>NC_092703.1:26406083-26748583 GCF_964275005.1 Diadema setosum | reverse complement strand
TGCGTGCATTACAAAAGATTACATCCGAAGTAATTAATGAAATCGCCACAAACCCGCTGATATTTGAGGTAGAAATAGGCGCAAAAAGGAATGTGAATTCGGCCGTGTCGTATACCTTTTAAGCACGCATGTACGAAATGGGAAGAGATTAGCGGGAGAAAAATAAAGGACACATTTTCATCCCCTTTCGGCGCTTGCATCATATAGATTACAGCCGAGTAGTAATTCATGAAAATATCGAAATCCCGTTAAAATTTGAGTAAACAATAATAGACGCAAAAAGATTATCGAATTCGGCCCTGCATGCAGTGTATAGTTTTGAAAACGCATGCACAAATGCGAAGAGATTAACGGGGAGAAATATAAAGAACGCATTTTCAACCCTTCTGGTGCATGTATCACAAGAGATTACAGCCGGAATAATTAACGAAATATCGCAATCCCGCTGATATTTGATGTAGAAATAGGCGCTAAAAGGATCGTAAATTCGGCCGTGTCGTATACGCATGTACGAAATGCGAAGAGATTATAGGGAGAAAAATACAGGACACATTTTCAACCCCTTTTGGCCCGTGCATCATAAAGATTACAGCCGAATAATAATTCATAAAATCATCGCAATCCCGTTGAAGTTTGAGGAAACAATAGGCGCAAAAAGAATCATGATTTTTGGTCGTGTCGTATATCTTTTAAGAACGCATTTACGGAATGCGAAGAGATTATGGGGAGAAAAATAAAGAACGCATTTTCAACCATTCTAGCTGGTGCGTGCATCACAAAAGATTACATCCGAAGTAATTTATGAAATCGTCACAATCCCGCTGACATTTGAGGAAGAAATAGGCGCAAAAAAGCATTATGAATTCGGCCGTGTGGTACACCTTTTAAGAACGCACTTACGAAATTCGGAGAGTTTATCGGGAAAAAATAAAGGACGCATTTTCAACCCCTTTTGGCGCGTGCATCGTAAAATATTACAGCCGAATTAATTCATGAAATCGTCACAATCCCGCTAATATTTGAGGTGGAAATGGGCGCAAAAAGGATTGCGAATTCGGCCCTGCATGTCGTGTACCTTTCAAGAACGCATGCACAAATGCGAAGAGATTATCGGGAGAAAAATAAAGAACCCCTTGTATCGCGTGCATCAGAAAATATCACAGCTAAAATAATTCATTAAATCATCGCAATCCAACTGACCACCAAGAGCAGGTTACGCAGCAAGTTCGTGCGCTGATGTTTAGAAAAAAGTCACAAACGCATTTGATACAATCTGATTTTGTTCATTATCATTTTACACTACATGTAATTCACAAACAAACATTCTAATTTTTCCTGTCTTTATTTTCAAATTTCTTGTGCAATAATTATAATGCAAGTTAAAAAAAAATATTAATCTGTATAATATACACGAGGGGGGGGGGTACATCCATAAAAAACAAGAAAATAAGTTTGCAAGTCATTTAATGTTTTTTATGTTGTTGTTGTTGACCGGTAAATTTTCTGTTCGGACCTGTAAAAATGGTAAAACGGGGCATTTACCGGTCCCACAGAGACAGGTCGGACCGGCAGAAAAAAATGGGTTAGTGTGCAGCCCTTCACAAGATGGCTACTTTTGCAGCATCCGTTACCAGCTGTCATGGCACCAAAACTGTTTGGAGTTCAGTTGCCAGCATCTCACTGGAAGGTACTTTTTTGGAGCTGTTTGCAAAATTTAACAAAGATGAACGTTATAAGTGTTTGTCAGCTGCCTCGCGTACCGGGCCCTGGCAAGACGTAAATTTGAATGAATCCCTTGGAGTTTTGAGTGCATTGACATGGAAAAAAGGGTACCCTGTATTAAAAAAAAAAAAAAAAAACCAAAAAAAAAAAAAACCGACCGACCGACCCTCTTGGCTTTTGACAATTAAGGGCAAACAAACAATTTTTTTTTTGGCCTTACCTTGATAAATCCATCAAGTCATGATAGATATTCCTGATATATACCACACGTCCAAGAACTCTTTCTGAAAGCACACTGTCAATAATTTTCTTCCTCAAATAATTGTTTTGTCTTGACGTGTGGTGTTAACAGTCTACGGTGAGACGATTTGCTTGGATGAGTGTGTAAACTGGATCAGACATTGCTCTATATTGGTAGGACCACTGATGAATGGACATAGGTTTATGTCGTGCTTGAAGTGTGCCCTTGGCAAAGACCGCATAATTGAAGAGGTTCCGGGATCAAGGGGAAGGGGCTGGCTCGTCAGGATGGTTAGAAGTAGCTCCATTTCAGTACTTCGATTTTTAGGTGGCTGGTGCAGTGTACAGATATCCAACGCAACTTTAAAAACTTATGAAATGAAATTAGAAATTTAACGATAAAAGATGCAATACTAATGAGCAACAACACCCCGCCTCTTTCTTATCTACAGGCCCACATAAAGGAAAGAGATACTAATCAAACAAAAGATGAGAGCTTAATTTTTTCATTCATCAGTGATCCTGACGTTGATAATTAGAAAGCTTAAAGAACAGATTTCTTGTGGGGTTCGATATTACAATTTATTTGGCATCAGTTGAGGAAATACTTAAGGGTAGTTTCTCTCAAGATGACGGGTACTTTTGGTTACTAAAGACGACAAAGTTTTCATTCTGACACGGAGCTTACGTTCTATTATTATTGTCTTGCGGGTTTCGAGAATTTGAGATTACTAATCAAGTGATGATCTTTGTATATATCTATCACTGATTGAAGAGGTGACAAAAGATTCGTACATGTAAACCATTTAGATTATCTGAATGTATGCATAGAAAAGTATCATACAACGTATGATGGACCTACTAATCTTCTCGCCTGCTGTGCTGTTATGGCTTATTTATCTCATGTAATGTATATTTTCTTCAGAAAGCCAACATATTTTACATTGACTATCTCTATTAAAATCACCCGAATATACATCTTACAAGTGTAATGATCTTAGGCAAGTGGCTCGTCTGTTTTTACATCAAAACATTGCTTATCAAGCCTATAGCCAAACTAAAGCACTTCCAAATATAAAAATATATCAGTCTCAATAGCATACGGATTAATGTCTGACCAATGGGTTGAATTTACACCTATTTTTTTTTGTTTAATTTCAACTTACATTCAAAGTATATTCTAATTGCAAGATCATTGTACTGTCAGGATTTGAAAATCAAATGGGTAGTCATTTTAGACAATTTCTCCTGTAAAATGATAACCAAAGCTCACACGCAATGAGAAAACTTGAGCAACTTCCAACGTAATTAGAATAAAAGATGCCGCGCAAACAGTAGCAAGCCAAAGGATCCGCCTAAACTGACTCGAGAAAACGCCATGGACAGATATTTTGGCACTAATGACCACCGCACTGGAAGATTCATATTAGTAAACGTTCTGACGGAAATTGCGAATTGAATTACATCTTAAGCTTTTCTGCCAAATAAATCAACACGATAAACTTTATGGACCAAAATAACCCATGATACAATGTTCGTTAGTTTGTCAGTAGCCAGACTTCATACTTTACCCTATACACGCGACTTAAAAAGCAACAAAAGGTTTACGGTAACATTTTCAAAGAAAAAAAAAATGAGCATCGTATTCCCTGTAAAAATGCTTGAATTTCGAAGCTTGTTTTGTTGTTGGTACACTTCAGTTGTATTTGGTTCTTCTTCACGTAGTTTATTGAATTTACAGGAACATGCGAGGTATTTCTTTTGCCTTGATCAGTAGACCAAACATGCACGATATTTCTTGTTCGTTGTATAGTTTTGTTTTGTTTTTTAATGCTTTCTTTTAAAGCGTTAATACTTTGAAGAGGGAAAATGAGCATGAAAGGAGATAAATTTCATAACATTCTATTTGCAAGTGCCGCGGGGCCACCGTGTTTTTTCCCCTAAACTCAAGATCGTCTCCGCCCCATCTCTCTTGTAACTCTTTTGGCTCTATTTTCTATTCCAATTTCCCTTCTCCTTTACCCGTCAATCAGTTCTCCCTCTTCCTCGTCTTCTGCTGTTCCTTTTATCCCTGCTCTCCATTCAAGGAAACGAAGCATTGATTCGTCTCTCTCTCTCTCTCTCCCTATATATATATATATATATATATATATATATATATATATCTTGATTCAAACTTAACAAGCATGCTACACTCTCCTCTCGTAACTAGCATGACTTCAAGACTAATGGATATTGACTCACAATCATGCGTGAATCATCCATAATTTAGGGAGAGGAGTTGACGATTTAGTTCAGTTAACCGTACCTTGTTAAGATCGTAACAGAGAAAGCATCGTTCATTCCTCTGTGAGTAATCAGTTACACCGGACTGCCTCTGTCACTTCCATCCATTGATATATATATAGTACCTTTCGTGGCAGTGTGTACCTTGTTGAACTTGGCCAATCATGCACTCTTGTAAGAAGCCCCTCTCCTCGTATCTATATATATGATATATATATATATACACACACACATATATATACATATATATATATATATATATATATATATATATATATATATATCAGTATATATAAAATCAAGGCAATTAACATTTAATGCATTCCTCTATTATGACATATTGCTATTTCTAGTACGAGGAGCAATTACAACAATTATACATAATTATGTGTATTATGTATATTATAATACACACACACACACACATAAATATATATATATATGTATATATATATATATATGTATATATATATATATATATATATATATATATATATACAATGTAATGTATATAATGCTTTATGCATATGTGTATATCCATTATATTGTTGAGTTTATGGCAATATTGAAAACACACAATAGTTTGAAGTTGAGGTTAGCTTACTTGCGACTCGATCTGGTCAATGAATTCTCTTTGCAGTTTTGCTCGGCACTTCAAATAATCATTGTTTACGCTGCCATAACGATTTATGTAGGAGCCTACTTAGGTACTTAATTGTTAAACCAGCCAAGTTACTGTATCAACAATTAGAAAATCCGTCAAACGTTGGTCTATCCGATAAAGTCAGCAATGTCATTCAGTGGGAGTGTGCATCAGTCCAAGTGAAATGCGATGGTGACACAATATAGACTAGGTGGATAAGGCAGTCGCTATTCATTGACAATTTGTATCAAGCATACTCTAGCTTTGCCAGAGACTATTCAAGGCTTCATTATTAGGCATGCTGATTGACGAATAAAGCACACGAGTGGCATGCATACATTGCCTCATTTTTGAAAATCCATCGTAATCGCATTTGACTTCCGAGACATTAGAATAGATAAGAAACTGGGACGGTGAGGGAAGTTCAATATTCGTTTTAGTTCTATATTTCATAATTGCAATGATTTCCTCCGTGACATTCTTAAATTGCAAAGGGATTGATGAATTGGGAAGGAATCAGTAATATTGGCAAGGAAGAGAGATGGTGACTCTGAAACAGGCTTGTTGTCATTATCCAGAGGCAGGAAGAAATTTCCTCGATAATTATTTCATTCTGAGGTACTTTCCGATGTTTATCTTGATATTGTCTGCACACTGTGACTGTTCACTTGAACTAGCTCATTCGGATGAAACATTATGTAAATTTTAATTAATGAGCATGAGCACCACCAGCCAGGAAGACGGGGGGGGGGGGGGGCTGTTTGCTCTCTAATCATGTTCAACTCGCAATCAGGTAGGACATCTAATGTAAGATGGCATTTAAATGAAAGTATCCGAGCACCATGATCATGTGCTCTCTTTTAGCATTTGTCTCTGCATAGCATTTAATATTTCTAATCCTTTTGTTTTAATTACTTTTTCTGTTATGTTGGTATTTTTGATACAACAAATGAAGAGTTTGTTTGCAAAAACCGATAAGTCCATTTTTGAAGATTTTGAAGTACGGTCTCTGTCATAAAGTACAAAATAATACCTTTTAAATGATATATTGGTCACTACATATAAAGGTATATTTTTGAAGTTATGGTCAAAAGAAGCAAAAATTTTGTTATCATTCTCTTTATTTTTCTTGACATTTAATCGCAAATATCTACATTTGACAAATATGGACTTATCGGTTTTTGCAAACAAACTCTTCAAATGGTACCCCTATAAACAGAATGCAGAAACCTATCAATAAACATTGATGATAACGTGATTTTTTTAAAACCAATTTCACCTATTAAAGGTAGGGAATCCCATTTGCATGCCTTAAATGAAGAGTTGTATAAATACAGTGGTATGTTGAAGAGAGTATCATTTTAGAAACTCCCATAAAGTATTGAAAGTGGAAGGTAACATCTAGTACATTTTTATTGACCGTTAGATTTTGAATTGAATTTTTTGCGGGGCTCACCGTAAATTCCAGTACATTGCTAGGCTACCTTTGCAGACCCATGCACTGCATGTGTGTCCATCATGTATATTTTGTGAAGAAAGTTCATCAAAACTTACAAACATTTCTATATACATTCTTGCCACACACTCTATTATGCTATTACATCAGCTCTTATACTTTTAGATTTGTGTTTATAGATAAAAAAATACAGAAGACTGCAACAAAAAGGCTTAAGTGTGGCTGACACACAGAACTACTGAGTAGTTGAGTTTTGTGCATTATTCAAATTGTAGATAACTGTTGACTTCCAAATTTCTCAGCAGTGGCCTAAACAAGTCCCCTGAGGTTCATATTTAATGTTTTGCTGCATTTTGGGAGGTCTGTAAAAGGTATCCCCTACCTTTAAAAGTGATGAATAATAATAATCGTCCCTGAAGTATTGATTGTTATTCAACATGTTTCAGTGAATTTCACGTACATTGTACTATGATGTTAACATCTTAGATTGTATGTTCATCTTACGGAAATTCAAGCAGCAAAAACAACAATATGAAATTCAGAATTGATTAGAGTAATTTATGGAAAAATAACGTTATCTATCTTCATTATGACTTTTTCTAGATATAATTTGCATTCATCTTTTTTGATTATTGTTAACTGAGTCATTCATTGATTTCGGCCTATACTTATGTGTCTCTTTCTTTGACTTCATATAAGGTGAAATTAATATGACATAAGACACACAGACAGACACACACACACACACACACACAAAGCAAACACATCGAATTCAATTCATGGAATTACAACCTTACAAATCACTGTTGTCTGTCTATCTAAACATAAACCATTGTAGAGATTGCTTTCAAAATATAATTTTTCAAGGTCATTTTTGCACTTACACTCAATTTATTTACCAACAAGAGAATGAAGGAAATCCCCCAATTTTGTCGGCATGTGGAGCGTGCAATTACAGAGCCACGGTAACACGTAAATTATGAGACAGTCAAAATCTTTTCTATGTTCTTTTTTTTTTATGCACTCGCCAATTTTCGTCGCTGCTCGTCTGTAACGTCTGAAGAGGGCTATGAGAAGACCTTGGTCGCTCACCTTTTGGATAATTATGGGCCCCGCTCCGTCAGACCAGTCAAGAATTTCAGCCATCCATCCAACGTGTACTTCCGACTCCTTCCGGTTGAGCTCCTTGATTTTGTGAGTGAGATGAGCTGTACATTCATGTCTCTAGATTGGATTTTTATTTCTCGTTTCACCCACAAACCCTCTCCCCCCCCCACAACACTTGCCAATTCTAACAAAAATCTCAACGAAATTACGTCACAGATACCCTTTAATACACTCCTGTTTTTAAATACCAAAAAAGTTGCTTGTTCTATAAGTTTATCAGATTCTGCCTGAAATCTCTCTTATTAAAATTATTTTTCTACCAGGAAAATACAACTGCATAATTCAAGATTTCTTTGAAGATTATTTTTCACAAATTACATGTCATTTCATGTAAAAATACATGCATTATTATGAAAAGTACAATAAGAGAACATACGTTCTAGAATTAAAACCTAGAATTACTGCGATTTCTTTTCAAAACTATGATACTTTCTGGATTTAAGGTTGTTTTTAATACGCTTCAATGAAGATAAAAACGAATTGAAAGTGGTATTTTCTTTTACATGAAAAGAAAAAGTATTTCAGACGATTTTCGAAGCCAATTTCCGTGCCGATAAAAGAGTGCATGCACTATTCAATTCAATTCAATTCAATTCATTTAGCAACTAGACTGAGTCCAGATAAACTCGTCTACTCTCTTTATTTCTTAATTTCTCGTCCTTTTCCCTTTCTAACAAACAGAGCTTCAGTTCTTTATTTTTGTACTTAGGGCGCCTAAGGAATAAATGCTGTGTTCATAATTTACGAGCCCCCAAGACATTTGCTCTACGAAGTTATATATCCGTATTACCATTTGTTGCTAAAGTATGCAAGCTGACTATCATTTCATTCAGGAAAAAAAAAAATTATTGTATTGTACTGATCATTGCAATTGTTTTTTTGTTTTTGTTTTTTTGTGAACAGATAAATTCAAATCAGTCCATGAGTAAATCAATCAATCGGTCGATCGATTAATCAATCAATCAATCAATCAATCAATCAATCAATCAATCAGTCAGTCAATCAAAGACGAGTGACAAATCAGTGTTTTGTAACTGAGGAAAAAATTGTGTAATTGTCATAGTTTGTCCCCTTTGTGACTGATGTCACTATGTCAAAAAAAAAAGAAGAATGTTGATCTCCTATCTATCACAGCTCTAATATCATTTCGATTGCATTGAAACCTATATTGTTACTTGAATTTCACTCTATTTGTTGAAGCAACTGTGAACATACAAATAAATACAAATAAATACAAATAAACCCTCCATTGTAAGACGTTTATAATATCAATAATATCAGCTTGCGTGAGGAAGGGCGGCGGGTGTGATCAGAGAGAAGAATTTCTTCTACGTTTCTTGTAATTTTTGATTGTCATCCTTTGCTTCCTCATCTCAGAATGAAGCGAACCAACAACTCACTCTTCTAGCGTACATGAGAATGGTAAGTACATCTTGGGGTAAAATGTTCATGTATAAACTCAAATGTATGCAGAATTATATATATATATATATATATATATATATATATATATATATATATATATACCTATATATATACATGTATATATAAATATATATATACATGTATATATATATATATAAAATATATATTATATATTGTTTATACTGTGTGTGTGTGTGGCATTTGAGTGTGTAATTACATAATTCAGTCTAAATATATAGAGAGACAGGAAAAGTGAAAAAGCTAGCGTTCTACAATGTATTCTTTTTCTGTTGTCGCTTTATCATTGTAGTATTGTGTATCACGATGATTCCTTGATTTAGATGAACATCCAAATAACTCTTCAGTGGTGATGAACTGCTAGTTGGTTGTTAGTAACGACTCGTTTAAAGTGCTTCCAGTGCTTCTGTCTTTACAAAGTTTTCGATACTGCTGTTATAAAAAAGTACTACACTCTTAGAAAAAAAGGTTCTTTTGAGCACCATTAAATGGTTCTCAGCACTGTCACAATAGCGACACCCTTTTTGGTGCTCGTGAGAACCTTTTTTAAATGGTGCTTGTCGGCACCTTTTGCAAAAGGTGCCCATCAGAACCTTTTTCCCGATGAAATGGTGCTCGTGAGTACCATTTGAAAGGTGCCCATGGGCACCTTTTTGACTAAAGATGGGCACCTTTTTGACTCTTTTCAAAAGGTGCTCATGAGAACCATTTCATTGGAAAAGGTTCTAATGGGCACCAATGTTAAAAGGTGCTGACAGGCACCATTTAAAAAGGTTCTCACAGGCTCCAAAAAAGGTGTCGCTATTGTGACAGTGCTGAGAACCATTTAATGGTGCTCAAAAGAACCTTTTTTTTTTTTCTTAGAATGTAGTATGTGAATTGATGTCTGTGTATTTTCTGTGTGTTTCACACGCAGTGCTGGTAAGTTGCTTCACTGGCACCATTCTTAAAGGTACTGAGTACATTTGTACATATCTGCATTGAAAATGTGCATCACAAACTCATTTGAAATGAAATGAATTGAACTGAATTTCATCTCATCAGTCAAACATTCGTACAAAACCTACATATTAGCAATACATAAGCATGTCATACATTATCGTTGACACTGAAAAAAAAAAAGCAAGGATAACACACCCATGCACACACAGTTTCACAAGCATGAATACAAACGTGTACATGATGAGTTTGTTCGCAAAAACCGATAAGTCCATATTTGCCAAATGGAGATATTTGCGATTAAAGGTCAAGAAAAATAAAGAGAATAATAAGAAAATGTTTGCTTCTTTTGACCATCAAAACCAATATATCATTTAAAAGGTACATGTATTATTTTTGTACTTTATGACAGAGACCGTTCTTCAAAATCTTCAAAAATGGACTTATCGGACTTGGCAAACAAACTTTCACATGTACATGAAATTCACCAATATTTTTTCATGAAACATCACTCAATAACTGAAAACCATAGAAATTTGCTCTTTCACAAATTCGCAGAAATGTATTTATTCACCTTAACTTTTACAATCTAAAGGTGAGGTTTGTATTTGTCATGTTATAATCTGTCAAATATTCTTAACAAAATATTTTCATTTGTTCACTAATTTTTTTTTTCCACAATATGTGTCATTTGTGTACCAAGCACTTCTTGAAACACCATCACACATCTCTGTACAGATGATATGAAACAGCAAGAGGTGCATCAGGCTTTTGAAATACATAACAAAATTTCTAATTCTCTGTGAAATAATTCCTGCATGGATGAGATACAGTAATTGTGTCAGTCTTAAGATAGGCAGTAGTCAAGTACATTACTTATAAGTAGTATGAGGAACTTTTTCCACATATTTGCTAGTTTGTTTGGTGTCTTTTTTTGGTTTCTTTTAAAGCATATTTGTCCTAAAAGCAACTACAAAGGGCAGGAAAACAATTCCATTAAACAGGACCTTTGGTATTGTCACAGAAAACACACATTATATTGCTGGTATGACACTTGGGAGAGGATAAGCTTTACACTTCTCCACTTCACTTCACTTCACATTTATAACGTCGAGTACTTGAATTAACTTATCTTTGTTTGCATACGAGTGCCTTTTTTTTGTTCTGCAATTTGAAAGCACCATAGACACATCTATACAACTGCAAATACAAGAAGAGTATCAATTCGGGTTAATCATGACCTCTGACAATTTACAGCATGTCCTAGGAAACACACACACACACACAAAAGAACACATTGTTTTATAATGTGAAGGATAATAAGGGGAAAAGAGCTAGGATACCACACCCACATAGTTTCACAAGCATGAATGAACAAAATTCCTCAACCATTATCTAAAATGTATAACATTGGGAATCAATAAATATTTACACTTTTTTAAAAGCAGAGCCATAAATTCATTAGAGTAAACTACAATGCAGACCTAAAGCTGAGGTTAGAATTTGCTGTCCTATAACCTGCCTATGACAATGATATGTTGTTAGCAATTTGGCAGCAGTCTTTTAAACACCACCACCACGTACATGTACATGTACATTTTGTATTTCTGCAAAAACAGCATAAACTGGTGACAAGAGGTGCATCAGTGCTTTGAAATAAATTACATAATATTCAATTCTCTACACAATACGTTATTCCTGCATGGGTATAAATGCAATAAGTTTTACCAGTCTAGGTGCAAACTTTGAAAGTGTGCAGAAATCGACCACACAGTGACTGGAGAAGTATAAAGAGCATTTTCCGTTTGTGCTTTTAAAGTTTAAAACTATAAATGACTCCACTTCTCAGATTGGCATCCAGTCTGATCTCATTACGTCTACCCCCCTCCCCCCCCCCAATACAGTTGATTCAAAGCTGTTAAATGCGAATTATAGTGAAACATTATCACTGATACATTGTAAATTGCAAATACTGTATTGGGATCATAACAAAACATATGTGACCCTCCATCACACAAACCAACAAAAAGTCGCCAGACATGAATTTTTGGTTGACGGCAGATTCTGAAAGAGCAGCTATAAAATACACTATAGAAGTCAATGCAAACGGACTTACCTACCCTATCTACATATTTCTAAAAGGTTTTCCCTGGCAGCATCAGTGTTTTCTCTTTAACTCAGCTCCTTCTTGGCTAGCCTAGGTTTCTGGTCGATGCTGTCAACGGGCTATCCGGGCTAAAATTGTCATTCTGATCGATGTATTCTTTTGGGCACCTAGCTCATTCTTGACTATAGCCCAGGGTTCTGTCTGATGCTGTCAACGGGCTATCACGGGCTGTCATTCTGATCGATGTATTGTCTTAGCCACACAGCTCATTCTCGACTAGCCCGCCGGTTCTGTGGATGGGCTATCCCGGGCTCTTATTCTGATCGATGAATTCTTGTGGCCGCCCAGCTCATTCTTGGCTAGTGTTAAGCCTACGGTTCTGGCCGATGTTGTCAACGGTCTGTCACGGGCTGTCTCTCTGATCAATGTAGAGTCTACCTTGTTCCCTAACCGCACCAGCGACCCAAACACGTCCGTACTGGTTATCGTCCCGGCCGGAGTTACTTGTTCCCTGGTTTCTGTGCATGTCGGTGTGTCCACTTCCCTGACATATGAATTGAAAGATACAATAGACCTACACCGCGTTAATAAAACAAAGTCATTGCTATAATTCGATAAACATAACACAGCATTACATCATACATGACGTGACTCCTTAAGAACAAGCCTGAAATTAAAACATACTGAAGAGATTTTGACCTAGGCCTACTGGGCTGTACGACCTCTAGTAATTGGCTCCGAACGTTAACACTATAACAACAATTATAACTTATAGGACCCTATAGAACAAATTTCCTTATTGCATGTACCGGTGCATTACCCCGGGGCGCTCCTTATACACAGTTATATCTTTGCGTTCGGCGTTCGGGCTGTGTTTCGGAGTTTGTAGACTCTACTTTTAATAGGCATAAACGTTACATGCAGGCCTAACTAAGCAACTTAGCCCGGCCCAGTCGCTATAAAAACGTGACAGCCATATGCTCCGCATAAACACGGCGTCTGTTCGGGCTAGCCCATTATTGCTATGCCAAATTTCTAATTGTAAAGTATTAACGTTAACGTTAGGCCTAACATGTTATTGTTAGATCTTGATCGTACTGTACCTGGTAAACATTACACAAGATAACAGCTTCGATCAAATTAGATCTAACATTAGGATCTAACCGTTATCGCCACAGGTTAATCACTGAGCCTGACTGAAAACTGAGTGATGAATCTAACTTGATTTTGTACCAACGAATGTCATCTAAAAATGAGATGAAACCACATTAAAACTAAAAATCTTACCTATTCTCCTAAATTGTGATGACTGCCATGGCGAAAATGGAATTGACAGTGACACGTTTCCAGTCCACTTTGACAAAATTAATGTCTAACGTTACCGGGTGCCGTTCGTTATGGTACCGGGTGCCTGTGATGCATACAGACCTACCTACTGTACGTATTATGTGTGTCCACTCTAGCCGCAGCGTGGTGGTAGGTTTGCATAGCTAGCTAGGCGGGTGGCAGGCGCTAGGCAGGCAGCACAGGGCTACATAGCCGCGGCGCGCGCGATGGCTACATACACAAGATTCCCATGCGGTGGTGCAACAGTGCAGTACTAGTATGTGTGCGTTTACGCGTACGCATATCTGATCGAGCGCTAAATTGGATGGTGGCAGCTGTCAGTTGGCACGCAGCCAAGAGAAGTCATTAGTCTACGATAGAAACAATATGTACTTTTTATTATCACAGCAGTAGAAGCAAATGCAATATTTTTGTACCAATACCACATTTTTTGGTGATTCTTACATCTGACATTCGAATATACAGCAAGGGGAAAAATGAAAGTGGACCTAAAGATATTGTTTGACCTGCAGGAGTACCACAAATAACACTCGGGGACTGGGTCGCATACTAGCAAATGGTGACGAACGGAACCATTTCGATTGGGAACCATTTATAGGTGCTCATCGGAACCATTTTGCGAGAACCATCTGATGAGAACCATTTTGGAGCCGACGAGAACCATTTGAGAACCTTTTTTTCTTAGAGTGTAGTACTTCAATTATTATGACCGGACACTGTGACAAGGTAGGCCTTCCGGAAATAAATAAGTCATATAGTAGATCTACTTGTTTATTTAGTCGATGTGTCTTCGTCTAATGAGACTGGATATGGCAATTTTGTGAGATCGTCCATCCGATAATACACATACACACAGAATGCAACTTCATAGCTAAAGGTCATTTTTGAAAGAATCGTTGTAGCAGGGTGCGTTGATGCCGCTTTGCAAAAGCCATTTCAGTGATTGAATTCAATGATTCATGGCTGAATAACTGTTCAACATCATGTTCAGCAACAATGTCATGCATATTTATGAGCGCGCGTACAGTAGACCAAAGATCACCGACGCGTGAACAGACTTTCAACGAAATTTCATTTTGATATCTATCTCATTACCTGCAACTCAATTTGCCACGAAAGTCCTCCCATCCCCCTTATATCGCTCTCTCTCCCTCTCTTTCCCTTCACTTTCTTCCTTTTTTTCCTCTCTCTGTGACATAGTTTGATAACATCAAGTCGACTAATACTTTGTGACATAAACTAAAATGTACCGTGGAGTTATAATCTGCAAACATGCACGTGAATGCAGGTCTCTTGTTTATTTCTAGTTTTTTACTGTGTAAGTGTGTGTGTGTGTGGGGGGGGGGGGGGGTAGGGACTGTAGGCCAAAACCAAAACGTCAGTGGTATCCCTATTTACCTGGGAATATCTCTGGCCAAAGTCATTGGTTTTGTGTAATCATTTTTTTTTTAAATGTAGAACCAAAAAATATTGGTCATGTTTGGGCTGTATTTAAGTATTTATCTATCCATTTCACTACCTATCTACTTTGCCCCTTATCTATCTATATAACTATATCAATCTACCTACAATATGTGCGTATGTATCCATCTACTAGTTCTTATATTCCACAAGTCTTTACCTACTATGCAGCAAGCTATGCTGTACTAGAATATGCTGCATAATGATATCAGATAATGGGTATTATACTCGTGTGCAACACGATACACGACTTCTTTCACTGATTAAATGGCTAAAGCCTGCACTTGCTGCCTTGCAAATAATGATTCATTCATATAGTCCAGCTAAAAAAAAAGCAGGAGAGCTCGCAGTGTGTGGTTCCCGGTAATGAAGAGCATGCATACTATCTAATCAAGGGTGACGTAGCAGTTCCACTACAACAGGACAGTATAGCATTACACAAGCTCCCTGGACAGCAGTGTAAAAACCACATTGGTAATGTACGTCACGGATAGCTTTGCCCTATAGGAAGTGCAGGGTTAACACTGTAATCAACAGTTCGCCGGCCATCAGCTACGAATGTTCCCTTTCGATGTCTATTCTATTAAAAAGAGAGAGAGAGAGAAAAAAGAAAAGAAAAAAGAGTATCCAAAGCAATAAATGTACTTTTGATTATATACGGAGCTGCCGGTTAATATGTTTTAGCGATGTGCGATACAGTAATGTTATGTCAAAACTATCTATAACATACATCGCTGTAACATTAAATTCAGAATGCTTTTCATATGCAATTTTCCTACATTTAAAAAAAAAAGCAAAATCAATCATTTTCATTCAAAATAATGTTGATAATTGTTGTTGTTGACGTTTTGTTTTGTTTTTGCTGGGCAACCGCTTATCTATTCTTTTTCTGCAGTGTTTGTCAATCCTGTAGGTGTGTGAGTGCTTGTGTGCATGTGTCAGGTGTTAAACAAACAAAGATAAATGAATAAAGAAAAGTGAAACAAAAACCTTTCACATATATGGCCCAAAATCAGATCTGGACAGACGAATATCTGCAGTGGGATCCAGCCGACTACGGCGGTCTGACACTGACCACAGTTAGGCCAAGTGATATCTGGACACCGGATGTCAACCTCTACGAAAAGTAAGTCATTTTCTTTTGTTTCTTGGATTGGGTGTGAAAAGGAAATTAGAAGGCACAAAGTCTATGATGATGCTATGCATAATATCATGTAAATAAAAATAACCATGTAGGAAGTTGCGTTATGATTTTTGTTTGTATGATTGTTAAAATTTTGCTTGTAAGCTGATTAGGCCCGGAAGTGGCACCAATAATATTTTTTTTTTTTTTGCCCCCCGCCCCCTACGGAATTCCTGGATCCGCCCCTGGCTATAATGTTGTTTGCCTGTCGGTGATGATAAAAAGAACTGTGTGATTTATTGTTTATTCATGATACCCTCAACATCACTTTCATCAGCTGTTCATGTGGCCATATCATAACATTTAGATACGTGCCATATTACAGGTGATATATGTTTCCATGTTACATACTTGACAGTTGGAAGACAATGCAGGAAAACAGGCAAGTTATGCTCGGTCCATAGGGGAAGGACAAAAAGTGCAATATTCAAATGTCTTTTTGTTCATTAGTAGGCCCTACTTTAGCATTTATTGAATATGATGTCACTGGCAGAATCGTAATTTGGTTGGAAGGTTTTCTGTAGGCGTATCCAAGTGCAATCTGAAGAAAAATAGAAATATCATTATAAAGACGTAGTAAATGACACATAATTTTATTTAGATATCATTTTAGCCACATAAGGAATGATGTACAGGATATTATGAATCAAGTTAAAGGTATTAGCTCACATTTGTAAACCTGCAGCAATTGGTCTCATAGTTAGCATGGAGTTTGGGTATGATTGCAGTAACACCTGTGCAAAATTTCGTTCCAATTAGTCCATTACTTTCATAAAAATAAATGAAAATGCACCGTATGCATGCGTATATAAACGCTCGCTAGCTCCGGTCCACGCGCGTACTACATGCATGCGATACATGTGTAAGTTAATGTACGTAGCTAGCCCGCGCTCGCAATTCGATTTTGGGTCGGGTTGACCCGGTTTGAAAATTGATTTTAAAACGATGATTTTTCTCTCTTTTATCGAATGGTATAGACAAAGAGCAACAGGTGAGGTATGTTAGTGTTATAACTTGTACTTGAAGTCATATTGGACCTGTTTTATGCAGTTTTGATTTTCGTGGGTTTGCAAATGTGGGCTAGTACCTTTAAGTCAACAGGCATTTGCCTTGCCTAGTCCCTTTAATTCGTGATAAGTTGCACACGTCCTATTGTATTCATCAGCGCTCAAAAAGATTTCGTCAGTATCGTGGACACGTACGTGCTGGTCAACTCCAACGGCACCCTCGATTGGTATTTTCCCGCCTACGTAATTGCAGCCTGCACCATCGATATCACGTTTTTCCCCTACGATGTTCAGATGTGCAACTTGTCGTTCGGGCCCTGGACCTTGATGAAGAGTATGGTAAGCCAAACCTGCAGAAGTACATTAATGACCCGACGTTACAATCGAAGTTATTGGGGTGATGTGTGCGTATGTGTGTGTGTGTGCGCGCGCGCGCAAGCGCGCACGTGCGTGCTCAAGTGGGCGGAGATGCAATGACGTAGATTTTAAAATATCAAAATTTGTGGTCATTAATATTATTTTGTCTCAATAAATCATATTTTGCGATACAATAACGATAATAAGGTGCTAAAACCGTTGAACAACTGGACCTGGACTGATACATTGCGTCCACTCAAGGCTCATTAGCAATCTCTCTAAAATGAAATGAAATGTGGCGTACAACTCTTAAGATTTCTTTTCAAATTTGCCTGTTCATGTGCAAAATGAAGTATTGATCCTTCGGATGTGTTCATTAGTAACAATTATTACGTGAACGTGAAACGTGCCATAAATTTCTTATTCTTTGTCCGATTCTGTTCGGCATATACTGTAGGCACCCTACTCCTATTAAAACAGCTTGAACATGGTGTCGAATTGAATAGAGTTCATTGAGCTTTAGACCCTTCATCTTCCAGGTGGATTTCAGACTCTCTCTTCAAGGGGACACGACCCTTGACCTCTTCAACAGGAACGGGGTCTGGATTCTGGAGAAGTCCCAAGGTTTCAACGTGGACAAAGCACTGTGCTGTGACAATCGCACCTGGTCCATTGTGACCTTTCAACTCACCGTACGACGCGAATCGCAGTTCTACACGCGGACGGTCGTAGTTCCGTCTGTCCTGCTCACTTCGTTGATGGCGCTTGTCTGTTGGCTGCATCCGGCTTCCGGTGAGAAGGTCACCCTGGCGGTCAGCAACCTTTTGGCGCTGATTCTCTTCCAGCAGCTTGTGGCGGATCGGATGCCTCCCAGTGGAGAGTCTACATCGATTATAGGTAAAACAGACGTCATGAAAATATGTAATTTTTCTTATAGGACATGTAGCGCGAGAGCTCAGCATATGGTCTGTACGGGTGCTGTTCGTTATTCCGAAGGTTCGATATTCCGAAGGTTCATTATTCCGAAGGTTCGTTAATCCGAAACACACAAATTCCCTATACCTAGAGGTTCGTTAATCCGAAAATGAAAAAGGGTTCGTTAATCCGAACATTTGTGGCGTTATTCCGAAGGTTCGTTATTCCGAAGATTTGTTAATCCGAAAATGAAATTCGGAAAAACGAACCTTCGGAATAGAGAATCTTCGGACTGAAGAGCCTTCGGAATAACGAACCTTCGGAATAACGAGCTGTAACCGGTTTGTACATTGCTCTATTTTGCATTGTTGTTGTTTTTTCTGCTGTCAAAACAAATAATGAGGGGGTTGTTAACCCTTTGTGTGCTTTGAATGTCGATTGGTACAGTAAACTCAGTAACACTGTACACACTGTCCAAAGGGCATGGCACAGAAAATACATAACATAACTACAGCAAAGACGTCAACCAGTACATGTCATTTATACGGTGAAAATAGATCAACCGTCAAAACAGATTGCATCCTCACTCCTTTCGACCTCCATGAATATGAAACCATGTGATGTTTAACACTTTTCTCAGTTCTTTTGTATAACAAGCCTTGATACACCTAAAAGCTCTTACATATCTCCAAACACTTTTTTGGAAGTATACGTGTATAATAGGAGGCTGTTTTACACACCTCGCTGTTTTACTTTTAGAACATGTGATTAGTTGGTCGTAATACAATGTAGGCATATAGCTTCAATTTCTACATCTAAATTCTGTATGTTAAACACTTATCAAAACTACAGAAGTTAATTCATTAAGAAGACCTCCATGAGCCCCACAACAATCACTTACACACAAACACAAACGCACACACGCACACGCAGACAAACACATGGACACACACACAAACACACACACACACACGCATACAAATCTGCTGCCCCTGCCTTTTAAGGCTTTCTGCGTGGATCAAATAGTTTGAAAAGCCAAGTTGGTATGCCCTATATACGTGAGATGCCAGCTTCGGTAAAAAAAAAAAAAAAAAAAATATATATATATATATATATATATATATATATATATATATTGTCATTTCCTTATCCTGACTTCTTTTTTTTAAATCTCCGTCCCTATACCTCACCAAACCACTCTTTGTGTTTGCCGTTGTTGTCGTTCCAGTCAACTTTTTCGTCCTCATGATCGCCATGTGTTGCGTGGAAGTCGTCTGTTCAATAATAGTCCTGAGGGTTTACCACACCGGCGCTGAAAGGGTTATCCCGTCTTTCCTACGACGGTTGATGCTTAGTTCACACGTCCTCCCACTCTACGCCAGCCCTGAATGCAAGAGTATGTTACTCTCAGAGCATAGAAGGTAGGTTTTATGCTAGCCTTTGAAAAAAAGAAGAAGAAGAAGAAATATTTGTTTCATGGTAGAGCAGATCGAGGGTGTGGAATTTGTCACGAGGTATGATTACTTGTAACTACAGGATTGAAGTGGAAAATCATTCACCCAAAACATAAATTAATAATATTTTCGCGTAGAAACTGATTGGATGGGAGTATTGCATGCTGATAGCATCATCAGCTTGGCAGATTCACGTATGTGGTTGCGACTGTACCTTTACCTTAAAACATTCTTTGACTTTATCATTTTTTTAAAATCAAAATGCAGAATCGTACTTCAACTGATTTTTTTGCTTGATTGTACTCAGATGTATTAAAATCAACTTAAGGACAAGTCCATCAGTGATAGTTTGGGGGAAATCTGACAAGCTGTTTAAAAGTTATGAATTTTAAAAGTATGTGCGCAGTCAGTGCTGGATGAGAAGACTACTACAGTGTATGATATCACATGCGTAGAACGATATATGGAAAATATATAGAGAGTTTCACAAATTTCATTCTTTAGAAAACAAGCACATTTCCTTGAGTTGTCACTGACGTATGTTGAGGATAAGTTTATTAGTAGTTTTTATTGATATTGTTGTTCCAGATTTTCATAATGATGACATGTCAATATTTTGTTTGTATGTGTTGTATCAGCCTTTTGTTATTCAAATTCATGAAATTCTTCCGTCGAGATGTTTTCATTGCAACTGATTGACAAATTGCCCTACATCGACGTAAATAAGCACTGAATTGATCAGTGTTTTAGTAGTAGCCATGATAAAAATCATGGGCGTACATACTCGAGCAGGATTCGAACCTACGACCTCCTGATCACCGGACAGGCGTCATCTCCACTAGACCACCGAGCTTTCGCCCGACAGCAAGTGTTGGTTCTAATCCTTATAGCATGCAGCGGGTACTGCTTTGTTATTCAAATTCATGAAATTCTTCCGTCGAGATGTTTTCATTGCAACTGATTGACAAATTGCCCTACATCGACGTAAATAAGCACTGAATTGATCAGTGTTTTAGTAGTAGCCATGATAAAAATCATGGGCGTACATACTCGAGCAGGATTCGAACCTACGACCTCCTGATCACCGGACAGGCGTCATCTCCACTAGACCACCGAGCTTTCGCCCGACAGCAAGTGTTGGTTCTAATCCTTATAGCATGCAGCGGGTACTGCTTTGTTATTCAAATTCATGAAATTCTTCCGTCGAGATGTTTTCATTGCAACTGATTGACAAATTGCCCTACATCGACGTAAATAAGCACTGAATTGATCAGTGTTTTAGTAGTAGCCATGATAAAAATCATGGGCGTACATACTCGAGCAGGATTCGAACCTACGACCTCCTGATCACCGGACAGGCGTCATCTCCACTAGACCACCGAGCTTTCGCCCGACAGCAAGTGTTGGTTCTAATCCTTATAGCATGCAGCGGGTACTGCTTTGTTATTTGAATCCTGCTCGAGTATGTACGCCCATGATTTTTATCATGGCTACTACTAAAACACTGATCAATTCAGTGCTTATTTACGTCGATGTAGGGCAATTTGTCAATCAGTTGCAATGAAAACATCTCGACGGAAGAATTTCATGAATTTGAATAACAAAGCAGTACCCGCTGCATGCTATAAGGATTAGAACCAACACTTGCTGTCGGGCGAAAGCTCGGTGGTCTAGTGGAGATGACGCCTGTCCGGTGATCAGGAGGTCGTAGGTTCGAATCCTGCTCGAGTATGTACGCCCATGATTTTTATCATGGCTACTACTAAAACACTGATCAATTCAGTGCTTATTTACGTCGATGTAGGGCAATTTGTCAATCAGTTGCAATGAAAACATCTCGACGGAAGAATTTCATGAATTTGAATAACAAAGCAGTACCCGCTGCATGCTATAAGGATTAGAACCAACACTTGCTGTCGGGCGAAAGCTCGGTGGTCTAGTGGAGATGACGCCTGTCCGGTGATCAGGAGGTCGTAGGTTCGAATCCTGCTCGAGTATGTACGCCCATGATTTTTATCATGGCTACTACTAAAACACTGATCAATTCAGTGCTTATTTACGTCGATGTAGGGCAATTTGTCAATCAGTTGCAATGAAAACATCTCGACGGAAGAATTTCATGAATTTGAATAACAAAGCAGTACCCGCTGCATGCTATAAGGATTAGAACCAACACTTGCTGTCGGGCGAAAGCTCGGTGGTCTAGTGGAGATGACGCCTGTCCGGTGATCAGGAGGTCGTAGGTTCGAATCCTGCTCGAGTATGTACGCCCATGATTTTTATCATGGCTACTACTAAAACACTGATCAATTCAGTGCTTATTTACGTCGATGTAGGGCAATTTGTCAATCAGTTGCAATGAAAACATCTCGACGGAAGAATTTCATGAATTTGAATAACAAAGCAGTACCCGCTGCATGCTATAAGGATTAGAACCAACACTTGCTGTCGGGCGAAAGCTCGGTGGTCTAGTGGAGATGACGCCTGTCCGGTGATCAGGAGGTCGTAGGTTCGAATCCTGCTCGAGTATGTACGCCCATGATTTTTATCATGGCTACTACTAAAACACTGATCAATTCAGTGCTTATTTACGTCGATGTAGGGCAATTTGTCAATCAGTTGCAATGAAAACATCTCGACGGAAGAATTTCATGAATTTGAATAACAAAGCAGTACCCGCTGCATGCTATAAGGATTAGAACCAACACTTGCTGTCGGGCGAAAGCTCGGTGGTCTAGTGGAGATGACGCCTGTCCGGTGATCAGGAGGTCGTAGGTTCGAATCCTGCTCGAGTATGTACGCCCATGATTTTTATCATGGCTACTACTAAAACACTGATCAATTCAGTGCTTATTTACGTCGATGTAGGGCAATTTGTCAATCAGTTGCAGCCTTTTGTTGTTGTTGTATTTCATTGTATTTTGCAAGTGTTTATATACTTAGGATAGATATAGAAGAAACAGGTGCAATATTGGATGTCATTTTGTTATTGAGTGTTAAGTTTCTCTGTGTTATTTTATATAAATTAATGACGTGTGTTGTTATTTTCTGTGTTTCATTTTGAAATGTGTGTTTTATGTATGTGTGTATTTATGTATGCTGCTTGAATCATAAAAACTTTTCATTTTATGGACAATAAAATAGATGAATGAATGAAATGAATGAATGAATTTCCCCTCCCTTCTGAAAAAGGAAAGTCAAGTGCTCTTTTATTATGCGAGAAAAGTGAAAACATGTTGGATTTTTTTTTCTTTATATCGCTCTACACATGTGACATCACAAGCTGTAGTAGTCTTCTCCTCCAGCAGTAACTGAGTAGAAACTTCAAAAATTCATAACTTTTGAACGGATTGTCCGATTTTCCTAAAACTCTCACCAATGTGTTCTATCGATGTTGCTGCATTCACTAAATCCACATGTCTCAAAATTATAGTTTAATATCTGGTATTTGACAGAATGTCAACGTTGGTAGGACGGGATCGTTGCCGTTCCAACGAGGCTGACTACGAACCGGTGGAAAGAGCTCCAATTAACTCCCTGCAGAATCAAGACCAAGAACCAGCTCAAGATCATGAACATCAGCTACACGGTCCCTGCCCGGGCGCGGAAAAACAGACTGGACTCAGAAAATTGAGTCTGTCTCGGCGGAAAAGCGGTGAAGAGCTCCCTCAGGCGTCTCAGGAGAGAGAACTAATTGCCCAAACTTGGCGCGAAGTTGCGATCGTACTGGACAAGATTTTCTTCTCTCTTATCATGGTAGTTACCATCACTTCTTGGATGTACATAATGTTGTGTTTTGCATTCAACTGGTAATTCTGTTTTCTCTGGAAAACTGAAAATCAGAGGAGGTAAGCCGGCTTCGATTTTTGCCTTTTGAAAGAACGCGCTTGCTTGTGGTACTCTTCGTAACACAGAAAAATCACAGAAAAGAAAATCTTCTTTTAGATGTATCCTCACTGCTTACGGTTACGTCTCATTTCTTGTTCATTAAACAATTTTGAATCCATTTTTTTTTTTAGCATCTTAGATTGATGAAGCACATTTCATTCTAAAACGGCTCCAATCGGCATTGATTATCAATTAATTTTGTTTAACTTCACCTACAAGGATACGATGGATACGGGGTGATTAACGAGATTATCCTACGTAACTCCTGATTGTGGCTCATTGAAGAGCAGCTTGTAACTGAATGCAGGTTTTTAATCGTGATTAAATATAAGCTAAACTCAAACTGAAACTAAAACCTCCACCACCCTCTGAAAAATTTCTTTCTCGAGTCTACAAGAAATCATTGCTCACCATCCTTTCTTTCCAGCACAAAATGTTTTATAGATACATCAAAAATAGTGAATATAAATGTATCTCATTCGTTGTGTTAACGCCTTGAGCATCTCGAATAGACACATGCAAAGCGAGCTCTGACTTTTTGTAAAATAATTTCACAAAGTCTTACTATTCTTCATCGTCGATGGCTACGGTCTCTTCCACTTGCTTGACTTTGAATTTGATAAAATCGTGACAGTGCAGGCAACAAAAGGGTGAGGAAAGACAGAGCTAATGGTGCGTGATCTCAAACACATTCTCCGACTATTTTTGACCCAGCGTTTTCACATCAGCCCGATGTTTCGAAATAGCGCGCTATTTTCTGACTTGGGCAATTTTCCCCATAGCGAAATAGCGCGCTATTTGATAATGTGAACACAAATTAACGCGCTAGTTGTATCGCTCTGAAAATTTCTCGAGTCCAACTCGGGAAATTTCTGAAATAGCGGGATAGTAGCGCGCTATTATTTTGATAATGTGAAAACGACTCGAGAAATTAGCGCGATGAATCCCATCATGCCTAGCGTGTGTGACCCGATCGACCGAGGCAAACTGCACACAAATCATGAGGAATTTTTGAGAGGGCACACACATTACTGATGCTGTTTGCACATACTCAGCTGTCGAATTAGCTATTTTAAAATTTTTAACTATTCGGGCTACCCCCTCTTCGGGCTGATGTGAATAAGAAATTAAATAGCGCTCTAATTCGCAATCGCGGAAAATATGTCGAGCTTGGATTTTTATCGGGCTGATGTGAAAACGCCTAATTTAAACATGAAGTTAGTCGCACAAACGTCATTTCAAAAACAAAAACTGTCTTTGGTTTATTCACTGAATTCCACAGACAAATCACCAATTCAATTTCATTATCAATAATGAAAAACATGTTTATTACCCAAAAATCTGTTCTGAATCTGCAAATGCAAAATACAATTTTTTTGGGTTTTTTTGTTTTTGTTGTTGTTGTAAATGACAACTCATACTTCTATTTCGTTTCCGCAATAATACAGTATGGGATACGATACGATATTTGTGAGGGGCCCCGTTTTGCCCATGAAAACATATCTAAAAACATAATAGACTTTTGCTCCTTCTTTCTTGGACAAAAAGGAACAATATTCTGTTTCATAAACATTTTCTGATGTGATTACATTTAATGCAGTACCTAACATTTCCTGTACCGACAAATCAAACACTCTTGCATAAACTTGTCAAGACATAATATGCGTGGTAATAGTACTTGTGGTAAAACTGTCGTTACACGACATGCGTGTGAAAAAAAAAAGGCCACGTCGGCTCAATTACACAATGCCTTAAAATCCGCATGGAACAAGCGCACAGTGACACTGTTTATCATGATGTGCGGATTCTGTGAAATATCCCAGTAGGCCTACCACAGCATAGTTACTATGTCACATTGAGCCATTTTCATTTCGCATAAGTCACACTGTGTGACTGTGTTTATGTTGTACAGAAAAAAAGTGAGAATAAGGAAGATTGAAAGTGATTGCCGAGCTTAAACAAATGCAATCTAAAAGCTCTGACACAAAAATATTAATGTTAAATTATTGGTGGATACCAGTGCTTTTATATTGCTTCCTACATTTACTGTGCTTTAAAAGTATATATTTTATATTTTGTAACATTACACATTTCATATCAAATCTTTTAGATCAAAATTGTGTTTCTTTTTTCTACCAGAAATGATTCATTTTATAAGGCTCTGCTCGATTGTGTTGATATGACTTAATCATCCATGTCAATAGTGCGTAACGGCTTTTGATTGTAATATAATGCCCTGAAACGTTTACCACATCATGAAAGGTAAATCAACTCCGCGCAGTAAAAGGCACGAATATGCCATGAGAAACGTACCCGAAAGCATTTTTTTTTTTTTTTTTTTTGCATGGTACTGCAACTTGTACAATGTCACGTACATAAAGCGGAAAAGTGATTACCGGTACTTCCAATTGTAGATTGCGCCTGCCCGAAACCATGTTGGCCTTGTGAATGTAGGAAGAGTTTTGCTGTTGTATAAGCCAGTTCACAATTCGTTCATGTGCAGAATGACCCTTTTATTTTCTGCTTGTTTGACACTTCACTCGTTTTAAAAGCGGCATAATGCATAAGCTTGTCCGACGTAACAATGTCATGGAATACGCGTTCAAAGAACGAACTTGCAAATAGACCAGGGTGACCAGAATGATCAGTCAATAGACACTTCGGCAGTCGTCCATTTCTTGTACGTATGTTTTGTATTGAATGAATCATCGACCTTTTTGTATTAATATTGCCAAATGCCAGGCTTGGTGCCAGGTAGATGTGATGGCAAGCTATATCTACAAAGATTACATAAAATATTCATTACATCAAGGATGCTGACCTCATTGAATTTACAACCAACATGATGACTGCACAAATTGACCTTTTTCTACTCATGCGCAGAGCGGAACTGTGAACTGGCTTATTTTGGCGCCTCCAACAACGTAGTGGGCGCACCGATCTTAAAGGACAAGTTCACTTTCATTAACATAAGGATTGAGAGAATGTAGCAATATAAGCAGAACACATCATTAAAAGTTTGAGGAAAATCGGACAATCCCTTCAAAAGTTATGCATTTTTGAAGTTTTTGTGCAGTCACCGCTGGATGAGAAGACTACTGCAGTGTATGATGTCACATGCGTACAACAATATAAGGGAAATATAAAGAGAATTTCACAAAATTTCATCTTTTGAAAAAAGTACACATTCCCTCGACTCGTTACTATATGTTATGGGTAATATTATTCCCATTGCCTTTAGAAAGAGGCGTTATTACGCGAAAAAAGTGAAAATATGTTGAATTTTCTTTACATTTTCTTTATACTGTTGTACTCATATGACATCACGAGCCTTAGTAGTCTCCTCATCCAGCGGCTTAAACACAAACATTTTAAAAATTCATAACTTTTGCATCGATTGTCCAATCTTCCTCAAACTTTCACTGATGTGTTCTACTAATATTGCTGCATTCTCTCAATCCTCATGTTTATGAAGGTGAACTTGTCCTTTAAGCAGTATAAGAATTGAAGTCTGTTGAACAAACGCAGATGGCACGCACATGGTTTTACGGACTGGTCTCTCACTTCTTTTCGCTTTGTTTCACACGTTTATCTTTGCTAAGTCCGAATTTTCTTAAATTTGTTACATTCGCACCTCTTTCTTCACACGACTATCGACACCACATCGACACCACATCTTTCCACTATAAACCAAAGCTTGTAAATGATCATTCGTGAATAATACGACATATAAGCAAAGTTAGAGTTTACGCGTATATTCATGCATGAAGCTACGTGTGTATAACAGATCACTACGGATAGATGCGTGGATTGTGAATGAACATTTATAATAAAGTCCAACACAGTTATTAAGCAACACTTTCTTGGTGTATGATTTTGTGCGACATTTGTGTTGAACTTATAAATATAGCAGAAACACACCCAACAAGATAATTAAGTAATCTTTGAATGTTATTACAGTGTAGTAGCGCTGCAACATTGACAGGTTGTTTAAGCGCACTGGGTTTTTTTTTTTCATATCTCGAAATTTGCAATTTTCACTCACAAATTCGCAATAGAATAATAAGATGAGACTTCGGGTCATGCCAGATGAAAATAAAGTGGTTGCATTCACTGCTTCGACCTTAGATAATTATTAAGTACCTTGCCCGTTTAATGAACTGAAGGTAATGTAATGAAAGAATACAATAAATTATGATGCACATTTAAACGTAATTTCACACCACATTCTTCTCAAGAGTTCTGAGATGCCAACTCAAACTGAAGTGTAGTAAAAAAAAAAAAAAAAAAAAAAAGGGGGGGGGGATCGACAGCATTGCACAGCGACCTATAAGCACTGAAACGTGGCTGAAGACACAATCGAACCAAATAGACCAAGAGAAATCACTAGAGATGCAATTCCCACATCTCCTACGAATGCATATATCTGGGATTATTATTGTATACACTGGTCAAAAATTCTAAAATCAACGTCTCAGAACTTTCTACCTGAGCTAATCAACGTCTCAGGGTGGGGTGTTCTATTGAGCTGTGAGAATACAAACGTCAAATAGTGCAAAAAAAAAAAAAAACAAAAAAAAAAAACAACACATTACTTTTGAAGATTGCACGATCCTCCCTGACTGCATGCGTCTAGAGCGGCTGCCTTCTTCGTAAAAGCTATAGTGACATGTAGGACGGATCCAACCGGACACAATAATTAAGAAGGCCCTATGTGACAGGTATTTAAACATTATTTGTAAGAAGTAAGCATCTCTATTACAGCTTATCCTAACATCAACTCCTCGCGAACATCAAGACAGTGTTATCATGGATACAACGACTGGATGTATAGATACAAATTTACCCTGAATTAAACAGTCACAAAACATTTCCTAAATTCAGCATTTGCAAAATCGGTTTCTAAAGCAGCAATGATAAATTATTATCGATTCCAGAGTATAAAATTGTAAAATTAGTACATATGCCATTCGTTTATTAAATGTAAGAGATGACGTTCTAAGACTACAACGTTTAAGAGATGTCCACAAGTATAGCAAAATAATGATCATATGTCTTATAGCGTTTTTAAAACTAGAGTTTTTTGACACCCGTGAATTATTGCTTGTTACGGCTTCTTTGTTACATATTGCTATGAATTTAACTGGTAACAGTACTACAATGAACATCATAGGTGCATCGTTTTAAAAGAGTTTAAAATTGTAAAATCAGTACATATGCCATTCGTTTATTAAATGCAAGAGATGACGTTCTAAGACTACAATGTTGGTGAGATGTCCACACGTATAGCAAATGAACATAGGTCCTGTACCGTTTTTAAAACTATAGTTTTTTGACACCCGTGAATTGCTTGTTACGTCTTCTTTGTTACATATTCCTACGAATTTAACTTGCAACAGTACTACAATGGACATCATAGGTGCATCATTTTGTTCAAGGTAGTCAATATGGATATAGTACCTCCTCAACGTTCTAACTGAAAGCCTCTGCCGGGTGAACGACCTCATACGTCGGTATAGCACTATAACACAGAGATTCTCATGTCTCAATTTATTTTTATGGCTTAAAAGTGTGGGTAAGGCTGTGAGCTCCGGCGTACAACATACACGTTGGCGTTGGCAAAATAAGATTTAAGAAAAATCAAACTTGTTCCTGTTTACAACCAGCTGCGTCGTAATGATGTGAACTTTGAGCGTATCAGTCAGAAAGACTTTGCAGATGTCAGGTCGCCAACCTTGTGCAACCTACCGCGTGCTGTGTATAAAATACAGATCACGAAAAGGAACAACAGGAAAACATTTCATTCTATGTACTTTGCAGATAACAATATTGTGAGAACATTAACGTCGACAAATTCAACCAATCGGGGCATTTTCCCAATCGCGTTGGTTTTTGTTTGTGTTTTTGCATTGTTTCGTCTATCCATCCTCAACGTGGAAAGTGGTCCTCCGTCTGTGCGTCTCCTTGTCATAAAGGATGATGTGTAAAATGATTTATTCATTCTTTAATGAGAGTCAGTCTCACGACGCCCCCAACGTCTCATATTCATTACTCCCTCCGAGTAAATCATCCGGATACGAGTCCTCAGTCTTCTTGGGAAACGAAACGTTACAGAAGCCATCCGGGTCCATGTAAATGGCCGGCTCCTGGTAGACACCCTCGTCTAGATCAGGCGACGGGGGCGCTGCTGCTCCAGGCGGCGATTTCCTTGGCGATGTCTTTTTTTGTACACTCAGGCACTGGTACCCTTGTCCGTCCGTTCGTCGTTCGCTGAGAGTCATGTATGGCCGTGCGTTGTTCACTGCTACCATCTCAGAGACGGGGGTGTACTCGGTGTGTTGGACGGTGTACGACTTCTTGAGACGCGACCTTTATTGAGAGTATTGCATAATCGTACATGAGAGCATAAGAGTTATGCGCCTTTGTAGCCTGAACAGGGAGGTTCTTCTCACCTTAATTCTTGGTTTGAACCACGAGTTACTGGTGTATCATTCTTTCGGGGTGATTCAAAGAAAATGCAATAATTAACAAACAATCCAACGCTCAAACGAGCAAATGAGCAAGCAGAGCTAAACGCAACTCGAAGGTAAAGCAAACTCACAAACAACCTCTACCTTCTAATGAGGAACTTAATTCTGTTGGTTCATTGTTTTCGTGCTGGGAAACGAGCCCTGAAACTAGTATTATGACCAAGTTTTCTTTACTCACCGAAATGTTTAAAATGACTTCCAGTCGACTCACCGTAAAAATGCTCAAACGTCATTTTATAAACACAAGCTAAAAAGTATGATAGATTCACAAGAGGGATGTTATTGACGTAACCCACAATCTGTTTGATAAAGGATTCCTAACGGATACAGCTGTGCCTGACGTAAACTTCCTAGCCAATATGAGTGTTTCACCTAATCAGCCCTGACCTTTATTGTGGCTCTGGCAATTGTAATCCCGATGTGTCAACCATCCATCAACATTATATAGGTAACGAGTGAGTGTGTGTATGAGTGTGTGGGTGACATGTAATATTCTAGTTCATAAGCAGCTGAACGAATACGCTAATTATTATGTCGCGTTGTAGAATGATTCATTTTCCTTTTAAGTATATTGAGCTCACCTCAGTTTGCAATTCCACACAAGGCAACCCAATATCACGACGACAGCAAGACCCAGCAGGCCGGCGAGAATGAACGCTACGATTCTCATCGTATAATCTGTGAATAAAAAGTTAGGGCAAGATTATGTTGTTTGCCATCTACTGTAGACATACTGTACTTCAATGCTTCATATCGTACACTCTACGTCATTGAGCAAGTTTGGTATTTCGTCACCTTGTCAATGAAAATATGAAAATACGCAAGTATGGACATAATATGTAAATACATGAGGGCGCTGCACTGTAGCGACCAGTTTGCATGTCATTTCGTCTCCGGATTTGATATTTGTTTTTCACATATTTTGTGATCTCGTGGAGTATTTGTGCTTGCAAAGATGCATGTGGAAACCATATTGAGTTTGATGATATATTTTCCGACATTACTGACGATACTGTTGCCTGGAAAAAGCCTTGTTTCTGCGTCACCTGAACTGCCTCCGACGATTCAGTACTCCCGCCAATTCCTGTACAGCCTCGCCAATGCACCTGCGTCCAGGGACGTCCCGGCAAGTCTGCCCAAATGGACACCGACACGGGACAATAACGATGGAGTGCATGGACTTAGAAGGAGGGGGAAACGTGGCGGAGTTCGGAACAGGGTGCGAAAAAGAGGAAACAAACCCCCACTACCAGTGATCACCCTTAGCAATGTGCGGTCGCTTAATAACAAAGTTGACGAAGTCAGAGCTTTGACAAGGTACTGTAACGATTTCCGCAATTCCAGTATAATCTGTATGACTGAAACTTGGCTAAATCCAGGCATAACTAACGAAAGCATTGTTATAAACGGATTTGATATTGCCAGATTAGACAGATCTCAAGAACAGACCAACAAAAAGCGTGGCGGTGGAGTATGTATCTACGTCAATAAAAGATGGTGTACTAATTTCACTGTTAGGCATTCTGTCTGTAATGAAGACGTGGAAATGCTTTGTGTGTCCTTTCGTCCATTTTACCTGCCCCGTGAGTTTAACCAAGTGCACATATTCTTGGTTTACATTCCCCTGATGCCAACGAAACTCAATCTGCGCGGTATATTCAGGACATTGTTGGGGAGATGGAAGCTCAGTCACTGGATTCACCAAAAGTTGTATTGGGGGACTTCAATCACTGTCGTTTAGAAGACGAGATGCCAAACTATTGTCAAGTCATTGATAAGCCCACTCGAGGTGAGAACATTCTGGACAGATGTTACACTTCAGTTCCAAACGCTTACAAGTCCGTTGTTCGACCAGGGATTGGCCTGTCAGATCACAATACAGTGCACCTGCTACCTAAATACCGTCAAAAACTCAAAACCCAGAAAGTAGAAAAGAAAGCGGTGCAAGTGTGGAACGATGACGCAATCGACAAACTTCAAAAGTGTTTTCAAATTACTGACTGGGACGTTTTCTTTGAAGCATCAGATGACATCAATGAAATCGCTGACGCGATAAACGACTACGTGGTGTTCTGTCAGAATCTTCACGTACAAAGCAAAACTGTCCGTGTATATCCTAATAACAAACCCTGGATCACAAAGCATTTAAGAGACATAGTCAAGGCTAAACGTGATGCCTTTGTTGCGGGAGATCAACAATTGCTCAGATCCCTTCATCTGGATATGAAGCGGGAGGTAGAAAATGCTAAAAAGAAATACAAAGAGAAGTTACAGAGTTATTTTCAAGCTAATAAGCCCAGGGAGGCATGGCAGTGCCTACAGTCTATGACGGATTATAAGCCACGACGGGACCAAACTTTTGCTGACATCGACGACCCCCAAATGATGGCAGGTGAACTTAACACATTTTTTTGCCGATTCGATACCAACGAATTCATCGATGTCATCGAGGAGCAAAAGGATGAACTTCACCGTGTGTTTGATGAATCTGTGACAGTGAACGAGAAAGATGTCTACCTTCAATTCAGTAGAGTCAACCCCCGGAAAGCTACAGGGCCTGATAAAATCTGTGGGAAACTACTGCGACATTGTGCAAGAGAATTAACATCACCTTTTTGCTCGTTATTTCAAATGTCTCTGGACGAGAAAGTACTCCCTAATTGCTGGAAATCATCTATTATTATTCCTGCAGCAAAGACGCCCCGCCCATCCCAACACAATGATTACCGCCCAGTGGCTCTAACTTCTGTGGTTATGAAGTGCTTTGAGCGAATCATCCTGAAGAGTCTCCTCCAGCCAATCAGAGAACTGATCGATCCTCACCAGTATGCATATCAGCAGAACAAATCAGTTCAAGACGCTGTTCTCTATCTGACACATCTACTGTACAAGCACACCGACGAGACGAAAACCTACGTGCGCACTGTGTTTGTAGATTTCTCCTCTGCATTCAACGCAATTCGGCCCCATATACTCGTTGAAAAGTTGAAGCGACTTGAAGTGAGACCATCGATTATCCTCTGGATTGTGGACTTTTTACAAAGTCGGATCCAACGAGTGCGAGTGCGGGACACAATGAGTGAGCCCATTGTTACCAACATAGGTTCTCCTCAGGGCTGTGTGCTCTCTCCCATTCTGTTCGTGCTCTATACCAACGATTGCCGCTCATCTTCAGAAAACGTGTCTGTTCTGAAATACGCGGACGACACCGTCATTGTTGGACATATTAAGGAAAATGAGTGTGAATATACGCAGTTCCTGAACTGGTTCATTAACTGGTGTGAGATGAACTTTTTAGATTTGAACACATCAAAAACTAAAGAGATGATTATTGATTTCAGAAATCGCAAATCCATGGAACCAAGCAGTCGCCCAGTGAATATGAACGGGCAGAACATTGAGATTGTACACTCTTACAAGTACCTAGGCACTGTAATCAATGACAATCTGAAATGGGAAGACAATTGTAGGGAGTTGTACAAGAAAGGTCAGCAGAGATTGTATTTTCTTCGCAAATTGAACTCTTTTCATGTCGATTGCTCCACCATGCACTTGTTCTATAAAGCTGTCATAGAGAGTATTCTTGTACATGACTGTGTGGTTTGGTTCACCGCATGCCGAAAGGTAGATCTCTCTTTGATCAAAAAGATTGTCAGACAGGCGGAGAAGATTCTAGGGGTACAACTACATTTTGAAGATCTTTGTAGGAGTAAAATTGTTGAAAAGGCCAAATCAATCATGGATAATGGGCTTCATCCTCTGAATGACAATTATGTAGTGTTGAGGTCAGGGAACAGGCTGAGATCGCTTCGATGTAGAACAAGTAGGTTCCTGGACTCCTTTGTGCCTAGCTCGATTAGAATGTTGAACGGAGGGACATTTCTCAGATTGTAATATCTTGTTTGTGTAGTTTTGTGTTATAATTATCAAATCTGTATTACATCAAACATCAGATATATGTATATCATTATTATGTATGAGTGGATGAAGCTGTGTTTATCAATTGCCCCAAGGTTGGTTGGTTTGCTCGTATGTTTTAAATTCAGTGTATATCTTGTCATTCGACAAAGATTTTGCAGGGCAAGTTCTGGGCTATTTTGGTCAAAGGCCAAAGGTTAAAGTCAAGTGAAAATATTAATTCAGGAGTATATCGAATGATTATGACCGTGGTGTGATGTATATATATATTTCTTTTGTCAAAACACATAGATCCATATTTTTGTACCTTCACATACATGCACACACACGCACACACACACACACGCGTATGTATCCTTCAAGATTTTTATGCAATCATTATTTACATATAAACATGCATTCATTTGTATTGTTTATATTTCTTACATACAGTGTAGTTATTATCAATTGACACATATTTATACATCCGCATATATCATAATTCACACCACATCCAATACAATGTTGACTCGTACAGATTAATACTTCTTTGATGTTATATATCTATGACAATGATAATGATTATTGTATCGCTGTATATTTTTTGTATGTCTATGTATCTATGCTACAATGTGTGTATGTGTGTGCTTTGTATAATATGTATAATGTATTGATGTAACCCGATATGCATTCAAACATACCAATTATCAATTGACACATATTATCTATACACCCGTATATAACAATTATGCACACCACATCCAATAACAGATTAAGATTTTTTGATGTTATATATATCTTTCTTATACAGATTAATATTTCTTGATGTTATATATTTACGACAATGATAGTGATATTGTATTGATTTATATCATTTGTATGTCTATCATGCCTATGTATCTATGTTACAACGCATACGTGTGCTTTGTATATTATGTATGTAACCGGATATGCATGCAAACAAAACAAATTTCCAGAAACGGACTATAAAATTGAATTGAATTGAATTGAATTGAATTGACATCAAATAGATCTGTAGAATCTCTTTAATTGACATACATAATTATAGACACAAACTATGCATATATACCTATTCATACAAATATGAGTAATGCTGTGCATAGATTTACACACGCTGTGATTATCTTCGTGTCCACACTACTGTCTTTCAGCAAGATGAAACTGAAAACAGGGTGCCATTCATTGCATTAGAGTTTCATATGCCTACTGATTAGCAGAGTCGCCTGCTGATATCGCTGAGAATAATTACGCTAATAGGTGAATTCATTTTCGTAACTACCAGATCACGTAGATGCGATTTTAGGCAACAAAACGCACTTCTCTAGAAATGCCCCGAAACAATTTCTCAAATCACGTAATGCCATATTTTATAGGGAAGGCCTCTCACTATGGATAGATATTGGATGTGGTTGCTCGTTTTGTTGTTGTTTTAGTTTCTTGTTATTTTGCATGCATGGGAAGTACTCAGTATTGGGGAGGGATTTCACACTCTTTGGACGATGGTTTCATCAGCGTCTATCTTGTCGCACCTTCCCCACTTTTAAGATATAACAAAAACCGAGCATTTTTACTATTTGAACCTTTTCCGTGCCAGACACTTTGGGCAGTGTGCATAATGCTATGGTTTATGTGTGTGTGTGTGTGTGTGTGTGTGTGTGTACCAATCGGTACTTACAACACACAGAGAGATAAATGAAAATATGAAAATTAATTATGCATGATCAACAAAAAAAACCTGCATGTGCATGAGCATTTTCTCCCGTTCTGTTAACTATATACAACTATGTCAGAGTGGAAAGGGGATGGATGAGAGGGGGCAGTTTAACAAGATATCATCATGAATTGTAATGATTACCTGTGCGTGGTTTTGGGACCGCCTTCGTCTCCATGGCAACTGATGACGTCGAAGAGGGGTATGACTGCGTCGTAGATGGTGGAGGTGACGACGTTGGCCGTCCACCGATGTTACCCGGGCTTCGCGAAGGGCGTAACGTTGCTCCCGTAGCGGGCTCAACTATTAAAGTAGATGAGTCCAAGTTAAGAAAGCATTGAGTAATGACTTCATTGATATACCACAATGCATCAATGTCATCGTTATTTTGTGATAGGGTTATCCTTTTCTTCTTTGTTGCTCACCTTTATTTCACTCTGTGCATGTAAGCGAAAGAATAGAGATTGTTTGACAACGATTAATTTCAACGGTTTTTTTACTTCATTCTTGAACCAATATTTATGATACAACTGAATGTTAGCCCTACCCGAGCTGCTGCAAACGTTTCCTCTCTTTATCTGTCACTCAAACAAAAGCTCAAGCTTTATTTAAAGATCAGATCAATCTCAAGGTCCTCAGAAGCCAAGTGAATTCCTTATTTATTTTCTCTCATTTTGCTTTGATTTGTCTTCTTCTTGAGTACGCAGTGTAGATAACATTAATGGGAATGAAAATAACACATTTTGCTTCGGAAAAGCAAAAAAAAAAAAAATCATATGAATGCATCCACGAATAACACTTAAACGTGATCACTGCTACCACTGCATGGATTAATAAAAAAAAAAAAACCACCAAAAAGTAATTACAATGTCGATGAGTTAAAGAAATGTATGTTTCAATTTTTTGGAATCTATTTCATAACTGGTTTTGATTAAACGTCTATCACTCTGTTGGTCTGATTGTATCCGGTTTACTACTGCTATTAAAAGTTGAACATTGCGTGGATTTGCTTTTTAGTGCAAATCATACACTCTATACCACGCACTTAAATGAACCGCCATTTTGGATATGCCGCCACAAGTCTTCAAGCTGTCCCCGGAGCACTCGTGTCTGCAGTCGGCATCCGAGTACCGCCCAAAAGCCGAGTAATTGGCGTTTGCGGAGCCGCAGTAGCACTCCGACCCGAACTCAAGTCCCGCGTATAAGTATTGGTGTTTGGAGCAGAAGGATATGCATCTACTGATGGTCATATTGTTATCGTCAGTGTAGCTCTCTCCAGAGAAAGGGCGATTGTTTCGGTCATCTCCATAGCAGCCAAGGTAGGACTGAGCTGCAATTTAAATCGATGGAAAATTGTCAACATCCTACAGCTCGATGACTAAAGGAATTTATTTCTGACAGAACCAAAATCATGCAGTCAAAACTCTACACCAAATACAAAGTGTCAAAATGTAGTGGACTAGAATATGATCCTATTTCTACGACGCTGGTTTTCTGAAACTGTAAAACTATGTAACAACTGTCAAAAATAAAGTTGCAGGTTGAAAACGTAAACCGTGAAGGAAGCGGTTATACATATGTATTATATAGACCCCACCCTATACCACACGATCTGATCGTTATCCGGTCAGCAGAATGGTTATAATTGTATATCCTGTTGATCACAAAATGACCGTTGCAAAATTGTCGATAACGTGTCTGTGTGTCCTTCAAGTACGACATTAAAGGGTGTGTACAGTTCTGATGGTCGAGGTGAGGATTTAGCTGTTAACGTTTTGCGAGATATTCAGAAACCACTCTATGAGATGTCAAAGAGCATGCAATTCTAAGGGGTATCAAAAGTTTCTTTGATGAAAATCGGTTTGCAAATGGCTGAGATATCCAAAAACAAGGTGAAACAAGGTGATCCTAATAAAAGGCGTGGCTTGTCGCCTTATATTATTATCACTTTTTTTTGATATCTCAGCCATTTGAAAACCAATTTTCATCAAATAAACGTTGAGTCCTTCTTAAAATTACATGCTCTTTCATATTTCATAAGAGGTTTCTCATTATCTCACTTAGGAATGTTCAAAACATGAATCCCCACCTCAACCAGTACTGTACAGTCCCATTAACTTATAGGTGACTGATCCGAACAGGAGAATCCGAACAGGAGAATGTATTACTGACGAGTCATATACAATTATGATAGCAAAAGTGGCGTCATCTCTCGTTTTTCAGGCTTAATTGATAGCAGTGTATCAGATAGCTGGGTCAATTAAAACATCATAAAGTCCTTTTTATATTTTGTTTTACGGGTTTTTTTTTGTGCATTTATCCTCTTTGGATAATCCATTTTCACTTCTTTTAAAAGTTTGGGACTTCTGTTGATATAGTGCTAAATAAACCTAAGTATGGAGAATGTGATCGCAGAACGAGTTAACTTCACTCTTGTCATTTTGAGATATTTGCTATTATAGCTGTTAGAAAAGAAAGAAAGTAATTAAAAATATTGGACATTTTATCATCATAAATCCAAGAACATTCTTTGTTGTGTAGCAAATAAGACATCACTGGATTTTTTTTTTTTTTTTTTTTTTTGCTCTGTCGGGTGATGAACCTTCTTCAATTTTTTTTCTTTTTTTTAAATGCGACCAAATTCTTCGTAATAGTTTCAAAGCCACAGGCAATATAGAGGAAGGTTACAGACACAACAGGGAATAAAGGACGCAGAAGTATAAGTTTGCATAATAATGGCATGATTCTTCAAGGATATGAACGAAAGAACTGAAAGAAATAATGAGTCAATGACATCTGTAAAGAATTAAAGGGGAAACCCAGTACAAATACAAGTTATTCTGATAAAAAAGAGTAAACTCTTACGAGTTCAACAGTATAAATTTGGGTGAAATCGGATGAAAAATAAGGAAGTTATTACATTTTGAAGTTTTGATGTCATAACTTCCTTATTTGCTAATTTCTGCAAAACAGTTCTTGTACAGTGATGGATATGAATATGCAAATGAGTGAGCTAACTATGTCATAACCTCACAATTTTCGATTGATCGTGTACACACACACAAAAAAAAAGACCAAAATTCAATGTTTTTGTTATTGAAGTCTGAAACATATTATTCCTGGTTGAATAACTTCAGAATAGTGATCAGTTAGATATACCAGGATTTGAGTTGAGGGCATAATTGCGTTGAATGAAAAACTGGAAATTTCAAAATTTTATGTACAAACTATATGGTAAGTTGTGAGGGAAAGACATGCTCACTTTGCCATTTGCATATTCATATTGACCGTTAAAGAATTTTTTCCTGAAAAAATAGGGGAAATTCAAAATGTCATAACTTCCTTATTTTTCATCAGATTTCGATCAAAATTATACCATTGAACTTATAATATTTTACTCTTTTTTATCAGATCAACTTATATTTAGAATGGATTTCCCCTTCAAAAATGACATCTAAAAAGAATTAAATGAGGCTTACTCTGGCAAACAGCCCCTGCGGTGTTATCAACTCCTCTACATGTGGTCTGTCGTCTGGTGCAGTCATTTAGCGTTGGCTCTTCTAAACAATCAAACGATATCCAAGTAAACTGGTGTTAATTACTGACACAAATGTCTTGTACAACAATCATTACAAGTCCTTTCTTTTCTTTTTTTCTTTCGACTTTACATCCCTACTGCTGTGAGACACTGTGTCTCACAGTGTGTTCACAGTGTGTTCGTATAGTAATGTTTTGTTTAAAGGGACTGTACAGTACTGGTTGAGGTGGGGATTCATGTTTTGAACATTAATTTAAAGTGAGATAATGAAAAGCCTCTTATGAAATATGAAAGAACATGAATTTCTAAGAAGGATTCAACGTTTATTTGATGAAAATTGGTTTTCAAATGGCTGAGATATCAAAAAAAAAGTGCTAATAATAAAAGGCGACATGCCACAACTTTATTAGGATCTCTTTGTTTCACCTTGTTTTTGGATATCTCAGCCATTTCAAAACCGATTTTCATCGAATAAACTTTTGATACCCCTTAGAACTGCATGCTCTTTTACATCTCATAGAGTGGTTTCTGAATATCTCGCAAAACGTTAAAAGCTAAATCCTCACCTCGACCGAATGTCGACCAGAACTGTACACACCCTTTAACATTGTGAATTGTCGACTCACATTGAGTTTACACTGTTAAGACGCTCGAGTTTAACAGTGTGAATAAATTTTACGATGTGCTTACACTGTGTTCACACTGTGGTTCTCACATTGTGGGACACTGTGCTCTTTCAAGCAGGGATAATCCGCCAGCACCGACCACAACATTACACCAATGAACAAGAAACAGCTACAGAAGACATCCAATTAACAAAACAATATTTGATATTTCAACTGCGAATGATGATAAGCAGGATCAACAGGATCAACAGGACGACGAAGAAGCAAGGGAGGCATAAAAGGAAGAAAGACATCGGAAAACTAGCACAACACAGCAGTAACATGGAGAACGAGATGCATTGAGAGAAGGAGATTTTTTTCTTCGGAGATATTGTAGCTTCGCCAGAATTCATAAAAATGTTATTGATGATGGTGATGATGGCAGTAATGACAATATAGCCATGACACTAATTACAATGACGCCATCGATCACAACACTAACAAAGACGAAACTGCTCATGATCACGATAAATTTTAACAATTAAATAATAAGAGAGAGAGAGAGAGAGAGAGAAAGTTCCATTCGGAATATTAATTACAGAATTAACTAAAGCACAGTGCCCGAAGTGACAGAAGATCTTTCCCCACTATCTGGAATAATAACAATGGGTATCTCTGTTTTTTACGAACATGACGGGGAAAATTTTCGGCACCAACAAGACTTACTTCCTCTGCAGAAGAAGGAGTCAGCTGCGATGGGTAAAGTCCCCGACCCAAACGCCGATCGCGACGTCTGCAACTGCGCCCCGGTGAATCCAAGCTCGCTGCAGAGGACTATGACGTCATTCATGTCCCACGAAGTCCCGCAGACGGTGTTCCAGCCATCGCCCTTAAAATTTACCTCCACGCGACCCTCATTTGGGGAAGCCCCATCTGCTAATCTCACATCTAAAACAAAAGAAGGGTAAATTACAACATTATTGGAGACATTACTGTGGTTGCACGCTGTAATCGTCGAAGTTGGTGTGATCGAGGTATAGGAAAGTGCTGCAATTCAATGTCGTATTCGCTATCTGCTCCTTGATTCAATATGCCTTCACCGACACACAAACACACATGCAGTGTACATTCATAGCATGCATTCATGTATTATGTATTACTGTACACACGCTTCTTTAATGTACGATTTGTTTTTGTGATAACTCAAAGTTCAAAGTTCAAATTACTTTATTGTCATGTAAAAACATGCACATCTGTACACTTAAAATTCGTTTTCGGACATTATTTTGTACAGAGTGCATAATAGTATGTGCTACAAACAGTACAGTAATCACTCAGTGTACAGCACGACATGCAAAATAATTTATGCACAATGACATTCAATACATACAGTGTAATACATTCTGTAAGCGATATACGCCAACAGCAACAAAAATCACAGTTATGTGAATCTTAAACAAATATATTTCCATAACTGTGATTTGTGTTGCTGTTGTATGTACAAATGTATGATGTATTGAATGTCATTGTGTATTTTCATGTCCTATTGTACAAATATAAGTTTCGTATTACAAGAAATGTATGATGTATATTAGCAAAGTTTTGTGCAGTGCGTGATGATAAATCATTAGCGCGAAAATAAAGTGAAAACAATGACAATGAATGATGATTGTTAGAGTTGTGCTATGCCTCTTACGACTTTCACTTACTCTCCCTTCTGTTCCTATATATGTTGTTGTTTTTTTTTATATTGAATTATTACTTCAATATACTGGACAGCCTGACAGGCATCGGTTGCTGTTTATGAAGGAAACGCTTTCCGCGCATTAGTACCAACCTTAGATCTTCACAAAATTCACGTGATGATTATAGGATGGAGTGGACGTCAAAGGTAAAACCCTTATTAAACCAGGGAGGCACCTCCCTGATGAAACTTATCAACAACAACAAAAGAGAAAAACCTAAATCTATTGTCTTTGCTATGGACCTATTATTGCAGCAAAGAAGGCCTTGGGTTGGAAGATTTAAGCTTCATCTCTTTCTTCTCCGTCACCAAAGGCTCTACTAATAATTATCTGTATTTCATACATATAGCAGGCTTGATGGCAAATTGAAATTGCTGGGTATTGTCAGCTAGAACCTTGTACAGCTCGATGATATAGCTCACACCGCATCCGTTCAGGTGATAACAGATCAACCCATCCAGCCATCGGAAGAGATAATGGCCTTTCGCTAACCCAACCACCCTGTCCAAACAATGTCGGGAAAAACTCTCGATTATATCCTGGCTACTACTCTAACTACTTTTAAAGGGGAATTCAACACCAGGAAAAGTTAATTTGACAAAATAAGCGTAACATTTTTTGAATATTCAAGTTTTTTGTTCAAGCGCAATAATGCCCCAGTCTCAAATCCTGATAAGTCTGACTATTCATTATTTTGAAGTCATTCAGCCAAGAATAACATTATATAAAACACTTTTATATCAGAAAAAAAATAATAATTTTCGTCACTTTGACGATCAATGGAAACTCGTGACGCAGTGACGTTATCAGCTCATTAATATTCGTATTCATATGAACTTCTAGAATATTGTTGTGCCAAATTCAGCAAAATCTCACAATGTTATAACTTCATGAACTTTTATGCGATTGTGTTCAGATTTTTCACTGTTGTGATTATAATATTTTACTACAAGTGTATTTCCAACTTTTAACTAGTCCGGAGTTCCCCTTTAAGGAACATGTTCAAAGAGAGAGAGAGAAAATCACTCAGTTTCGCCTAATTGAGTGAGAAGCTGATGGGGCCCTTAACGATCTCCCCAAACTATTGTATGTGCTTGCCCATTTAAAATTATTGATTATCAAATAATAATTTTGCCTCTTGAGAGGCTTCTGTATATCTGAAACCGAAACACTGATATATTGCAATTAAGATATTGATATACTTTTACTTTATGAAACACTAGTGATTAGTTAGATTATGACGAAACGAAACAGCACCAAACTAAACACACACACACACACACACACACACAAATGCACACAAAACAGAATATGTCTTTCTGCTTTCCCTGGTTAATGAAAGTTAAGCAAAAAAGAAACACAAAATAACACAAACAAACATCCTTTTCATATAGTGTTGGCGTCCATGTCTTACAAAGAGCTTCGTGTATAGGCGCATTCAATCCGAGTGTACACTGTGCATCGACATATGAGTAAGATACATTGTACAATAGAGAGGTTTGCCAGAGGCCCTACTCAGGGGCCTAAATTTATGTTTCAAATACATTGTATTAGAGTGAACTCGATAATGCAATATCTGCACCCCATGGATACTTCAGCATCAGCCTATAAAAGGTCATTAAGTAACAGCAAACCAAATATTAAAGCTGTAATTAAGAATTTGGCCCAGTTCACACAATAAAGTAAACCCCAACCCCATCCCACACCATGTTGTATGAATGTATTACATTTTTGCAATGCATTAAGTATACTCCTCTGGGTCATGAGTGGTTTCTCACCCTACAATGTAGACGCATGTGAATACATATGTATACATATAGTTGTACAGACAAATACTGTACATGCATGTATAGGCCTACACAGAATTAACATGACTGTAGGTCTCCTACATCACGTTAATGTATGTTAAGTATTTGCGTATACACTTAATATGCGACCATTTGTATATGATTATAAAACATGCAGTGTACAAGCACTCACATTACAATTACACACTTACCAAGAACTTGTCCGGTTGCGAGGATCCATTTCAGCGAGAACACCATCAACATGGGCAAAAGGTCCACTCCGCAGGCAAGATCCATAGCAAAACAGCTGTTAACCCTTTCTGCGCCAGGAAATTTGGACAGTGTTGTTACAACGCTAGGCCTATCACGTGGTGTTCTGTGTCAATAATATGCACTCAAATCACACAGAGGGCTAAGTAGAATACTCCGTCTGCTGTCACCCACTGTCGTTACCTGATACTTGTATGTCACTGGTTTGGCAAATTCCGCAAAGTCACATGCACTCCGCGACCAAAGTATCACATACACAGACATTTAAATGTTTTCACACACCCACGGCGCCCGTAATATTTTTCGTTCACCCATCGCAAATCCACAGGGAAGTGGTCATATACTGACTCCATGTCATAATGTTACACCTGTCATTATTCATCGTCTTGGTCGTATAGCGGCCAGGAAGCGGTACCGCCACACTAGTCCCTGAAACAACCGTATAGAATGACGCGAACCCAACACTCAAGGTAAATAACAACAGTCCATTTCATACCTGTACCTCATTTCCTCTGGAGCAGATACTTGGTGTGTGTGTGGGACTGGGACGGACTGTGCGCATGATCGGACTGGTGGTGACAGACAGACTAAAATAATTCCCCATGAAAAACAAACAAAACAAAACAAAACAAAACTTCAATGAATTCCGTGACGTAATTGATCAGTGGACAGGTAGTTCGCACAGAGGACAAAATAACTAACTGTGATTAAGTTGGAAAAGAGTCGAATGAATGAAATCACAACTATCCTACCTGGAACAATCAACAGTCGCCAGTGGTCGCCACCTCCAGCAACTGGACGGGGTTGAATTCCGCCAGCGATACACAACGACTCTCAGCATATGATGGTATATTACTAGGTCTTCTATAGCAATCAAAATTATCTGAAACCACTAGCCTGTCCATATCCTTCCGTGTTGGCGTATATTATTGTGATGTATTCACACATTTTTTATCTCGTCACAGCAGTAATATCCGTTGTGAAGTTGTGAGGAATTCCCCTCGTAACCTGTGCCACGATTCCGAACAGCCTGTGGGCCTCACATTGGCTCACATTGTCGCTGACGGTCCTTTCACCTTTTGATAATACAGGTAATGCTTGCTACCTAATCCTCGCAGTGGTTTGGAAGTGTGATCGCTTCAAGTTGTTTGCGCGGAACTCTTTTGTTCTTTTATGTGCGCCCGGGTTCTCCAACCCCCGGACCATTTCTAGTATTCAAATAGGCAAAGCAGAACCCTGAAACCTAACAATAGTTTCTCAAGCATCGGACTTGTACATGCTCACATAAGCGTGGGACTTGATAATAAACAATGAATGCCTGCTTTTAACATGCATCCATGAAGTCCGAATGGAAATAAGCTCTTTGCGGCTTGCCCCATATGGAACCTCAGTCTGCTCAGCCGCAACTGATGCGTATAATGATTATTACGTGTTATTATCTATTTCAATTGCACTGCATATGACACTGAACTCTAAGTGACCTCTTTGTTTGGCGGATTCAAAAACAAGGAAGTAAAAGAAAACAATAGCATGTGTATATATACCTCAAAGGTTTAACACTGATGGAATGTCCGCTAGGAAGTGAAGTTATTTGTGTTTTATTTTCCTTTTTGAAGAACACAGCACAATATCAGCCTACTTGTAGGAAATATACATTTATAATGTGTGCATGTATGAGAGCATATCAGGCCGCAACTGAGTTGTCAGTATATCTGCCTAAAAGTACATGTAGTATAGCATGATAGCTGGAACATACGGCAGTCAGTAATATTTATTTGATTGATTAATTTTGTACGGCAGAATTACAAGACCACATTAGAATAGCATTTCTCATACATACTCTAACACCGTTTGATCCATCGCTTAAATGTATATAATTATATTCATAATGTCAGATGATTTACCATTCTTTTTATTGATTTCAATAATAGCAATGATACTTAAAAAGCATTTTTATTTTTTATTCCAAAACTTTAAAAGTGGTTTCCGCTGTTCTAATTTTGAAGACCAGTTGAATTGCTCAGATTCATGTCTATTTAGTCATGAATCTGAGCAACTGAATTGAAATGGTGACCATGTTAATCATTTGGGTATGTATCTAATTTAGATACATACCCAGAATAATATTCATGATGATTAACATGGTCACTATTTCAATTCAAATGACTTTCACTGTACTCTTGAAGTGCCATCAGGGGCGTCACCAGCTTTTTTTTTTTTTTTTTTTTTTTTCGGGGGAGGGGGTGCGTTTTGACACTAAATGTAAATGTAACCTGTGTGTTTTTGTTTTTTGTTTTTTGTTGTTTTTGTTTATTGGCTCCTGTGTCATCATGTATATTTACATATAATCATACACTATACATTGTACATAATATACATATGATTGTATACATACACGAATCTTCGCTATGAAGGACTATACGGGAGTACATTGTGTGACGGTGTGAGATCCTCGGCGAGGGAGCGAAGCGACCGAGCGGGGGAGGGTGTGAAAGGGAGATACCACCTCCTTCGATAGGGACTTTTTGTCATCACAAAGGTGTAAATTCGGGTTTATAGAGCATTTTAAATCAAATTTCTAAGGATTAAACAACGTAAAATAAATCACTGCGAAGGACTATGATCATAACTTATGAAAAGTATTCATTTTACATAGTGGAATAATCACTGTGAAGGACTACGATTATAACATTACGGGGGTACATTATGTGACGGTGTGAGATCCTCGGCGAGGGATCATTGCGACCGAGCGGGTGAGGGTGTTGGAGGGGGATACCCCCTCCCACGGTAGGGACTTTTTGTAAAAACAGTAAAAAAGAATTTTTGAAAGTATACTACCGTTATTTTGTACTTTGTTAATGAAATTGCAGAAAGTTGATGTATTTGAAAAAAAATGGCATACAGAGAATAAATCAAATAAAATCAAATCAGAGTATAAAAGTCGCGTTTACAGAGCATTTGTAAATCAAATTTCTAGGGAATTAAACATAATAAAAAAAAAATCGCTATGAAAGACTATACGGGGGTACATTTTATATGACGGTCTTAGATCCTCGGCGAGGGAGCGAAGCGACCGAGCGGGGGAGGGTGTGGGAGGGGGATACCCCCTCCCACGGTAGGGACTTTTTGTAAAACAAGAGTGTAAAAGTCGCGTTTATAGAGCATTTAAAATCAAATTTCTAGGGAATAAAACATAGTAAAAAATCACTGCGAAGGCCTGTGAATTAAACATAGTAAAAACAAATCGCTGTGAAGGACTATGTATATGATTTTAATATACGGGGGTACATTATGGGATTGTGACGGTGTGAGATCCTCGGCGAGGGAGCGAAGCGACCGAGCAGGGGAGGGTGTGGGAGGGGGATACCCCCTCCCACGGTAGGGACTTTTTGTAAAACAAGAGTGTAAAAGTCGCGTTTATAGAGCATTTAAAATCAAATTTCTAGGGAATAAAACATAGTAAAAAATCACTGCGAAGGCCTGTGATCATAACTTTTGAAAACTATTCATTTTACTAAGTATGGGCAGGGAGAGTGAGCTACTTTTACTTTGCCATTCGTCTGAAATGTATTCATTAAAAGCTTAAACGTGATAGCATTGTTCGAGCGATACAATTTGTTCTTATGTTGTATGAGCATAGAAGCATAGAAGAAAAGGAAAAATTGAAGGTTTACTGAAGGTATTTTTCAGGGGGCACACTCGAGGACGCGAGGCTACCATCTATACACTCAATTAAATATTAGTGTATACATGTAATAATGTATATTGTTAGTGTATTATTCGCCCTGTTATGTGCGAAAATTTTCGCATTTTCAGTTATGAAATTGACAACTTTTAGACGAGAAAAGTGCCTTTATTGTTCATTTTGGTCTTTAAATAATTAATCAATTATTTTGTTACAGGGGGCACAAAAAATATGGGGGGGGGGCAAGTGCCCCTTCTGCCCCCCCTCCCCACCCCCTCGCGCTTTCAAACACACCCACACACACACAAACTGGAGGGAGATTTAAGGGAATTTGACTTTTGAATGAACATATACAACGAAGAAACAAAATAAAACACATCAATATGATTTTTTTTTTAACCGTACAGGTTCTTTGGGCAAGATGAATACGCTAATGTAAAGGGCACCCTATATCATGCATTACATACTGCCCTTACAAATTGACTAACAAGAAATTATTGATTATGTTTCCAGACACAGAGTATAAGTGGCTGCTAATTGGTATCGTGATTTTTTTAGCGAATAGGGATCGCTCTTTAAAAGTTATTAAGTTATTTCTCCTAATAATAATTATTGTCACAATAATCAATGCTGAACCTTTCATTTTAACACATTTTAGCACATGACTTTCTCTGCATAATCCAGCGGCGTCGATCCGTTTTCATGATTGGGGGGGGGGGGAGGGGGAGGTAAAAACTTGAAGGTAGAATATAGCATCAGTGCGAGGTGGCGGAGCGACCGAGCGTTCGAGGCACGACAGGAAGATTTTGCATTTTCAGACCTGAAATTCAACGTTCTAGTGCACACTTCTGGTGAAATTTGTGGGGGGGGGGGGGGCGGGTTTCCTATCAAAAAAAAGAGGAAAAAGATAACTGCTTTACTAACTCGCGGCAAAATCCACTCCAGCGGTGTCGATCCGTTTTCATGATGGGGGGGGGGGGGGGACCCAAATTTGAAGGTGGAATTTAGCATATTATATGTGCGAGGGAGCGGGGGAGGGTGTGGGAGGGGTGTATCCCGACCCCCTCCCACGACAGGGAGATTTTGCATTTTCAGACCTGAAATTCAACGTTCTAGCGCACACTTCAGGTGAATTTTTTTTTCCATAAATAAAAAAGAGATAACTGCTTTACTAACTCGCGGCATCTCAGCCCTTGTTTCCACGTGTGCAACATCACTGTGTAGGCATAGTAATACATGGAAATTGACAGGGGGAGGGTGTTGGAGGGGTAGCCCCTTCCCAGACGGCGGAGCTTTTGCATTTTTAGAATTGAAATAGAACAATCTAATGCACACTTCTTTGAAGTACTCCGAAAAATTGTCAGTCCCCAAATGTGTCGAGTCCTGTTAATCTGTGGGTAGGAACCGAGCGGGGGAAACATAAATCAAAGAGGATGAGGGAACTTTTGAATATATTTGAATTCAAGTATCAGATATCAAACATACTTTTTGATGAAACATTCTGAAATTTGTAAATCTCCCAAGTTTGCTAAGTGTATGGTTGGAGACCTAACGGGGGAGGGTGTGCGAGGGGTATCCCCCTCCCACGCGACAGAGCTTTTGTATTTTCAAAATTAAATTCAATAATCCGTTGCACAATGAGTGAAATACCGTATGGATACAGTACGGTCGATAGAGAGTAAACACAGTAAAGGAACATCAGTGCTGCCAGAGCCCGGGGTGCGATTTCTTTTTGTCCCTGGTGCAAAATAAAATAAACATAATAGAGATAATAAAAAAGAACAATCATTTAGAGTCCGGGGTTGAGTCGCTCGCAGACTGAAGTGGTATTTTTTTTTAAAGTCTGAAGGGGGGGGGGGGGGGTGCGTTCGCACCCAGCGCAACCCCCCCCCCCCCCCACCATGACGCCCATGGCCATTGTTACTTCTTTGGTTTTCATGACAGATTCGATCCAGTGATTTGTCCGAAGTGTTGGACTTCATTAAGTGTTCTATGTGGACTTGATCAAACCGATAGTCATCCATTATTTAGAACGCTCTCTTAGCAATGGAATGAATCGTTTTAATTCGACTGAAGGAACGCATATTCATATTCGGCCACGGTATTGTGCAAGGTGTAATCACGCATGTGGAGTGGTAAGTGTTATTGACAAAGAATAATGTATGAAGAGCGTCTACCATTATTTTGTTTAGTCAAATAAAGTGTATAACATTTGTTTGTCTGGGCTAGGGGAGATTCACCATACAAGAGTTTTATATAGTTTATGGCTGTGAACTGTAAACATACGGAAATCATTGAATATCAGATGGTACCAGTCCACCGATCATCGAATGTTAGTAGATCTAGTCTATACACTTTTTGATTTATACTTCCGTGTACGTACACGTATGTTTATATTACAAATTATATTCATCACATAACTGGAAAAAAGGACGACATTATTCAATGAACCTGACATGAATGGGGAACTCATATCAGAATGCAAGGATAGGCAGGTAGTCATGACATCGTGAATGCCAGAAATTCATTTGAAGAAATTTATTGGACATATAGCAGTTCATACGATAAAATCGCAGCTGCTGCCTACCATTTTTTGCTTGTTAAGATAATGAGGGTGGTATGGATGATATTTCTAGTGGTATTTTGATAGAGGTAAGGGATATGGAAGAGTCGTAAACTGCCATGGATGACATCGTTTCATTATCATTTTATCATTTTGATTTATGAGCTATTTTATTCGACGAAAATGTATCCATGTGTATGCTGAGTTCTCCTTGATCGAATTATACAATTTATTGAAAAATCATTATCGATTATCTTGTTCTACATGATTGAATACAATGATTTCATTATATATATTCATGTCATCGTTAATGTATGGCAAACGAAAGGAAATTTAATATCATTTAAATCTTAACAAACTGTTTAATGACTTGAAATAACAGACTTTGAAGTATTTATCAGCTCTCAGAGAGTACATATAGTGATATATATAGTGATACCACTTGTTCCTATGGAAAATGGACTCTAAATATTGCAACTGATTGACAAATTGCCCTACATCGACGTAAATAAGCGCTGAATTGATCAGTGTTTTAGTAGTAGCCATGATAAAAAATCATGAGCGTACTTACTCGAGCAGGATTCGAACCTACGGCCTCCTGATCTCTGGTGGTCTGTGGAGATGACGCCTGTCCGGAGATAAGGAGGTCGTAGGTTCGAATCCTGCTGGAGTAAGTACGCCCATGATTTTTTTATCATGACTACTACTAAAACACTAAACAATTCAGTGCTTATTTACGTCGATGTAGGGCAATTTGTCAATCAGTTGCAATGAAAACACCTCGACGGAAGAATTTCATGAATTTGAAGGGCACTAAATATGAAATATGTTGAGAATCGATGATGTATTTGCGTTTTCACGAAATTGTGTGAGTTAAACTTTAGATTATTTCAGGATGGTTTCACTAATATATATATATATATATATATATATATATATATATATATATATATATATATATATATATCAAACAGACATTGTAAATGATCTTGAAAAGGGAGAGTTAGAGAAAAACATTTCGCATGATCTAAAAATGCAATGTTGAAGTTTCTATATACTGCATTATCATTTTTGTTCGTTTAATAGACAAGATTGTCCAAAAGTAAACCAACTGCGGCAGGTTACATCGGTTACAAAAAAGGGAAAATGAAAACAATGATTGCAAATCCATGTTTAGCAATCCTGTTTTGTAATTACTGACCCTGTTCTATATTATGTATAGTCTTTACTACATTTACTGGAGGTATCATACATAATATGGAACATTTCCTTTTGAAGAAAGCTATAGTTTGTGCATGATAAAAATACTGAGTATAAGAGTTTATTCATTTCAGTTAAGTTTTAATGATTATAATCATTTTCATATTTCTAAAACAATAAACAATACATAGTGGTGAAGTAAATAATACATCTCGCAAAAAGAAATGAATGGGAAAAGATTACTTATCATAATGATAAAGCCCTTAATATCATTAACGTATGCTGATTATTGTCGATGGAAAAGAACAAAGAGAGAGAGAGAGAGAGAGCAAGAAACATGAAGGAAAGCAACGAATGGTTAAAGCTTGAAAAACAGGGACTGAAGGTTTCCTAGGGAAATGAGCTCTTACCATCAATACGGAGATCGGAAATGATTTAAAACTGATCAAAACAAATTTTCATATAGAAACTAACAAAACAAAACATAACTTGGGTGATTTCTCTATTGAAGCACAACCACAATAGTGAAGAAGGACATTGTATCGAGTTGACTTACTATTGCACAATAACTGCATATAGTGCAAACAGTTTACACAATAAATGGCATAACATGGATCCTGAATGGTTGTCATTGATCATTTGAGATCTATTCCCACAACAGTGCAATCAGTCTATAAAAATCATTTTGATTTATGTTTTCAGATATAAAGAGATGTACTTCAAGATGTATCTTTTAAATCGTTTTACTGCTTGGGTCTTGATGACATGATTATATATATATATATATATATATATATATATATTTTTAACAGAAAACTGTTCGTGGAATTAGCTTTATAACTCACCCTGCTGATGGGATATGTAGGAACCAAATGGATTCTCTTGAACTTGTTTTGAAAGAGTGTCGGTGGTACATTCGAGGAAAAATTATACATAAATATTCCAACGTTATAAATAAACAATTCCAAAGTTTTTGACATCTTATTCCTGGTATATATATATATATATATATATATATATATATATATATTATATATATATATATATATATATATATATATATATATATATATATATATATAAATGTATGTATGTATATATTTCATGGGAAAGATATACAGCGTGATCAGTAGTCCGCATAGCGGATTTTTGAATGATGAGGAGCTGTGTGTGTTTTTCTGAAGGGTTATTGCACTGTATGCTCATGCAAGAATACCGTCATTCAGGTGAGGAGGAAATCAAGGCTGGTATTCGGAGGAAAGCATATTTTCATGATATTTCGTAACACAAAATGTTGACAATGAAATAGCTACGTTAGAATGAAATATTTGGGGCTTTGATATGTCATATCTTTTCATAATATGTTAATAAATGATAGTAAAACGTAAAATTATTGCTAGGTTTACAAAAATCATCTGCGTGGGTCGTTTATGAGTTTTGTGTTGTTATTTCAACCAGAAGTACATTGTGGTCCATACAAACACTAATTTTTTGTCATTATCGTTGTTTTAAAAATCAAGATGATTCCAAACTGTCTTTTCTCATGGCCAACAAGGAAACGTATACAATCGACGAACTACAGAGTGCAAAATAGATATGCCTGTTACCATTTGATGTTAACATTTTACACACATTTTGGTTTTGAATGTTCACTGCAAAAAGTCCGGTGTTAAATATGAAACACCGAGCTGATGTTAAATTTCCGGTGCTCATTTATGATGTTAGATAAACACCTCTGGGTGTCATTTAAAAATATAGAATTGTTTTTTGAATAGTTTCTTCGTTACTATTCTTCTTGTTGATTTTGAACTTCAACAAGACGATCAAGAATTTTCCGATAAAGTACTTGAATTTTGAAAGAAAAAAGTGTGAACACATTTACACCATAGTAACACCAGTTGGTGTGGTCTCATATTGAAGCTGGACGGGTGTTATATCATTAACATTAACACCACCAATATCAAATCAACACCATGCAGTGTCAAAAATATCACCAGCTACAGTGTCAAATTAACACCACGAAGTGCCAGGTGAACAATTTTCAACACCATCACAACATACCTTCTACACCTGTGGGTGTGGTCCTCTATTGACACTGTCTTGTCGGTGTTAGATTTAACACCCATGGTGTTAAATCTAACACCGATGTTTTTGCTGATACTGGCTGACGCTGATACTTCCTTCCTTCTCAAAGCGAAATCTAAACTCGGAGCACAGATATTTCATTCCACAAAACCAAACCAAACAAATAAATAAACATGCGATATTGTGGGTCGAGCATAGCTCAGACATCTGTAGCCATCACTCCAAAACTAGAACTATTTTTTCATTGGCACTCACCCTATACACATATCCTTTATATTTCATATATTTCCTGTTCTTTCTTTCTTAAAGAGTAACACGACCTAGATCTTTTGACAGCATTTGTTAACTTTCCTTATGGAGACCAATTTAACACTCTTGCTTACTATCAATTCACCTGCGTAAGTCTTGTAACATTGATTGCAAAGTGTCTACACTTTATATTGCCCATTGAAAAATATGATTTTAGCTGGTGTTCTATATGAAACCAATAATGCTCGCATTCAGTTTTTGAAGTTTTAATCGTGTAATAGAGAGGTTGCTTCATCCGTCTGTTTCTTAATATCTCTCAAGTGCTTGGCAAGGAGTGTAAGCACAAACATGATGGCCTCGGCTGCTCCTATCGTCATAAAGGACACGTTGAAACCATGGAATTTTTCGGCAAGTGCCCCTGAAAGGTGGTAAGAGACAGAAGAATCAAAGCGAAACGAAACAAATACATCAATGAAAAAACAATGTCACCAGGACGATCTCGGATCTCTACTTTTTTTTTCAGGCTGATTCGCAAAAAAAAAAAAAAAAAAAATATATATATATATATATATATATATATATATCTTTATTGCACAATAATTTCATCTTCTTTGGAACAGAAGATGTGAAAGAAGAACAGCCCCTATCAAGAAACAAAACCATCCAAACATACAAACAAACAAATAATTAAGCAAAAAAAAAAAATGGGATATTAAGTAAGTGACAAGACTAGTGCTGGTGTTAGTGCTATTTCAGTGCTATTTCAGCACTAGCACCAGCCATAACTGAAAACTTGAAATCAGTCAGCGTCAGTATGTTGAACTCAAAAGTATGACCGAGCAGCTGCATTTATTGGGCTCATACCTGTAAATATAATGGAATATCCCTGACCGCATCACAAAATCGTACCAAAGATACTAAAATAAATGAAGAATAAAATTATTAAAAATTAGAAAAGTCAGTTTGGCAACATCAAAAAATCACACTGAATAACTGCAGATATTGAGCATAAATTTTCCTCTAAACTGCATTTTGTTTGGAAGATGAAATTTGAAAGGACTGTATTTGATTGGGTGCATGTACGGAAAATATGTTGTTGGGGGTTTTTTTAAGTAAAAAGAACTCGTAGTCTGGTTTTGCGGACCCTTGAACAGAGTTTGACCTGAAGAACCCCCCTTGAAAATTTGATGGATGAAAGGGTATACCTCACTTTTTCAGGTTACCCAAGATGAAACACCCTATTTCTCCCATTTATTTTACAGAATTTTTTTGAATTTTGAATTTTAACACACATCTCTATAGGGAAATATTTAAGAGTCTGAGCCCTACAGGCGAGCTCGCCCAGTACCTCCTAGTATGGCTTCCAGACCATCTGTCTGTAGTACTATTTTGCACCCCATAATATTCACACCCTCTAACGACGAGAGAAGTCAGCGAAGGCGCATTTTGTGGAATCGACTCTAATTGGCGGAGGGTCTGGAAACGAGACAAAGTACCGGTACCTCCTTGATTATGACGTATAGTTCCAGTAACCATTTTGTCACGAAATAATCCAAGTTATCGGGGTTATCTACATAATTTATGAAGAGTTTGTTCGCAAAAACCGATAAGTCCATTTTTGAAGATTTTGAAGTACCGTCTCTGTCATAAAGTACAAATAATACCTTTTAAGTGATATATTGGTGACTACATATAAAGGTACATTTTTAAGTTATGGTCAAAAGAAGCAAAAATTTTCTTATTATTCTCTTTATTTTTCTTGACCTTTAATCGCAAATATCTCCATTTGGCAAATATGGACTTATCGATTTTTGCGAACAAACTCTTCATTATTACATACCAACAGCGTAATGATTCATACTCACCTGCTAGTGGTACACCAAGCAAGGTCCCTATTCCCCTGAGAAAGGGTTCTACTCCCGCTACAGCTGGGAATAAATCTGGCGGTGAGAGCTGTCTCAGGAGAAGGGGAATCAGAACGCCCCGGACAGATATGCAAAGAGAATTTATACCGCTTCCAACAACCATCATGGGATACAAGTAGAGAAGGGTGTCGAGAAGCAAGGTAAGTCCACTCAATGCGGTAGCAATCAGGAAAAGTTCGAGAAGATACTCTTTGCAACGCACTGAAAAGAGCCCTGTGCCAAGTCGACCAATAAAGTTCGTCCCAGCAGCTACGCTACTCAGCAACAGTGAACTGTCTATAGGTGCGCCGCTTCCATATGCCCGTGGCAGGAGGAACGTGTGCCAAGCACCCGACATGAAATTGAACGGGATGACGGTTACCAAAAGAAGAGCTAAGTGGGGAATTCTGCTGAATAAAATGTTAATCAAGTCTCCAACTCTCCCGAGACTTGTCGCCTCTTCGCGATCTGGAGCGGACTGTCTTGCAGTTAAGCGACATCCACTTCGACTCCCACTCTGATCGCTCGATTTTCCTTCCAGCTGTTCTATAGATTTTATCTCGTCATGGTTGTTCCCTTTATTGTCTGAAGCCGCTGCGGCATTCAAAACTTCAGTGGGTTCTGAAGCCCGCCGCGTAGTTTGGCCATGACTTCCCCCTGCCGATCGGTGAATGTCCCCAGAATCCTTCGTCTCTCCTGCTGTGGCTAGGCAATCACTATTGCCTTCGGTAGAAAGTTCCACGCATTCCGCATCACTTTCGCTGTCCATGGTCCCTAGTAATCTCGAATTCTCCCCTTCATCCGGTTGGCCATCGCTTCTCATTTGGTCATTTGCCGTACATCTTCCCGCAGTGGGTAAAACCAACAACGCAAGGGGGACTTCGTGACATGCTAATCCCCCTAATATCAACATGGCTCCTCTCCAGGAGTATGCCTTCGTCAAGAAATGGCCAATCCATGGGAGTAGGATCATTCCAAAGGAGAATCCAGTCAGACTCACGGTAACGTAGATATTAAAGAATGCTCCGGCTTGTGCATTGAATTCAAGAGTTGAGCATATTGCTATCACACAGCTGCCATATCCTGGAGATTAATGGGATGAAATAATCATTTTCAACGACAATTTATAAAGAGCATTATCCCCCTCCCCAAGAAAAATCCATATTGATTTCACAAAGCCAGTCAGAAGTTTTCATTTTGTTCTTTCGCTATTTCGTTCCTCTTTGTAAGTTTCTGGGTAGTTGGCTTCCATTCTGCTATTTTCTGTCTGGAAAGCTACTTTTTTTTATCAGCATCAAAACATGATCTCGGAGAATCTCATGTTCTAGCTACCTTTCAGGACGTTATCCAAATTATAATCAATATAATTCGGGAGGGCGCTCTTCACCGACTCTGAAATTGTTACGACGATTTTTCTCTGCGGTGAAAACCTCTAAATCTGCAATCATAGAAACTGTTTTGGAAAGAAATTTGTGACTGAAGATCATATTGGAACACTTGTGAATCCTTTGTGCTTACTGGAATGGTGGATGACAACTCTGAAATAGAAAATAGCAGGATTTGATTTGAACTGCAGCACACGGATCCTGACTTTGAAAATGGCGGCACGCAGTGACACGTCATACGCCGAGAAAGCGGCCCATGCTTTCCCTTCTGCGAAACCTGAGGAACAGCTCGGAGGTAAGCCAGTCTTCCTGAAAAATAAAGACATACCATCAGTGAGTGAAAAGGGAATGTCAAACGAGGACATGTACAAATGCCTCATCCGTAGTGTGCAAGGACGAGAAATTAAAGGGATACAGAGAATTCGTGGTCTATGGAGGCTGTACGTGGAAAATCGGGAGTCAAGAATGAAACTGATAACAAATGGCTTGAACATCAGAAATGCCAATGTCGCAGTGTATGACCAAAACCCTTTCATCACAGCTGGGAAAGAAAACAGTCTACGTCTCCTCATCAGAGACATACCACTTTCAGTTCTCGATACTGTCATCAGCGATGAACTGGAAAAATGCAAACACAAGGTCCTCGGTGCCCCCATCCGTGAACGTCTCCGTGTAGATGGTCTGCTCACTGACTGCCTGACCGGCAACCGGATAGTCTACATACAGCATCCATCGAAGCCCCTGCCTCGAGACATAAACTTTGGTATTTTTAAAGCCAAAGTCTACCACTATGGCCAGATCATACCACCTGCAAGGGCAACCCTCATGTGCTCACGTTGTTTGAATGCAGGGCATCAACGATCGCAATGCAACAACCCCATCGTCTGTCGACGATGTAAACAACCCGGACACCTGCAACAGGAATGCTCCTTCGAGACCCCGCCCACCTCACCGACCAGAGACGCCAGCGAACATGGACCGATGCCAGCACCATCGCCTTCCCCGTCGGCATCAGCCTCTGCTGCTACACCACCAGTGCACCTGATCGAACAGCTGATCGCATCGGGTCGACAAGCCGCGAATACAGCGAGTGCTCGTCAATCACTCCATGACAACCAGACGCACATCCAGCCCAAGATTACGCAATACCTAGTCGGGGATCGCAACGCATCACAGCCGCGACAGTCCGCTGACAAGTCCAACGGAGAAATTTCAACTCCCACGCCGACAGAGCCTGTCACTGATCTCGCAGCAGACCGGTCGGAGATGACCGACTCTCGCACACACTCGGAAGCTTCGAGCGAAGATTCATCGAGCGAAGATGACGGTGTGGAAGCGTTGTCTGAACTCTCCGCTGAGTCACCGGAACTACCTAAACGAGCAACAAAAGAAAGGAAAGTGAAACAAACGAAACGGAAGCAGAAATCTTCGAAAAAAGTACCAAAGAAGAGATGAGTGAAGTGACAAAGAATATACTTGTGTTCTCTTTTCCCTTTATCTAAATGGCGAACTGTCATATTATCAGTTTGAATGTAAGAGGTTTGAGAAATAAAGACAAAAGAAGTCAAGTTTTTCATTGGTGTAAGCACCAGAAGGCAGATATTGTATTTTTTTCAAGAGACATACTGGTGCAATGATTTTGAATCAATTGTCAGAAGTGAATGGCGGGGTCCGTGCTTCTTTGCGCATGGATCAAATCATTCACGAGGAGTTTCAATTTTATTTAACGATAGACTTGATGCTCAAAATATTGTAGTAAAATGTACCTTGAACGGTCAACTACTAATACTCAGAGTAAAAGTTCAAGAAACTAATCTCATGTTAATCAATGTGTATGCGCCAACGCAAAGGCAATACAGAGAGAGTTACTTTCATAGATTGAACTCTGAATTACGTAAGCATTATACATGTGATTGTGAATTGATCTTAGGAGGAGATTGGAATTGTATTTTGAATATAAGCAAAGATGTGCAAGGATCGAAGAACAAATATTATAGAAGACCTGTAAATCTTACAAAGATAATGAAAAAGTATGCTTCGATTGATGTTTGGAGATCAATGCACCAAGACTTGAAACGATTCACCTGGCGGAATGTATCTTTGAAGAGGGCTTCTAGATTAGATTTTTGGCTGGTGACGAAAAATATTAAAGGAAAAACAATGTGTACTGACATCCGACCAGCCATTAGGTCTGACCACAACGCAATATCAATCAAACTGTGTATTAAACAAAACATGAGAGACCCAGGTTATTGGAAAATCAATAATGATATTTTATTTGATAAAGAGTACCAAAATGGAATTTTCAAAATTATAGACTCATTTTCAACAAACTGTTTGCCTGTGCAAATGAGATGGGAAATGTTTAAAGTTCAAGTTCGTGAATTCTCACAGAAATATTGTAAGAAAAAGGCACTTGGAAAGAAAGACTCCAAATTGTCATTAGAAGCAAAACTAGCTCAACTTGGAAAATGTATTAATGTGAATGAGTGTAATGAAGAGGTATTAAGTTCTTATTCTGATGTAAAAGAGAAGTTGGAGAAGATTTATAAATACGAAGCCAAGGGAGCTGGTATACGAGCTCGAACAAGGTGGATTGAGAAAGGAGAAAAAAGCACGAAGTACTTTTTGAACTTAGAAAAGATGAATGCAAAGAAAAGAGAAATTACACATTTGAAATGTGATAAGGATAATCGTATTATTGAAGGAAATGAAAAGATACTGAAAGAGATTGTTGATTTTTATTCAAAATTATACAAAAAAGAAACACAAACCAGACAAAGTATGGAAAGTTATACCTGTTCACAAAATATCAAACGTCTCTCTGATGAAAATAAGATAATGTGTGAAGGGTTACTCACACAAGAAGAATGTAAAAAGGCTGTATTTGCAATGCAAAAAGATAAGGCACCCGGTCTAGATGGAATTTCTGCAGAGTTTTATCAGGTGTTCTGGCCGAGAATACAAGTGTTTCTCGTAGAAGCCTTGAATGAAAATTATTTATCTGGAATGATGTTAAATACCCAAAGAAAAGGTCTCATCACATTGTTATTTAAAAAAGGTGACAGTCAACAGCTGAAAAACTGGAGACCTATCACTTTACTCTACTGTGACTATAAGATAATAGCAGCAGTTTTGGCCGCAAGGGTACAAAAGGTCATTGGCGGTATTGTGAATGACACTCAGACAGGATACATAAAGGGCCGCTTAGCTGCCTGCAATGTAAGGTTAACGAAAGATATCATTGAATATGTTATGAAAAGCGGTAAAACCGGAGCAATAATGCTAGCAGACTTTGCTAAGGCATTTGATGTTTTGGATATAGAATTTTTGAGTTTGTGTTTAGAAAGATTAAATTTTGGCGAATCATTTCGAAAATGGATTCGTACTCTTTACACGCACATATCGAGCTCTGTATTGATTAATGGTTGGATATCGGAAAGTTTTAATGTTGAAAGAGGAGTCCGACAAGGATGTCCACTGTCATCACTATTATTCATTTTAGCAGCTGAATTCATGGCCAACAGCATCAGAGAAAACAGAAGTATTCGGCCAATGGAATTAGCAGGCTATGATTTTCAACTTAAACTGTTACAATATGCTGATGATACCTTGTTTTTTGTTCAAGATGAAAAATCGTTAGAGGAAATTTTAACAGAGTTATATTCTTTTGGAGATGTAGCAGGTCCAAAGATTAACAAAGATAAAACATTTATGATTTGGTTGGGTAAACAGAGTGAACGTTGGAATTTAGATAAGTTTTATTTGAAGTGGTCGAGTAAACCAGTTAGATATTTGGGACATTATATTCACCCCAATAATGATGCAGCTTTGGAGTTAGATTGGGAGCAAAAATTATTCAAGTTGCAAAAAATCCTTGACAGTTGGACAAAGAGAAGTTTAACCATCTTTGGACGAGTTATTGTTTTAAAAAGCTTAGCCCTTAGTCAAGTTATTCATCTGATAATGGTAGATTCAATACCGTTTAAATTTTTGAAAATTTTGAAAAATATGGTGTTCAAGTTTATATGGAAAAGAAAAAATGAAAAAATAAAGCGAAGTATTATTACAGAAGATTTCAGCAAAGGTGGAATAAAGATGATGGATATACAAAAACAATTGCTAAGTTTTCGGTTGAAATGGCTGGGTCGTTTTCTCAATGACTCAAGAGATATATGGAAAATAGTGTGCTCTTATTGGTTTGATTTGCTAGGGGGTATTATTTTGCTGCTGAATTGTAATTACAACACGAGTAATATTAATGAAATTGATAAGAAAGTTCCAAAGTTTTATAAAGAAATTTTACAGGCATGGGAACAAATACGATATTGTACTACAGTGAAAGATATCAACAGTGTAAACAGTGGGTCAACTGATGTTTTAAATCAGATTGTTTGGTATAACAAACTTATATTGTTTGACAAGCATTCGCTGTTTTATAAAGATGGTATGAAAGTGGCATACTCTATTTTGGAGATTTAGTAACAATAAATGGTTTCCGGTCTTTTGAATACATTATGTCAGAAATTAATTTTAAAGGAAGAAAATGTACTGCAATTTTTGATATGCAACATTACAAAAAGCAATACCATTAGTAAGGTATAACATGATACGTAAGGAAATGTTTGATAGTTATATCAGAAAAGAAACAGTATTGTGTATACCAAGAGTATGTGTTTCGAAAAAAGTAGTTTTCATTATGGATCTAAGCAGCAAGGCATTGTATAATTTGATACCTTCAAAAAACTTGTTAACCAATACATGTTCCTTATATTGGGAGAACAAGTTTCATTTCCAAGCTGATTGGGCCAGTGTATTCAGATATAATTTAGAATATATAAAAGAAAACAAATTACGAGAATTTAATTTGAAATTGTTGTATAATTTATTGCCAGTGAGAAGTAATCTATTCAAATGGGGTTTAAGTCATGATAATTTGTGCCCGAACTGCAACGTAAAAGAAGATATTGTTCATGCTTTCATTGAATGCAAACTTAATAAAAATTTTCTTTCATACGTAAGGAGTTTGTTACAAGATGTATACCATGTAACAGTAACAAATATCAATGTTTCACATTTACTGAAAATACAGTGTAAGAGTCAGTATAGTTTGTTTTTGACAATAGCATTTTGGAGTATTTATAAGCTTATTTTGAAACGGAATGAAACCAGTAATGATAAAAGAAGTTGTTCTTTAAAGTATGTGTTTATGAGAGAAATTAAAACGAGAATAGAAATACAATGTTATATGAAACATAGAAGAACACTACGGAGAAATGAACAGTTGTTACCAAGCGAATTGTTGAACCTCTAATGCACGATTGTGCTTGCATCACTTTTATGTGACATCGTTGCGAAGATATTATTTTGATTGTGTATTTTGAATGGAATCCTGAATAAATCCTCAGATGAGGCAAAAGAAAAAAAAAATAATCAATATAATTCAAAAAGTGTTCAAAGCAAATAGAAATTCTCACAGATGGAAATTAATGCGGAACTTCACAAATCTGTGCATAATGCATACACGTGGCGGTCCAAGTCTGCTTGGATTTTGACTTCTTTTTTTTTTTAATTTCTCGAATTCTAACAGCTGAAGTTGCTATTATCATTGAATCAAATTATCATTATTTTCATAAAATGTTCATTATTCTGTGAATCGTTTAGCAACTAATGATAACAGAGGACCCTTCTTTTTTCGAACTCCCTGTTCTGTTAAAGTAGAAAAACCGACATGTTATAAAGTTTGTTATCATGAAAATTAGTAACATTTCGGTTCTTTGAAGTGCCCAGTTAAATAAGGAAGTGCACGTTAATATTTACGTCTTTACTGATTTATATATATTGTGACGAATGTTCGCGTCGCAGACATATATCCCACTGGTCCTTACGCCATATATGTGTTGTGAATAACTTTGGTGGTAGATGTGTGTGATGATAGATTGGTGTCTACGCCGAACTTCGGTCAGGATGGCCAAGCTAGGCGCGAGTTCGTTCGGCCGCAATATACGGCCCAAGATACCAGTTAATTCCTACCAATTATTTATTCCTACCAGTTCTCCATCAACAGTCCATCATACCAGCTTCACACATTTACTACTGAATTACGTCTACCAATAGAACTATCTTTACTACCAGTCACCACCAAAGACCACTCACCTGCACTCACTTTAGGGTTCTTACGTAGGAAAAATCACTCTTCCCTCAATGGTTTAACTTCCAACTGGTAGTATTTAATTCTGAATACTTGAATAACAGTCCAACAATCCAACACGCGTTTACAGTTCACTGCGCCCGCCCACACGGTTTTGGTACCATCAAATTCCGAACCTTAAGTCCTGCTCCAGTATGCTATAGGTTACAAAAACCTAGACTAGCGCCACACTTAGCCCCTGCAATAAATCTGCTAAAGGCTCGAACGCTAAAGCTCGATCCACTCAACACGTGCTACGACATGTTTACCCTATCCGTCCCAACTCGACATCGAATCGTGAACTTAATTACCTTATTATATCTTTACTCAATAATTATAAGCGTAGTTAATCAATATTTCTACCACTAAATTACCAATAAAGGAAGCAATTCTCACCAAACCCCTACATATTTAGTCTCAAATTACTGGTATCCATTATTTCTCTCTGAATCATAAATCATCTTACCCCCTTCATGCCCCTATCTTACGTAATATTCAATAATTTTACCAAAACCGGAATTTTAGACCTCACTTAATAACGTCATTACCATATAATAATCGATTACACTTTTAGTACTATCGATAGTGAATTATCAATACACAGCTTATTATACACAGACTATACAGCGGAATTGATCGATTTCGCTACACGACCCCCCGACCCACCAAGCTCGGTCCCCGAGCTTATACCACTTAATATTCTGAACACTTTAAACGTCAATACTTTAAACACAAACCGACCTCCATTACATTCCGACTGGTATCAACTACCCTGATATCAACTACCAAAATACTTATACTGGTGTCCACCGACCACCAAATCTTTTAAAACATCATCTTATGATTTATAAGAACACTCATTACTTCTTTCGGACCATAAACACTATGTACATTCTAATGCTACTTCTCCAACCTTGTCTATTACCTTTGCTTCCAACATGGACACAACAAACTCTAAATGTGAGAAGAAGAAGAAAGGCTATGGCTCCAAAACCAGCCGTCATATATACCAATCGCAATGTTGATACCGATATGATTCTACCAACTCTTCCGAACAATTCTACCAACACCTGGTATCGCTTTAATCACTTTACTCCACTACCTCTCGGGACGATTACATCTCCGTACATAAACTTCACTAATTCCAACTTAATACCATCGTTTTCTTTTGAGAACAATTACATTGGTAATATCCATCAATCTTCAAAAAATGTTCAACTGTAACAACTTAATGTCCAATTTAAATTGGGCAGATTAAATTTAGCGTCCGTATCTGCCCTTTTCTACCAATAATCGCTTCCACATCTTCCTTCCGGTATCTGCTACCACTTTCACTATCTTCGCGAACAATTAACTTGGTAATACTCATCAGTCTTCAAGAAATGTTAAACTGTAACAACTTAATGTCCAAATTAAATTGGGCAGATTAAATTTAGCGTCCGTATCTGCCCTTCTCTACCAATAATCGCTTCCACATCTTCCTTCCGGTATTCGCTACTACTTTCACTATCTCCGCGAACAGTCCTCAAAAACGTCCAATTATAACTTATTGTCCAAACTCAAATGGGCAAATTATGTTTAACGTCCATACCTGCCCATGAATTTCTACCAAATTTCGCTTCCACTACTTTTCCTCCACGGTTTCCGTCACTACCTCCAAAAACTCGCCACCGGTCGTCAGGAACCGCTCTGTCTTCCTGGTCCACGTTCGGCCAGGCCGCAACATCAGCGTCTCGGTAGCGCTGAAACAGGTCTTCCCTCTGCGACGTAACTCTCCTAGCCTCCCTCGGATAATCCCCCCGTCAATGTCGGATGGTGACACCTGGACCCCGATTTCACATGTTACCGGGGATTTGACTTCAGGTACCACGTCCTCGATCACGAATCGCCTCCTTCCGCCCGTCAAATCGAGGAGCCCGCCGCCATAGTTGTCCTCATCCAGCACCGGGGTACTGCTTCCCTCAGAGGTGACACTCCTCTCCGGGCTGACGCTCTTCTCAGGGGTGCACCTCTCAGGCGTGCGTCGGGAAGGGGTTGAAGTAGAGGGGTGCAGGGGAGATCTACTCCGGGGTCTGCTTTGCGTTGACGGCGGCTTCTTATTCTTAATTGGCGCATAAACTGGGGTTTTCAAATGTACGCGCCCTGGAGCTACATCGGTGGCGTGAGTTCCGTAGTGGCGTTCTAATTCTCGCCTGTGCAGCGTCTGGAAAGCACAGCGATCGCACTTAAATTTAGGGGTGTGCATGTCGAATTCGTGTCGTTGCATCGAGCTTCTACTGGAAAAGGACCGTCGGCACACCTTACACCGGTAGACTTCTCCCCTATCTGAACAGGACTTGGGCTTGGGGGTAGACATCGTTCTGCATATTCGACAAATAATACCAATCGAATGTTACTCATGTCTTTAGTCAAATTCCTACAGTCATTCATACACATCTTAATAATCAATTCGTGCGAAGCTGGTATCTGACATAGTCCATATTCGCTGCTGCTTCTTCTCTTCCGGTGTTAGTTGCTGGACGCTGGCGGTACTGCTACCTAGTATCACAGCTCCTAAGCCGTCCGGTAGCATTCCGTGGGGTTTTGAAATACAGCCCCGCTGTGCTGACGTCACTGGTAGATCCAGGCCCTGCTGACCCAGGCAGCTTTTTCTTCTTTAATAACGGACAGTACTTAATGGTGTGAGCCTCGTCCCTGGTGGCGCGACAAATCGGGCATCTGTATGCCCGAAGCACAGGACAGGTAGTTTTTCCGTCTATGGACTTCAGCGCATGGCTTCCGTAGACCTGCAAACTTTCACCATTGTTTTTGCAGAAAACGCACCAGGGCACTGATCTGCTGAGTGGTCCATCACTTCCATCTCGTCCTCGTAGAGCGGTGATGTCTGGTAGAATCCCCTCGTTGCTCAGCCAACGGCTACCAGTTGACAGACACCCAGCTGCATCGCCGTCCTTCCGTAAGGCCGGATACTGGTATCTCGTCCCTAGGTCCTGGGATCCACTCTTTTTCGTCACTGTCGCTTTACATTCGTTTGACCCCAGGTAGCTATTGAACGGGCCTCGCACCTGTTCGAAATCAAAGAACTGGTTGCCCGTCTCTTGGTCCATGGACTCCCTCTTCTTCTTCCCCGTTGACACCAGCTTACTCAGCCCGAAATAATCGTTGAAGGGACTGTACAAATCGTCCCCTTTGGAAGATGCCATGGCGTCACCTGCACTGCACCTGCACATTAATAATACCACAGTCTTTAATCCTCTTTATTTAGCTCGTCGAATATATTCGAGTACCACTCGATTATTTAGATTCGTTACTTAGTGCCTAGTTATCTATAATACTGCGGCCGACGCCTATCCCTCCTTGGATAACGCCTTCCCCCATTCCATTCATCATCGTCTTCTGCCGTTGGCACAGTCGGAGACTCCCGGTTCCTAACTGGCGATTGAGAATCCACTTCTCCCTCTTCATAGGTAGAGGGGTGGGTAGCATCAGCTTCTTCCAGCCCTGACTCTTCCAGCTCTTCGTTGGCAGCAGTACCTTGCTGCTGGGTTCCAGCCTGTACCGCCTCCCTGTTTGGTTCGAACTCCCAAACTGGTCTTGGTACCCCCGTGTACTGCTTCAAACGATCTACGTGGACAACCAGTGGCTTGGAGCGAGGTGTCAATTGGAGTCGAACAGTCACGTCGGATAACTTGGTGACTATCAGGTACGGTCCCAGCCATTTGGTCTGCAGCTTTGGACTCTGGCCTTTCACCCTCATCTTGCGCCGTAGCCATGCATACTGGCCCTGGTTGAAAGCAGATCCATAGGCCTTCTGGTCATAGAACTGTTTCTGCTTCCTACAGGCCGACATCTGTTTTGCCCTGGCTCGGTTGTGGGCCCTCTGCATCCGAATCCGTAGCCCCTCCGCGTAATCGGTCTGGAGGTCCTGCTGGCCGTCAACATCATCTGGCGTGACGAGATCCCCGGGTAGTACCAATTCTCGCCCCAACATTAGCATGTTGGGAGTTTCCCCAGTTGATTCCTGAGCACAGCTACGGTAGGCACAGGTGGCGAAAGGGAGGAGTTGATCCCAATCCTTTTCCTGCCTCTCCACGTCCAGTAGTGCAGCAACTGTGTCTATTAGTGTGCGGTTGTACCTTTCTACGAGCCCGTCTGACTTTGGGTTGTAGGCTGTGGTCCTGGTCTTGTTCACCCCCATCAGTTTGCAGACTTCACTGAAGACTTCAGAGATGAAATTGCGGCCTTGGTCTGAATGCACGAATCTCGGCACTCCAAATCGACAAATGTACTCCACCACCAACTTCTCCGCCACTGTCTCCGCCCTTTCATCTGGTATTGGGTAGGCCTCCATCCATTTTGTGAAGTAGTCGCCAATCACCAGGATGTACTTGTTCCCATGCTTGGTCCGGGGGAAAGGGCCCATGATGTCCAGTGCCACCCTCTCCATCGGGAACCCACTAATTCTTTGTTGTAGTGGTGCTCGATTACCTTTACCAGGACACTTCCTTCTGGCACATACGTCACATTGTCTGAGGGCGGAACGAACATCAGCCGCCATGCCGACCCAGAAGTACCGCAACTTCAATCGCCCTAGTGTTTTCTTGAAACCAAAATGTCCCCCAGTAAGAGCTGAATGGACCTCACGTATCGCATCCTTGATGAGCGCCCTTGGTAGGATGGTCTGTCTCCGGGTGTTGGTACCATCCGCTGACTCCCATCTGCGGACCAGCACGCCGTCTACCACCTCCAATGCGCCCCAGTGCTCCAACAATCGAGTTGCTTTTTCCGGCCAAGATGACACCACTTCATTGGCTGGCTTCACCCCTCGAATCTTCGCAACTCTCACCACTTGTATGTCCTCATCCTTCTCCTGAAGACTCCCAATACTCGGGGCTCCCAACGCCTCTTCTGTCAGTGCTCTGACTTGCCCGGGTGGGGTTTCTTGGTCCCGGCCACACTGCCTACATGGTCTCCGAGATAGACCATCAGCATTTCCATGGCTCCTCCCCTGCCGGTGCTGTATCTCGAAATCGTACTCTGATACCAGCTCCAACCATCGTGCCAGCTGCCCTCTGGGGTCCTTGAATCGAACCAACCACTGCAATGATCCGTGGTCAGTGCGGATGATCACATGCCTTCCATAGAGATATTGTCGGAACTGGTTGAGGAAGGCTACCACTGCCAGTAACTCCTTCCTGGTGACACAGTAGTTGGCTTCTTCCCTACGTAACGTGCGGCTCCCGTACGCAATAACTCTCTCAATCCCTCCTTGTACTTGAGACAGCACGGCTCCGATTCCATGCTGACTGGCGTCTGTATCCAAAATGTAGTCCCCTTCTGGGCAGGGATATGCCAGAATTGGAGGTGACACCAGTCGTTGCTTCAATTCGTCGAAAGCCTCCTGGCATTCCTCTGTCCAGAGAAACTTCTGGTTCTTTTTGGTGAGTTGGTGGAGTGGTCTAGCGATCGAAGCAAATCCTTCCACAAACTTCCGGTAGTAGGAGACCAGTCCTATGAAGCTTCGCACCTCTTTGACGCTGTTTGGTTTCGGCCAATTTTGGATGGCCGCGACCTTCTCTGGCTCTGTGGTTACCCCAGCAGATGAGACGATGTGCCCCAGGTATTCCACACTAGTGTGGAACAGTTGGCACTTAGCTGGTTTCAATTTCAGACCAGCTCCACGCAATCGCTGGAACACAGTTTTCAGTCGACCAAGCTCCTCTTCCACCGTCTTACCAAAAACGATGACATCGTCCAAATACACCAGTAGCGTCTCCCACGTCAAGCCTGCCATCACTCGATCCATCAGCCTCTCAAACGTGGCCGGTGCATTGCATAGGCCAAAGGGCATGACCCGCCATGCATACAGACCACCATTGGCAATGAATGCTGACTTCTTCTTGGCTTGTTCATCCAGCTCCACTTGCCAATACCCGCTTGCCAAGTCGAGTGTAGAGAACCACTGAGCCCCACTCAGCGCGTCTAGTGTCTCATCGATTCTTGGTAGAGGGTATGCGTCCTTCAGCGTGACAGCGTTCAGCTGGCGGTAGTCCACACAAAAGCGCTTACTACCATCCTTCTTCCGTACGAGAACCACATTGGATGCCCAAGGACTACTGACCCGCTCGATCAAGCCCTGGGAGAGGAACTCGTTTATCTGCTTGTCAATTTCCTGTCGTTGTTCCATTGGATGCCGCCTTTGTGCTTGTCTCACTGGCCTAGAGTCACCGGTGGAAATTGTGTGTTGTACCAAATCAGTTCTGCCCAGGTCCGTTGGTCCTTGGGAGAAGACATCAGCAAATTCGCACAGCAATTCGGCCACCAATGAGTGGTGTTGCTGCGGAACCTCTTGAATACTACGATTTAGCAGCTCCGTCAAATGTGATGGTACCCCATCACTAGCTTGTACCCCACCGTCTCGAATCGCCTCCACATCTTCGGTATCACGTACTCCAGTTAAGCAGGCAACCGTCGTCCCTTTCTTTACTACCCTCTCTTCCTTCGTTGGATTGAAGACTCGTACTGGTAGTATCTCAGCGTCTGCTTCGATTACTGCTCGTGCTACCAGTAGTCCCTTGTTTAGTAACTCGGTGGAAGTTGTCGGTGCTTCTAACAGACCAACTCCAGTCGCCTGTTGCCGTCCGTCCGCTACTTCCCCCTTTAGTATGGCCTCATGGCCTGCTGGAACAGCCGTGGTTTCACTGGCGACAATTCTATGGCAGAATTGTTGGCCCCGGTAGTCTCGGCATGGAATGATGGCCCATGGCGTGCGGAGCTCCATCTTCTGACAGTCCAACACCGAATTCGTCTGCATCAGGAAATCCAACCCCAAAATTCCTTCGTTGTTGACATTAGCTACCACTACTTCGAGCACGAACAGTAGCTCTCCAAGCTGGATCTCGGCCATGGTTTTACCCCTGGTCTCCAGTGGAGTACCGTCCGCCTGATGTACTATGCTGTCCACACTCTGCAGCGACGGCTTTCGTTCCTCCGCAATCATGTCATAAATGGTGGTAGACACGATTGACTGGGAGGAGCCCGTGTCGATCAAGAAGGTAATTGGCTGCCCGTTGATTTTGGAATTGATGAAGAGGCCCAGTCGCCTACCATCTGCGGTACCCAATGGTCGTGCCTGCTCCATTCGAGCAGGTGGTGGTTGGAGAGTTGGACCCGTATTACCTTGTGCAGATACTGGTTCTCCCCCTTGGTTGCTGCTTACTGGTGGTGGTCTCTCCATTTGCCCATACCCTTACGAAAAAGTCCTGTGGTACTCCTGTGGTAATTACCACAGGACGGTACCACAGGACAGTACCACAGGAAAGTACCACAGGACAGTACCACAGGACAGTACCACAGGAATTGTCCTGTGGTATTTTGGGACATACCACAGGACAGTACCACAGGAATTCCTGTGGTATTTTGGGACGCACCACAGGGCAGTACCACAGGAAAGTACCACAGGAAAGTACCACAGAACAGTACCACAGGACAGTACCACAGGAATTCCTGTGGTATTTTGGGACGTACCACAGGGCAGTACCACAGGAATTCCTGTGGTATTTTGGGACGTACCACAGGGCAGTACCACGACAGGACTAGTACCACAGAACAGTACCACAGGAACTGTCCTATGGTATTTTGGGACAGTACCACAGGTCGATCAATACCACACAGCATTACCACAGGGCAGTACCACACAGCATTTCCATGGTACCACAGGAGAGTACCACACAGGATAGATCGAAAAAAAAAAAATCTGGGAGAATTTTAGCCACATATCAAGGAATATTCCTGATAGGTGAGTGATGGATTTCAGGACAAACATGGCTCTACTTAATAACCTGTCCTACTCCTAACATATAACCTCAAACGAGACTCTAATGGCCAAGTGCCAATCTAGTCCTATAATAGATCTATATAGTCATATTCTATTCCTAGGTAGCCATCGACCGTATCAGTACATATATATAAGGCCGTCTATCCGTAAAGCATTAAGGCATGGTTACTAACTCGATTATACTTTATCATCAAGATATGAAATTACACTTTCATAACAATATCTATGATATTGGGATTAACATAACATAATTTGACAATCTTTCATAAAGTTCAAAGTAAGTTCCATCATTAATACTTTGACTTTTTAAGTCATATATGTATTTTCTAAAATCTAGAGTGCTTTTTATGAATATTCATGAGCTATGTAAAAATTTGTACCACAGGAGTACCACAGGAGTACCACAGGAGTACCACAGAAGTCCTTATGAAATTTCTCATGCTTTACATCAGCACTTTCACTAAATAGGTAATACTGTAGGAGTATAGGACAGGATAAGTAATGGCAAATCAATTGTTATAATTAACAGCATAACTCATCTATCAATTAATTGAGGAATATTAATATGTGCTTTTTTTGTTTGTATTTTTGTTATAGATTTCAGTTGATTCTGCCTTACAATTTTCCTGTGTGGTACTCCTGTGTGGTACTGCTGTTTGATATTCTCCTGATGTGATAGTCCTCTGGTATAAAATGTTAAGAAAAAAAAAGAATATCCTGTAGCATTTTTCTGTGGTACTTTCGAATTTAATTTGCTGTGTGGTACTTCTGTGTGGAATAGCACCATATTATGATTTTCCTGTGGGATTTTGGACAGTTCCTGTGGTACTCTTCTGTGGTATACATCGAAAATTACCACAGGAATTCCTGTCGTACTGTCCTGTGGTACGTCCCAAAATTCCACAGGACAATTCGTGTGGTACTGTCCTGTGGTACTGTCCTGTGGTACTGCCCTGTGGTACTGTCCTGTGGTACGTCCCAAAATACCACAGGACAAGTAGTGTGGTACTGTCCTGTGGTACTATCCTGTGGTACTGCCCTGTGGTACGTCCCAAAATACCACAGGACAAGTCGTGTGGTACTGTCCTGTGGTACTGTCCTGTGGTACTGCCCTGTGGTATTGTCCTGTGGTACTGTCCTGTGGTAATATCCTGTTGTACTGTACTGTGGTACTGTCCTGTGGTACGTCCCAAAATACCACAGGACAAGTCGTGAGGTACTGTCCTGTGGTAATATCCTGTGGTACTGCCCTGTGGTACTGTCCTGTGGTATGTCCCAAAATACCACAGGACAAGTCGTGTGGTACTGTCCTGTGGTACTTTCCTGTGGTACTGCCCTGTGGTACTGTCCTGTGGTACGTCCCAAAATACCACAGGACAAGTCGTGTGGTACTGTCCTGTTATACTATCCTGTGGTACTTTCCTGTGGTACTGTCCTGTGGTACTGCCCTGTGGTACATCCCAAAATACCGCAGGACAAGTCGTGTGGTACTGTCCTGTGGTACTATCCTGTGGTACTTTCCTGTGGTACTGTCCTGTGATACTGCCCTGTGGTACGTCCCAAAATACCGCAGGACAAGTCGTGTGGTACTGCCCTGTGGTACTATCCTGTGGTACTTTCCTGCGGTACTGTCCTATGGTACTGCTCTGTGGTACTGCCCTGTGGTACTGTCCTGTGGTACGTCCCAAAATACCACAGGACAAGTCATGAGGTACTGTCCTGTGGTAATATCCTGTGGTACTGTACTGTGGTACTGTCCTGTGGTACGTCCCAAAATACCACAGGACAATTCCTGTGGTACTGTCCTGTGGTATGTCCCAAAATACCACAGGACAAGTCGTGTGGTACTGTCGTGTGGTACTTTCCTGTGGTACTGCCCTGTGGTACTGTCCTTTGGTACGTCCCAAAATACCACAGGACAAGTCGTGTGGTACTGTCCTGTGGTACTATCCTGTGGTACTGTCCTGTGGTACTGCCCTGTGGTACGTCCCAAAATACCGCAGGACAAGTCGTGTGGTACTGTCCTGTGGTACTGCCCTGTGGTACGTCCCAAAATACCGCAGGACAAGTTGTGTGGTACTGTCCTGCGGTACCATCCTGTGGTACTTTCCTGTGGTACTGTCCTGTGGTACTGCTCTGTGGTACTGTCCTGTGGTACTTCTCTGTGGTACTGTCCTGTGGTACGTCCCAAAATACCACAGGACAAGTCGTGAGGTACTGTCCTGTGGTACTATCCTGTGGTAGGTCCCAAAATACCACAGAACAATTCCTGTGGTACTGTCGTGTGGTACTATCCTGTGGTACTTTCCTGTTGTACTGTCCTGTGGAACTGCCCTGTGGTACTGTCCTGTGGTACTATCCTGTGGTACTTTCCTGTTGTACTCTCCTGTGGTACGTCCCAAAATACCAAAGGGCAATTCATGTGGTACTGTCCTGTGGTACTGTCGTGTGGTATACGACCCAAAATACCACCGGACAATTTGTGTGTATACTGTCTTGTGGTACTGTCCTGTGGTACTTTCCTGTGGTACTGCCCTGTGGTACATCCCAGAGTACCACACGAGCCTGTGACACAGTACCACACAGTTTCTGTGTTAACACATATTTGTGTGGTACATTGTGTGGTACCAACCAGTACCACAGGGAGTACCACATGAGCCTGTAAAACAGTACCACACAGTTCCTGTGGTAACATTTATTTATGTGGTACATTGTGTGGTACTGACAAGTACTACAGGGAGTACCCTACAAGCCTGTGGTACAGTACCACACAGTTCCTGTGGTAACATTACAAGTGTGTGGTACATTGTGTGGTACCGACAAGTACCACAGGGAGTACCACAGGACTTTTTTTGTCAGGGTACGGACAATATCTCCACCCATGGCCCACCTGATTACAGTTGTAGCATCTTCTTGCATCCATGACGGGTGTATTGGAGACTGGCCGTCTTTGTGGAAAGGGGCAATCCTTCTTCCAGTGCCCCATTTGTCCACAATTGAAACACCTCTCATTCTGGTAGATTCCTGTTGGAAGAGCAGGTATCTTTCCCGTGTTGGCTGCTTTCTGGTTGGTAGACTCAGACCGTGCAATTAGACTTTCTACGGCCTTTGTCATCTTGCTAACCACTCCCTCAGCCTCCTTGGTGGTACCCTCCTTCTGTTTTCCCCCGGTGTTTGTTAACACCCGACTGTAGCGTGGTCCCCTTCCGTCGCACCTTTCCGCCTCCATCTTTAGGAATGCCTCTGTGCTTAGTGCAGCCTCTATCGCCTCATCCAGCGTGCGAGGCTGTGCACGGAACATCCCCTCTCTTATTTCTGGCCTCACGACAGCATCCATGAAGTGTCCCCTAGCCAGACGGTCCTGCCCCGCCTCATCGAACTCTTGGTAGGCTAGAGCTGTCAGCTCCCGAATGCTCTGGCCCAGCTCTTGAAGTGACTCTTTGGGTTTGCGTCGCCTCGTTCGTAACTCCGCCAGAAACATCTCCGCCTTCCCTGCAGGACCAAATCGGTGTTTAAGTCGCCCCACTAGCTCTTGGTAGGTTAGTTTTCTCCCCGTTTGTTGCACCAGTACCTTAACTGCAGGACCTCTCATGCTGGCTGCCAGGTACTGCAAAGCCTCCTCTTCTGACCACCTGTTTACCCCAGCACATGCCTCGAAGTGGGTCAGGTAATCTAGAATTGGTCCCTTTCCATCGTACCGGTCCGGTGTCATCCTCACTATTACATCACGACCCCTCTCGTGATGCTTGAATTGCCCCTCGTCCCACAGCTCAGAGCGGCGCCATGGGGTGCTGATTCTTATCGGGACTTCTCTCTCTGGTACCGGGTTGGTTGCCGCTGTCTCCCTGGTTGAATTTGATGCAGTCTGCCATTGTCTCGTCTCCGCCCTTCTGTCAGCTGAAGGTGGGTAGTAATCGTCTTCCAACGTTACATCTGCCCTGGTACTGTCGGCCCAGCTCCCTGCTATAGCACCAGTCGTCCTCCCGCTGCTGTTGGTGCTGGTTTTAGCCCCCGGAACGTCATATTGTGGTGGTAAAATACCACCCCTGCTTCTGGTCCCGTCAGCTGGCTTTACTCCACCAGTCCTCCCTGATGCTGGTGGTGGCCGCCTCGTACCTATTTCAGCCCGAAGTTCATCCATCATCCGCTCCACTTCTATCATCTCAGACTGCAGCTTCCTCCATAGCTGCGCCGGTGACAACTGCTTTGCCATGGCTGGTTCCTAATTTCCTAGTTGCACTAGCTGGTTCTTATCCCCTTGGTAGCGCTGGTTCTTTGAAATCCCACTCCTGACACCACGTGTGACGAATGTTCGCGTCGCAGACATATATCCCACTGGTCCTTACGCCATATATGTGTTGTGAATAACTTTGGTGGTAGATGTGTGTGATGATAGATTGGTGTCTACGCCGAACTTCGGTCAGGATGGCCAAGCTAGGCGCGAGTTCGTTCGGCCGCAATATACGGCCCAAGATACCAGTTAATTCCTACCAATTATTTATTCCTACCAGTTCTCCATCAACAGTCCATCATACCAGCTTCACACATTTACTACTGAATTACGTCTACCAATAGAACTATCTTTACTACCAGTCACCACCAAAGACCACTCACCTGCACTCACTTTAGGGTTCTTACGTAGGAAAAATCACTCTTCCCTCAATGGTTTAACTTCCAACTGGTAGTATTTAATTCTGAATACTTGAATAACAGTCCAACAATCCAACACGCGTTTACAATGCGCCCGCCCACACGGTTTTGCTACCATCAAATTCCGAACCTTAAGTCCTGCTCCAGTATGCTATAGGTTACAAAAACCTAGACTAGCGCCACACTTAGCCCCTGCAATAAATCTGCTAAAGGCTCGAACGCTAAAGCTCGATCCACTCAACACGTGCTACGACATGTTTACCCTATCCGTCCCAACTCGACATCGAATCGAGAACTTAATTACCGTATTATATCTTTACTCAATAATTATAAGCGTAGTTAATCAATATTTCTACCACTAAATTACCAATAAAGGAAGCAATTCTCACCAAACCCCTACATATTTAGTCTCAAATTACTGGTATCCATTATTTCTCTCTGAATCATAAATCATCTTACCCCCTTCATGCCCCTATCTTACGTAATATTCAATAATTTTACCAAAACCGGAATTTTAGACCTCACTTAATAACGTCATTACCATATAATAATCGATTACACTTTTAGTACTATCGATAGTGAATTATCAATACACAGCTTATTATACACAGACTATACAGCGGAATTGATCGATTTCGCTACAATATATATATATATATATATATATATATATTCTATCTGGGGTATTTGTGGATTTAGCACATTTTGCATAAAAAACTAGAAATGTCGCTATGACGACTGATGCCTCCGCCATAATGCATCATACTCCCAATAGGTGTACAGTACAATGTCTTCACAATGTGTGATGACAGTTTCACATAACTGGCAGAAATATCTTGAATGTTCACTTTCCACGAACTGGGTTTGCTATAATTGTCTATTAAAGAGTGCAGGTACGCATATTTGGGGAATTGAAAATTTTTACTTGACTTCTGACCGATCTTATTATAAGTTTATGCATTGAGTATAATTTTCAAGGTATGAAGAAAGAGTGTAATTACAGTACAAAATATATCTTTTTTTTTTGCATTTAAACCTGACCTTTGACCCTTAACGTTTGACCTTTGACCTTCTGGCTGAAAATTTCCAAGAGAATCTCCATTAAGTAATACATGTACATATATCAAATTTTAAAACTAATAATGCAATCATTGCATATACTAGTATATGAGGAAAATAGTAACATTTTGAGGAGTTGACCTTGACCTTTGACCCCCTGACTATTGACCCATGACCCCTAAATTCCCTATATAATCCCTGCCAGTCAGTACATGCATATGTACTAAGTTCCATGAAGATACATTGAACTATTTGCGAGAAAAGTGATATTGCAACATTTTCACCTAACCTTTGACCTTTGACCTTATGACATGAAACTCTCTCTGGATAATCTTTACGCAGTAGTACATGTCTACACAAAGTTTCAAGAAAATAGCTGCGGGCATTGCACAGATATGGGGGAAATAGCAACATTTTTTGCATTTGACCTTGACCTTTTGACCTTTGACCTCTTGCCAATGTCACTAAAATCTACTCAACTAATTGTCCCATCATACATCATCCTTGGACCAAGTTTGGTGAAAGCTGCTTCATCCAGTTTTGAGTTATCACGTAAACAGATAAATTTTAGGATTTGACCTTGATCTTTGACCTTTGACCTCTGTCCGATTTCACTGAAAAACTAATCAAGTAATTGTCCCATCATACATCATCCTCCAAGAAAGTTTGGTGAAATTTGCTCCATCTAGTCTTGAGTTATCGCGTAAACGGATACAATTTCATGATTTGACCTTGACCTTTGACCTTTGACCTTTACCCAATTTCACCCAAAATCTAATCAAATCATTGCCCCATCATACTTCATACTTGGACCAGGTTTGGTAAAATTCCAGTAAATATTACTCAAGTTATCGCGTAAACGAAAGCGGACGGACGTACGTACGGACGTACGGACGGACGGACGGACAACCCGAAAACATAATGCCTCCGGCACCACTTCGTGGCGGAGGCATAAAAATCAAAGCACGGTGATATACAGCATGCAAATGTGTCAGTGCATAATAATAGTTTCTGTGACTTTGAGTATTTTTTCTGGTATGATTTGTTAGCTGTTCATATTCCCATTTAAGCCCCTCCATCTGTCTCTCACTCTCTCTAAAAAACACAAAAGAATATGGTTTCAAGAAATAATATATTACACAGGCAATAATTATTCAAGTAATGATTGGGTCGTCTGGCAGGGAAGGCAGCCAGCCTGGCTTTAGTCTGTCAGTGTCTGTGGTCAAAGTGTTGTTAAGCATGCATACCGGTTTCTGATCCTTTGGAACAAATCAGTTGGATTTATCACGTTTTGGAAGAAGACTGATTTTTCACTGCCTGATTTTTCTTTCTTCTGCGAAAAAAAATGATATACTTTGAAGAGTTTACTGTATGACAGTAAAAACAATGAATACTTATACATTGTGATATAAAAATATAATAAAATAGCACATTTTGAAAAGGGACTCTTCTCAAACAGATCGATATGGGAGCATTTGCACAGGTTTCATGTTTTGCTATATACAAAGTATACTCTGTTTCATTTTTACACCTTTATTGTTAATAACACAAAGAAAGAAGTAACCTATAAGAGATAAAAAGCAGGAATACGAGATTGGACGGTAAACTGGCAGCTCATGGTACTTCAATCTAGATTTCCCTTCAGGAAATGATATATGACACCCAGGGCTTTCATGCAACGATCCAAAGAAAATGTATCTTAAATTCCTTAACACCGGAAAAAAGCTATTGAGTTCTTATTTCCCTTTCTATCCACAGCTGATGTAGGCTTTGCGTTGATATGAATTTTTCCGAACTTGAAATGAATAATTCAAATTCAAATTTAAATTCAAATGAGTTTATTAGGAATTTTCTGCATCCAATATATAGTACAAAATGAAATACAGTCATTTCTTTTTGTTGACAAGTGTCACAAATGTACACACAAGTAGTTATGTACATGTATCAAGGCTGTATGCATGGTTGTTTTAATGTGTATGTACACAGGTGGACCAGATTAATGGAGAACATTCTATATGATGTAGATATAGTACATACAGGCTGACCAGATCAGTGGAGAATTTTCTACGTGGTATACAATGTAGCTACAGTACATGTATGCATGTGACAGGAAATACATTATAGCTCACTCAATCTAGAATGATTTAACCCATTCCAGAATATTCTGGGAAGTGCTTACATATTTGGCTGAGTGAGGCACTGCCCCTGTAACCCAATGTGATTGGTAGTTAATTTTGGCAATGATGTTATGCACATAGTTAGGCAGTGAGTCATCCAGGATTCCTGGAACTTGGACTTGCTAGTATGTTCAGGTATGTGGCCCCAGGTTGGAGAAAATTACAGAATGTACTAGAAAGGGGTGAATGGATAGTTTATAAGCCGGAGAAATTCTGAGGTAGGCAGAGTACCCAACACCTCTGCTCTGAGAGTTACGTCACTTCTGGCTCTGAAGCGACTTGTTATAGTCAGTCCTGTGTTATAGACCGGGGGCCCAGAAGATTTATTCAGCTGAAAAGGGTCACACTTTTTAATGGTCTCATCATATAGGGATGTGTCCAAGGGTCAATAAAATGCATTGCTGGCAAGTCACATCCTGTACCGTAAGCCTAGGGACCACAAAAAGGGACCCCGAAAAATGGATTTATTCAGCCGAAGGGGGTCACGGACAAAAGTTGGTGGATATTGTTCCTTTGGGTGTACTTATCATGAAAACAGCAATGCCAGCTATTTTATCCTGTACGGGGCCCCAGACAGTAGCCCCAAAGGGCCCCACCCCCCATAGGCCTACGTAAAAACACACACAAACATTGATTTTACTCAAAAAAAAAGTCACGGCTAATTTCTTTTGCAATTGAAGTAGTTCCCATCAGAGATATTCAAAACACCAATACCAGCTATTTTATCCTGTACGGGGCCCCAGACAGTAGCCCCAAAGTGCCCCCCCCCCCCATAGGCCATACGTACAAACACACACAAACATTGATTTCATTCGTGCAGCTGAGAAGAGTCACGGCTAACTTCATTTACAATGGAAGGAGTACCCATCAGAGATATCAAAAACACCAAAGTCAGCTATGTTATCCAGTACGGGGCCCCGGACAGTAGCCCCAATGGAGCTCCCCCCCCCCCCGACACACACACCCACACTAGTTTCATTCAGCTGAAAAGAGTCACGGCTAATTTCTTTTGCAATGGAAGTAGTACCCATCAGAGATATCCAAAATACCAAAGCCAGCTATTTTATCCTGCACGGGGCTCCAGTCAGTAGCCCCAAATTGCTCCCTCCATCCCCCCACACCCACATTGATTTTGTTCAGCTGAAAAGGGTCATGGCTACTTTCTTTTGCAATTGGTAGTAGGCATACTCATCAGAGATATCCGAAACACTAAAGCCAGTTATTTTATCCTGTACGGGGTCCCAGACAGTAGCCCCGAAGTGCACCCCCCCCCCAACACAGACACACACACACACACACACATTAGTTTCATTCAGCCAAAATGGGTCACGGCTAATTTCTTTTGCAATGGAAGTATACCCATCAAAGATATCCAAAGCACCAAAGCCAGTTATTTTATCCTGAACGGGGCCCAAGACAGTAGCCCCAAAGTGCCCCCCCCCCCTCTCCACATACTTTTTTTTTGTTTTTCAATGATATTTTATTGATTTCATTCAAATCAATCATAAATCAACCCATTCTGGGTGTAACATAAACATGAAAACGGTACAAATGCCATTCAAAAGACAAATCTATTACCAACTTATACTGCCAATCATCTCCCTTCAAACATAACAACTCGATTATAAATCAATCCTACTGACCATTTCTGCACGAGAAAGTATTGACATGTAAAAAAAAAATATATATATATATATATATATATATATCTTTGACTATGGTATACTTATACTGCCAATCATCTCTCTTCAACATAACCACTCGATTATAAATCGAGTATATAAGGGTATATACAAGGGTATATATACATAAAAAAGCCAAAAAAAAATCGTTATACAAAACTAGAATGAAATCATTTCATTGAAAATCAAATCCCCATCCCCACCAACCCCGATGCACTCAAACCTATCCCACACCCCCACCACAACCCCAAACACATACATCCACAACCACCACACACATACACCCCAAAACACCCACACACATACACACCAACACCAAAAACACACATACACACACACCCCACACACAAAACACACCCGAAGCGATACCACCTTCCTTCCTATAAATGTAATGGCCATATGCAGAAAAGCATCGTCCGCCCGCACCCAAATACCGCTCCAAATACCCATTCAAATTCACCAAACAAAACTCATCGAACTCCTAGCTGCGGACAAAATCCTATAACTTTTACACCACCAAAAACTTAAAATCCCTCCCCGCGCGCGGCCAATGACACATTATATTGCCTTCACCACTGATAACTACACTGTACTAATAAAAAGAAAAAGAAAACAAAAAAAGAAAACACATACACACACACACACACACACACACACACACACACATACACACACACACACACACACACACACACACACACACACACACACTAGTTTCATTCAGCTGAAAAGGGTCACGGCTAGTTTCTTTTGCAATGGAAGTAGTACCCATCAGAGATATCCAAAATACCAAAGCCAGTTATTTTATCCTGTATGGGGCCCCGCACAGTATAGCCCCAAACACGGGTAATTTCTTTTACACTGGAAGAAGTACCTATCAGAGATATTCAACACACCAAGGCTAGTTATTTCATCCTGCACAGAGCCCTAGACAGTAGCTCCACAGTGTCCCGTCCATTATACATGTACTGTGAATCAGCTGAAAATGGTCTTACAAATTCTTTTGTAACGTTAATATCAGGGCCTACTGAACAGAGATATCACAAACACTAAAGCAAGTCATCTTATCCTGTATACGGGGTCCCATAGGTTACAGTAGCAAAACACTCAAGAAATTTGCAAAGGAAGCATACTTCTGTATAGTGCACAACCAAGATGACCATATTACGAAAACCAGTCATTTCATCTTGTACTGGGCCCAGGTTACAGTAGCCATAAAGTGCCCCTCCCCCACATAATTATTATGACATCATTTAGCTGAAAAGAGTCATAGTTGTTTTTCTTTTACAATCGAAGTAGGCCTTAATTTACATCATAGATACCCAAAACATCAAAGCCAGTTAGGTTTTCCCAGCCAATTTCGCACTTTTGTTGGTTCATTAATTTTGATAGAAGGTTCGAATTCGTAAAATGGGTATTCAAATTGGCTGGTACCCTACGTTCATTCAAATTCGCCTTGACTTGCCGAAAAGTGTATTTCAGTCATTAAATTTCGCGAAAGACAGTCAAATTCCAAACGTGTTCATTCAAATTCAAATCATGCTATTTCTTTGTTTCAGATCTTTTTAACATGTCTTTCTATTTGTGTTTTCGTTTCATCTATAAATTACTGTTATAAAGCAGTAAAAGTGTCATATTTCTTATCTAGTATAACAGTATAACTGGATTTGGTTGTTCTGTAACCAGACTGGTAACGCTCCTTCTCTTTCATATACATGTCATTATAGGCCTATACGTGTACCAGTAATGCAGCTTATCTTCATTTTTTATAGTCATGACAGCACAATATATACAGACGTATATCTCTAGAAGACATAGAAAGAATTATTAAAAAAAAAACATTTGAGGATCATAACCTTGACTTCTTGTAACTGGCCGACCGCTCGTAATAAAGCGCTCGTAACGGCCAGATAATTTGTGGCTTCTTACTTCTTTGGATTCAAAAAGCACGTTAAAAAATGGTGTCAAAGTCTCTTAAACGAATACGAAAACATGAAATGCTATGATGCTTACAAAACAATAACTACGACCAAGCGCGCCGGAACACTTCTGGTTTTGGGGGGGCAAAATCTCAACGGGGGCACACTATGTGACGATGTGAGATCCTCGGCGCGGGAGCGAAGCGACCGAGCGGGGGGGAGGGGGGTGTGTGGAAAGGGGGATTTCCCCCCCCCCCCCCCCCCACTGTAGGGAGCTTTTGTAAAACAGGGTACAAAAGTCGCGTTTATAGACCATTTAAAAGCAAATTTCTAAGGAATTAAACATAGTGAAAAATAATCAGTGCGAAGGACTATGATTATTACATACGGGAGTACATAATAATGTGATGGTGTGAGATCCTCGGCGAGGGTGTGGGAGGGGGGAATACCCCCTCCCACGGTAGGGACTTTTTGTAAAAACAGAGTATAAAAGTCGCGTTTATAGAGAATTGAAAGCAAATATAGGGAATTAACATATTGAAAAAATCAGTTGGAAGGACTATGATCATAACATACGGGAGTACATTAATAATGTGATGGTGTGAGATCCTCGGCGAGGGAGCGATGCGACCGAGCGGGGGAGGGTGTGGGAGGGGGATACCCCCTCCCACGGTAGGGACTTTTTGTAAAAACAGAGTATAAAAGTCGCGTTTATAGAGAATTTAAAGAAAATATAGGGAATTAACATATTGAAAAAATCAGTTGGAAATACGGGAGTACATTAATAATGTGATGGTGTGAGATCCTCGGCGAGGGAGCGAAGCGACCGAGCGGGAGGAGGGTGTGGGAGGGGGGACACCCCCTCCCGCGGTAGGGACTTTTTGTAAAAACAGAGTATAAAAGTCGCTTTTAGAGAGCATTTTAAATTAAATTTCTGAGGAATTAAACACAGTAAAAGAAATCACTGCGAAGGACTATGATAATAACTTATATGAAAACTTTTCATTTTACTATAAGTACGGGCAGAACGAGCGAGCCACTTTCACTTAACAATTTAAAGCTTTTAAAGCTTAAACGTGATCGCATCGTTAGAACAATAAAGAATATTCTTATACTGCTAGAAAGCAAAGAAGAAAATGAAAAATGTAAGGTTTACTAAAGGTATGTTTCAGCGGGCACACTCGAGGACACGTGGCTACCATCTATACATTAAATTTACTCTTAAGTTACTATTAGTGTATAGATACAATAATGTATGTTGTTAGTGTATTATAATTTTCGCCCCGTTAGGGGCGAAAATTTTTGCATTTTCAGTTATGAAATTACAACATTTAGACAAGAAATATGCCTTTATTGTTCATTTTGGTCTTTAAATCAGTGATTAATTATTTGTTACAGGGGGCACTTTGGGGGGCAAAAACTCGTTTTGCCCCCCAACATTTTGTTTGGGGGGGGGGGGGGCAAGTGCCACCCCTGCCCCCCCCCCCCCCCCCCGCTTCCGGCGCCCTTGACTACGACGAAAGAAAATAAGGAAAGAGGCCAAGCATGAACATATCTGTTTAATTGACTGCAGAACATGATAAATTAGATGGCCAGAAATCAATTTGAATGAACGAGCGCGGCATGTAATCACGTGACTATATCATTATGAATTTATGAATGAACGGATAGTGGAATGGTACTTGTCTTATATATGGATTTCAGTTGACAAAGTGTTATTTAGAATAAGGTTAGAGGTAATGTGAATGTTTTAAAATAAATTAATTTTGAATGAAGAGATTAATATGACATTGAACTACCATGTCATCTAGGCGAAATTTTTGCTAAATCTAATTCAACATTAAAGAATTCGATTAAAAGAGGTGCGATATTGGCCCGGATGCAGGGCCATTGACAGGTATAGCCCCAAGGTATTCCCACCCCATATGAATTAATTGTTTTTAGGTGAAAACAGTCATGTATGTCTATTTTCCTTGGCAGTGGAATTAACAGCCTGCAGCTGAGATACGTAAAACACAAACCCATCCAGTTAAGGGGCCCCAGCCAGTAGCTGGAAAGTGCTCCCGTATTATTTTATTCTAAGTGAAAAGAATCATTGCTATAATTTCTTTTGCAATGGAAGTAGTACTCAAGGAGGTATCAAAAACACCGAAACCAGTTATATAGCTGTACGGGGCCCCACGGAGTGTTCCTAAAGTGTCCCCACATGTAATTCCACTATCAAGATCTGCATCCCGATCTATTCAATCTGTCACATCGGGAGAGAGCGGCAAAAGTGTACGGGGACCGGGAGCATCGTAGCAGCAGCGTTTGGGTGATGGGGTTGGATCTGGCAATTTTACAGATCGGGAAGAAATTTTGAACTGGTTCAAAATTTCTTCCTCATCTCCCCATCAAGATTGACCTATTTTGAATCGTAGCTCAAACGGGGAGAGAGCAGTGACAGTGTAAATACCGCGGGATGAGCGTAACAATTCCAGGTTTTTCTGACCGTAGTAACAGCGGCATAAAGAACGGGAAATATAGTCTAAACTAGACACCGACGACATGGTCCCGCTGCTGCGCCGCTTTCTTGATCAAAGCACGACCTTCCCCCTTTAACGACGCTCTCACTAAGTTCTCTACTCTCGTATAAAATCAAGGCCTGTTCCTACGACGCTTCATTCCTGCTTCGATAACGCTGTTGGCCGCTTTAGCTACGCTGTTCCTACGCTTTCCCAGACTCAATTATGCACGTCTTCCGCTCTCGCCGCTCTAAAATCGAACGTAGCCGATACGCTGGAAAATGTTTGCCAGAACAGCAAAACTGATGATGATGAGGAGGACGCGTTGTCGTTGTCGCGAAAATGAAGACGAAGGAGCGCATATTTAAAGTATGGTGAACGAGACATCAAAATCAAGAGAATCATATTAAAAAAGGTTTCAAAGCAGAGGGAAATGTCTCCTAAAACAGATAATTAATGTGACTTATTAAGAGATATTCGCGCCACTGAGAAATCGCGAGTTAAAACTGACTGATTTGCTTCACCGATATTAGCTCCGGAACAGCTGTCTTTTTCGAGCCCTAAAATATGACGTCACGAAATGAACAAAACCCTTTACGAGTGCAGCGGGACATCGAGGCCACCATTCATAAAGCACGTATTTCTTGCAATTTGGGGCTACTGTCTGGGGCTACTGTCTGGGGCCCCATGCAGGATAAAATAACTGGCTTTGGTATTTTGGATTTCTCTGATGGGTACTAATTCCATTGCAAAAGAAATTAGCCGTGACCCTTTTTCAGGTGAATGAAACTATTGTGTGAGTATGTGTGTTGGGGGGGGGGGGCAGTTTGGGGCTACTGTCTAGGGCCCCGTACAGGACAAAATAACTGGCTTTGGTGTTTTGTATGTCTCTGATGGGTACTACTTCCATTGCAAATGAAATTAGCCGTTACTCTTATCAGCTGAATAAAGTCAATGTGTGTGTGTGTGTGTGTTTGTACGTAGGGCTTATAGGGGGTGGGGCACTTTGGGGCTACTGTCTGGGGCCCCGTGCAGGATAAAATAGCTGGCTTTGGTGTTTTGGATATCTCTGATTGGTACTCCTTCCATTGCAAAAGAAATTAGCCCTGACTCTTTTTAATTGAATAAAATCAATGTTTGTGTGTGTTTATACGTAGGCCTATGGGAGGTGGGGCCCTTTGGGGCTACTGTCTAGGGCCCCGTACAGGATAAAATAGCTGGCATTGGTGTTTTGGATATCTCTGATGGGAACTACTTCCATTGCAAAAGAAATTAGCCGTGACCCTTTTCAGCTGAAGAACACCATATTTTTGGGGCCCTTTGGGGCTACTGTCTGGGGCCCCGTACAGGATAAAATAGCTGGCATTGCTGTTTTCATGATAAGTACACCCAAAGGAACAATATCCACCAACTTTTGTCCGTGACCCCCTTCGGCTGAATAAATCCATTTTTCGGGGTCCCTTTTTGTGGTCCCTAGGCTTACGGTACAGGATGTGACTTGCCAGCAATTCATTTTATTGACCCTTGGCTACATCCTTACATGATGAGACCATCAAAAAGTGTGACCCTTTTCAGCTGAATAAATGCTCTGGGCCCCCGGTCTATTACCTGCTGACCTGCTATACAAACTGTGTTTGTGGAGATAAGGCCTGGGAGACATTTTGCCTGCAGAGAATTAATTTGCCTACATTGGAGATAGACTCCATATTTTAGTGTCAACGGACATTATTACGGCAAAGCTGTGACGGGCTGGATTCCTTGCTGGACATTATAAAGTGAATCATCATTCAACACATCAACTGGACGTGGTCGTCATAACGTTTGGATTTTGCACATTTCGCCGTGGACATATATCGTGGACTTTACCCCGGATTTATAACGTGGATTATTGCAACCAGCGCCTCTGGATTTACGTCGGAGCTAGGAATCATTCATCGGTGCGTCGCGGATCATTCATCTGTGCATCGAACATCATATCTGGACACTACCAGGAAACTGTAGGGACTTTGTTCTTTAAGATTTGGATGCATGTAAGTGATTCCATGACCGATTTGTAATTGTTTCTATTGATCATTATTGTACTGAAGTGAAAACCGATTACGAGTCTGTACCCACAATATAACCGCCTGAACATTAGTTGATTGTTTCTTTTGTGCGATAATTCTCAGAGTGATTGTGGTCGTAACGAAATTGGGGGCTTGTCCGGTAAGTGAATTTAAAGCCAAAACTTAGAATTTGGAACGTTCCGGAATCCAGAATATTGGTACAGACAAAATACCAGTTGAGTTGATTGTTCAATTGTATACTGTGTATAATACATGTGACAATGTCAATCAGTACAATGGATGTTCAGGTATTTGTTCAGAGGACAGATTTGTCCCTCAAAGATTTGCAAAGGTTACGCAAATGTGATTTGATTGCTATTGCACAGCATTTAAATGTTGATGTTCCACAAGGTGTAAGAAAGGCAGAGATTCTTGACTTAGTAGCTGGTCACATGGAGCTCAAAGAAGAAATTCACACTTCAGATCAAGCTCAAATTTCTGATCAAACGCGGCTTGAGCTTGCTAAAATGGAAATGGAAATGAAGAAAGAGAAGATGAGATTAGAAATGGAAATGAAGGAAAGGGAAAGGGCTAGAGAAATAGAAAGAGAGCAAAGAGCTAAAGAAATGGAAATGGAAATGCAGAAACTTGAAATGGAGCACCAAATAAAATTGCGTGAGATTGAATTGGCTCATGCACAGATCGTTGAAAATCGTGAAAGGGCTCCCTCTGAATTTGATTTGGCAAAGAACATTCGTTTGGTGCCAAAGTTTGAAGAAAACAGAGTTGATGCATATTTTGTGTCATTTGAGAAGGTGGCTAACAGTTTGAACTGGCCACAGGAATTTTGGCCCATGCTCCTTCAAAGTGTGTTTGTCGGCAAAGCCGCCGATGTGTACTCATCTCTCTCTCTGAAGAGCAATCACGTGACTATGCTACAGTCAAGAAGGCAGTGTTGAATGCTTATGAGTTGGTGCCAGAGGCATACAGACACAAGTTCAGGAATTTGTACCGCAAACCAGGCCAGACACATGTTGAGTTTGCTCGTGAAAAAGAAATGACGTTTGATAGGTGGTACAGATCCCATAAAGTGGATCAGGATTTTGATAACCTACGTTAGGTTGTTCTCTTGGAAGAATTCAAAAAGAGTGTTGCTTTCAGTGTGAGGTTGCATCTGGAAGACCACAAAGTGACAAGTTTGCATAAAGCAGCCTTTATGGCTGATGAGTATGAGCTAACCCACAGACATGAAAACAGACCACCTTTCAGAAATTTCTCTGGAAATAAGAGAGACAAAAATCAGTCGAGCAACCAACAGAATGCTGGTTCAGGAATGTTGTCGGCACCACAGCCTCAATCTGACAAAGGGTCCAGTACAAGTGCAAATGTCATCAGATGTTTTCATTGTCACAAGAAAGGGCACATAAAGTCGCAATGTTGGAAGTTGCAAAATGGTGCAACGAAGGAGGTAGGATTTGTCATGTCAAAAAGTGTCCTACCCGAAAACAGTGTCCCGTTCAGTGAAACACAGGCCATTGAAAGTCGATCTCCCAAATTCAGAGATAGGACTAAGCAGGTGGATGAGAGCTATCGTAGCTTTTTGTTTGATGGTGAGGTGACCCCATGTACTTCTGGTGAGGCAGGTAAACCAGTAGTCATCCTGCGGGATACAGGGGCCTCTCAGTCGTTGATGGTGGATGGTGGTATGACTTTTCCACCAGATAGTGCAGTGAATGCAAAAGTCTTGATTCAAACTGTTGATGGCAGTTATATGTCAGTACCACTGTATAGAGTGGATTTGAAGTGTGACCTAGTTTCTGGTCCTGTCACTGTTGGAGTTGTTCCTGAGTTGCCCATGGTAGGCATTGACTTCCTGTTGGGAAATGACTTGGCTGTGGACAAGGTGGTTGCGTCTCCAGTTGTTTCGGATAAGCCAGTGGTGGCTGCTGAAACTGAGCAGTTGCAGGAGGAGTTTCCTGGGATTTTCCCAGATTGTGTTGTGACTAGGTCTCAAGCTCGTAGAGCTGTTCAAGATGATGCGGATTCTGTTGATGTGGAGGAGAATTCCGGTGTTTGGTTGGCAGAAACCTTTTTCAAGGATTTGAATGATGGGTTTGCTGTATTAGGCTCCGAGGCTAACAGCGATGGGCTGTTTAGCAAGTCTTCCTTGGTTGAAGCACAGCAGGCAGACTCTGAATTGAAAGGCTTGTCTCAGACGGCGTGTTTTGAGGCTGAGGCTGAAAGGGTCCCTGAGTGCTATTATGTCAAAGATGGCATTTTGATGAGGAAGTGGAGACCTCCCCATAGGCCAGCTGATGAGGATTGGACGGTGGTCCGTCAAGTTGTTGTCCCTCCCTGTTACCGCGGTGAGATCTTGAGGATTGCTCACGAGTTACCTGTTGGCGGCCATTTAGGCGTCAGAAAGACAAAGGATCGGATCATGAGGCATTTCTATTGGCCAGGGTTGAATGTGGATGTGGCTGAGTTTTGCAAGACTTGTCACACATGTCAGGTGGCTGGCAAACCACAGCATTCAGTGAAGCCGGCGCCATTGATTCCGATACCTGCGTTTGAAGAACCATTCAGTCGGGTTCTAGTTGACTGTGTTGGACCTTTGCCTAGGACTAGGTCGGGTCATAAGTACCTCTTGACAATCATGGATATGTCTACACGGTTCCCAGAGGCTATCCCATTACGAAATATCACCGCCAAGACTGTGGTAGATGCTCTAGTGCAGTTTTTCACTAGGTATGGGTTGCCCAAGGAAGTGCAGTCTGACCAAGGGTCAAATTTCATGTCAGGCATATTTCAAGAGGTGATGTATCGTTTGGGTGTGAAGCAGCTGAAGTCGTCAGCTTATCATCCCCAATCCCAAGGTGCGTTGGAGCGCTACCATCAGACCCTAAAGACAATGATTAGGGCATTTTGTGAGGAGTATCCCGAGGATTGGGATAAGGGCATCCCTTTCCTACTGTTCGCAACGAGGGACTCCCCAAATGAGTCGACGGGTTTCAGCCCATTTGAGTTGGTGTACGGTCATGAAGTTGGGGGCCCACTGCAGCTCATCAAAGAGAAATTCATGACTGAGAATGATGAGGTCCACCTACTTGACTATGTGTCAAAGTTTTGTGAAAGGCTTTGAAAGGCTTGTGAGGTAGCTAGGGAACAATTGAAAGGGTCACAAGACTTCATGAAGAGAAAGACAAGAATGCCAAAGCCCGAACCTTCAGAGCTAGAAGTGACGTAACTCTCAGAGCAGAGGTGTTGGGTACTCTGCCTACCTCAGAATTTCTCCGGCTTATATACTATCCATTCACCCCTTTCTAGTACATTCTGTAATTTTCTCCAACCTGGGACCATATACCTGAACATACTAGCAAGTCCAAGTTCCAGGAATCCTGGATGACTCACTGCCTAACTATGTGCATAACATCATTGCCAAAATTAACTACCAATCACATTGGGTTACAGGGGCAGTGCCTCACTCAGCCAAATATGTAAGCACTTCCCAGAATATTCTGGAATGGGTTAAATCATTCTAGATTGAGTGAGCTATAATGTATTTCCTGTCACATGCATACATATACTGTAGCTACATTGCATAACACGTAGAAAATTCTCCACTGATCTGGTCAGCCTGTATGTACTATATCTATATCATATAGAATGTTCTCCATTAATCTGGTCCACCTGTGTACATACACATTAAAACAACCATGCATACAGCCTTGATACATGTACATAACTACTTGTGTGTACATTTGTGACACGGTTTGTCAGCCGTTGGAAGGTGGCCGGAGCATTTTTCATGCCAAATGGCATTACTTTGCATTGGAACAAGCCTCGCAATTTCAAGCCACCTGAAATTACACATACAGTGTTTAGCTTATCCATTACTGATGTACCGGTATGCAATTTTAGTTTGACATGATTAGCTCAGAAAATTCAAGCAATATCATTGTAAATGGTATCCATGAATAGAGAACATGGAATTAATGCAGCTATTCAAAAGGTATGTGATAGTATGTGATTATTGTTGCTTGACTTGGATTTTACCTCACATTCGTTGTAAATAACAATGAGAAATTGTGAAGGTAAAAGAAACCCTTGCTACGGCAAGGCTTTCTTTTTCCCATGGGGGATGGTGTCACAAGTAGTTATGTACATGTATCAAGGCTGTATGCATGGTTGTTTTAATGTGTATGTACACAGGTGGACCAGATTAATGGAGAACATTCTATATGATGTAGATATAGTACATACAGGCTGACCAGATCAGTGGAGAATTTTCTACGTGGTATACAATGTAGCTACAGTACATGTATACATGTGACAGGAAATACATTATAGCTCACTCAATCTAGAATGATTTAACCCATTCCAGAATATTCTGGGAAGTGCTTACATATTTGGCTGAGTGAGGCACTGCCCCTGTAACCCAATGTGATTGGTAGTTAATTTTGGCAATGATGTTATGCACATAGTTAGGCAGTGAGTCATCCAGGATTCCTGGAACTGGGACTTGCTAGTATGGTCAGGTATGTGGCCCCAGGTTGGAGAAAATTACAGAATGTACTAGAAAGGGGTGAATGGATAGTATATAAGCCGGAGAAATTCTGAGGTAGGCAGAGTACCCAACACCTCTGCTCTGAGAGTTACGTCACTTCTGGCTCTGAAGCGACTTGTTATAGTCAGTCCTGTGTTACCTGCTGACCTGCTATACAAACTGTGTTTGTGGAGATAAGGCCTGGGAGACATTTTGCCTGCAGAGAATTAATTTGCCTACATTGGAGATAGACTCCATATTTTAGTGTCAACGGACATTATTACGGCAAAGCTGTGACGGGCTGGATTCCTTGCTGGACATTATGAAGTGAATCATCATTCGACACATCAACTGGACGTGGTCGTCATAACGTTTGGATTTTGCACATTTCGCCGTGGATATATATCGTGGACTTTACCCCGGATTTATAACGTGGATTATTGCAACCAGCGCCTCTGGATTTACGTCGGAGGAATCATTCATCGGTGCGTCGCGGATCAGTGTGTACATCCGAATATAGAACTGAGATATACGTGCACAGATTAAAGAAGAGAGTAAGAGAACACGTCGATTGGGAACCACTCGGGATAAAGAAAATCAAGTGATCTGACTGAATTACGGTACATGAATTGGGAGTGTAAATGCAGAGGACTGTCGTCAAATAAGCATATAACTTGAAGATACGACAGCCTTGAAAGAGAAGGAAGAAAAAAGAAACTGGGCAAAACATGCATCTTGTATACTTATCGAAAAGAAAAGAAAAAGGAAGAAAAAATAGTGACATTCTGGCATCACACTGCAACAACAAAACAAATGTAATACAATAGACACTATATACAGAGAATGAGGTGAGTGAGGTGAGTGCTGGTGCAAGTGGAAGAGAGCAGTAGGCGCGATACTAGGTACCTTTTTAAGATGGGAAAACTTAGATATGTTTATTGAATAGTTTGATGGAAGGAAAACATTAAAAATTAATCTATTTAGTTTTTGGTTTCAAAGATCGGATATCGGCTAATTCCCATAACTTGATACCATTATAATGTACTTTGTCATGTTTGCTTTAAAAGAAAAAAAAAAGGTGATGTGCATGCTTTAATTTGTTCGGGCAGAGAATTCCATATATCCGGTCCATGGTGTCGGATAGATCTATGAGCGACAAGTAGCTTCGGGTTATTTAGATGAATGGCATTGCAATGATGAGTTGGAGAGTAATTTAATATTGCAATTCAATATTGCTATTTCTCCATTTTTCTCAGACATTGTCTAGTAAACTGTGCATCCTTGATGGCGAGTCATAACAAGGTTAAGTGGCACTAATAGTTGTCACTTTGTTTATGACGTGACAGTGACTTCCCGATACTTTTGTTTCATATGATTTCTGAAGGGCCTCAGTGTAAGCGATTAAAATTTTCTGTGCACTCCTCAGCGGTTGAAGTACCTGGTACTTCAACAGGGGATCCGCATTGGACATATCTTTTTTTCTTCAGCTAAATGAATGTGGCCAGTCTGCCTAGACGAACGACTTTATACCAAGTCAACAACCTGTAATATTATCTCCAGTGAATCATGTTTCAATCAGTGGGTCTTTAACCGTTTCTGTACCAATGAGTCAAATGTACACAAATTTCACAGAAAAACCTATGGACAAGAAATTGATAGGGCACGCAGAGAATTCAGCATTCTGCATTTTGTGTAGGGCCTATATACCTTGTATGCATTGAAATATATGGACAAACTACACTGTCGGTAAAGGGAATGATACCTAAATATACATGTTCATTGAATGAACGCAACACTAGTGGTATAGAACACATTAGGGTAGTTTTAGGGAAATCTGACAGTCCGTTCATAACTTATGGATTTTCACATTTTCAAGGCAGCCATTGCTGGATAAGAAGACAGCAACAATTCTTGACGTCACTGCATGAAAACGAAATAGAAAGAAAGAGGTGTATATATATATATATATATATATATATATAAAGAAAGTTTCACAGACTTAATCTGTTATGAAAAGTGCATGTGAAAAGTACATGTTCCCTCAACTTAAACCTGACAAGTATCAATGGTGATATCATCCCCCTGCTTCCTAAAAGTCATTGAGTCAGATGTCCTTTGATTACGTTGACAAATGAAAATTATATTGACTTCTCATAATTTCTGTCGTGAATTGTCATGCAGTGACGTTACTAACTGCTGCTCTTCTTAAATGAGATATTTACTGTAAATCTGGGCAGCACATAATCTATAACATCATATGTATTCGTCACCACATCTCACAATGAAATGTCATAATAATCTTTTTTTAAGATTCCTAGGTACTGAATTCAAGAGGTCCAGATGCTCCGTAACACAGGAGCTACATTAGTAACGAATTTTTCAACCACGCAGGATATCTCTCAAACTGTTAAGAAACTACACTGGCAATTCTATAACAAAACTACAGTCGATTTCAAAGCAAGCAAGCAAGCAAGATATTTCTCAACCATGCCTTCAAAAATAATTTGTGGTGCATTTTTATGGCTCAAGAAAGCATGAACAAAAACACTGATTTTTTTTTTTTCGAAATACTTAATAATCAAACCCAGTAAGCAAAGATATTTCATCTATGCTTTCGCGCACATCTCAATATGGCAATTAAAGACGACAAACGAATTTCACCCAGGAAATAATCCACAGAATGAGGGGAAGAGAAAAAAGGGGGAGAGAGTGAAAAGGTCAGTTATCTCAAGATTATGCACTCACCTACTAGCGTCATTGAGGCATTAAACACGGTTTTGGACGTTGCCAAACTGGCGAATATCAAGCCTAGCGGAAAACACATGGTGCTGCCAATCAAGAAGTAACGGGCGTAGCGTGGGTTTAAACGTCTGTATAGCCATCCAACCAGTGGCGCTGTGTAGTCAAAAATTAACGGAATGAAAAGGAATGTAAAGTGAGCACAAAAAAGAAGAAGAAAGAAAGTTAACACGTTTTAAAGTTTATATTTCTCAAAAAACATTTGGATAAAAATTAATGTATCATATACCATATTAAAGATAATTTAATTGGATATCGACTGAGTAAGTCAATAAAAGGAGAAACTTTACGAATGATTGTAAACCTCTGTTTTTCTCTTCCAAGGCACAATAGTAAAAATTGCAAAAATGAACAAGTTGTCATTCATGTGCAACTGCTCTTCCATACAACAATAAGAAAAAAATACAGATTCAACATAATTAGAAACATGAATAAAGTTAAAAAAAGTAAACCTACGATCTCTATAGTATTTTTGAAGCCAAAATATCAATAAAGGCTAAATATATTGGAGAAAAATCAACCTACTAGCGTGATAGCCAATTAAATTACCTTTAATATGGTATATAATACACTGATTTTCATCAAAATCTTCTAGGAAACATATGAACTCGAAAAAGTTTTACACTTTTTTTTTTTGCTGAGTGTATATATATATATATATAATATGAATATATATATAAATATGATAAAATTGGTTTCAGTTTAATTTGTTTCACTTCTCCACTTTTTCAAATAAAATCATTTATCACAGATCAATAACATTGTCATCAAAACATAAAAAGAGTACTTAATGAGTTCCTTAAAGAAATAGATATTTTAACAAACATGATATATACAGGCGAAGAAGATCGTCATCATTACGAAGTGTTTTTTTTGGGGGGGGGGATTTTATTAGGGAGGTAATTGTAGAAGGGTCTCGATAAAGCAGACTGTCGAGAATAAAATTCGAAAGGTACAGGAGAACATTCTTGGTTTGTGCATCCAAGATTACAGTGGGCATGCAGTTAGGTCAAGGAGGTTCAGAGAGAGTGTAAGGATAGTAGATCTATGACAGCTATTATCATACTGGTAAGCCGGTTATGGGCACAATTTTCATACAGTGAATATTATATGGAATTTAATGTATACAGGCCTATTCAAAATTGAGTTTGTTGACATTGAATACAGAACTTCCCTTTTTCCCCAGTTAATGGGCAGTATACTAGTAATAGATTGCATTGCAAGTTGAAGCCCAAAGGCTCAGTTCGGAGAGCGCCAAACGCAACGATTAAGGGGCAAGTGGCCCTTAAACCGACAAGATTTGTATTTGTATAGTTTGAAAGAAGTTTGCACAGGAGTGGAAATAAGCTATTCTGTAAAGAACATGAAGTATGAGGATGTATTCTACATGATCGTGTGGTATGTATTTGCGTGAGATGGATATGTGCCTATGACGCTGTGCAGTTAGAATATGGATGATTTGTGATACGGATTGTGTTATACTCGAAGATCACTGTACAACAATCAAAGGCGGACGGTTCTAAGTATAGACTGCATCGAATACATTATGGGATCAGTCGTTTCTAAACCATCAAGGCTCAAATGAGAAGATTTTAGTTTGAAGAGAATATTGTAATTGTGTAATATTCATGAGTGATAGCTAGAGTCAGCTTATGGTGAAGTTATGACACTGATGTCAATGTATAAGTTAACAAAGCTTTTTTCTTTTTCCCCGGAAATGAGTTTGAGTGTTTAGGATTGCATAGCAGTGTTTCATTATGATTGTGTAGGTTTATGGGACGTACGTTCTTCTATGAAAGTATGATAGCTTGTGTCCCTGGATGTATGTTTATGGCTGTGTGGCTGAGCGTCTGAGATGAGCATGGATGAATAAGTGGGCATGCGCGTGGATGGGCATTTATGTGGTGAGTGTGCATCCGATGTTTCTGAGCATCCCACATGGCTACTGTGCAGTATTGACTATTGTATCCTACACGATCGTGTAGGTTTGGATACCCTGTATGTCAATGTCAGTTTGTGAGCCTATGTTTGTGAGCTAGGAATATGACTGTGAGTGCGTGTGTAGGCAGGCAGGTGTGTGTTTGAGTGTGTACGCCAAATATGTGTATTAATGTAAAAGTATATGCGGGTCTGGCGTGTATATTTGATATGATTTGATTGATTTGATTTATTCGCTATATGCCTTTTTTTTTTCAAATACATCAATGTTCTGCAATTTCATTAACTTAGTACAAAATAACAGTAGTATAAATGAAGAGCTTGCTTCCAGATGGCGCTAAATCCATCATTTTCAATGTATTTAGCGCCTTTTGGTTGCAAGCTCTTCAAATACTTTCAACAATAATCATCATTTTCATCAATTCTACAATACATCTGTCATAATACATGTCTATGTAAGTAAATGAGGTTTGTGAACACGGATTTTTTTTTTCTGTGTGGGTGATTGTATGGGTGCATGGGCGTATCGAGTAGGGAGATTGCGTGTGGATGGGCATGTTCACGTGCCTGTGAGTGGGTACCCTCCATGCAAAGAGCTACTACTCCATGTATGTCTATCGTTTATGTATGTCTGTGTGTATTTATGTTGTTTCTGGAGGAGTGTTCTTTGGATTGTTGATTCGACCCCAGCGTAGATTATGTGTTTGTTTGTATTTTTCCCCACTGTCTTCTTACAAGTTGTCCGCATGTAATATATCCGTCCACTTATTTTGCAGAAATCTCACACCCACTATCCGTGAGTTTTCAAGACCCACCAACCCTAGTCAATTCAAAGTTCTCACACAAACGAGACACAGTTTGAATAGGTAGTCTATAACTATCGTTTGTTAATTTATACTGTAGTCCTTTTTTCATATTTTTGTCAACTTTAGGCCCTACTATAGATTTCTTTTTTTTTTTTCTTAGACCATGCAAATATACTACATTTCGTTTGCCGTTTTCATGTCATTCTGCTATTTGCAGAAGTGCCAAACTGTTTATTATTGAAGGTAATGAAATCAATTCATTTCAATTAATTGTTTTCATGTTTAATGTCACATAAGCTTTGACTGAATCTATGAAAAGCTAATATATTTCTACTCATGTCTTTGGATTTCGCCATAAATCGTATGGTAAGCCAACAAACAAAAGTATTACGTCCAGTTGTATATAGGTTTTCCCGTCCATTTTCACACTTTTAGAATTCAATTTCAAAGATTTTTCATTCAAATTCGTCCCGAGAAACTCACAGAATGCAAATCCTAACTTCAATTTAGTCAATCGTCATCGTAATTCTTTTTTCGTCAACCATTTTCAAAGACATCGCATTCAAAATCGTCGTCATTGACATTTGTCCCCGCCGCCCATCGACTGGAGAATGTAAGAATCATATTCGTCTTTGTTCGCACAATTTCATGATTTTTTTCAAACAAATTCGTCGGATAGCATTGGTCTTTTAGTGTGAGGGTGAACTATTATTCTAAGTCTGCATTACCTCACTTTCTCCCGGTATTGGGATCAGTAGATTATTCCTAAACCGTTTGCTTGACAATATAAATATAATATACACACACAGGAGATTGAAGGATAAACGGCAGTCAGAGAACATTAAAAACAATAAAGGCAATCTTTAATCATGTTGTGAAAACTTTTGGACTTGAGCTCTTTTACTTCCTGATTTTATATTATTGCATGAAGCAAACTTTATTCAAAATGATTAACGGCAAAAAAAAAAATGCTGTCTTTTTATATAAAAAATGGGCTTAAACTCTACACACATCTGAAATTGTCTGGAAATCGTGGATCGCTGTTTTCGTTTCTTTGACAGTACACAATATTTGTTTTCGTGTATTCTGTGAGAAGGGTGTGTCTGTATGTGTGTGTGTGCGTGTGTGTATGCATGTTTGTGGTTTATGTGTGTTGTTGCGGGGGTACGGTATACGTGTGTGTATGTTACTCCTAAATGTGGAAAAAGTGAACGGTTGTAGGAAAAATTAAACAACCAAGAAATCAACAACAGAAAAGACATGAGACGAATTTGAAGGAACATTTTGACGAATATGATTGCCAAAAGACGAAATTGCTTTTGCTGTTATGAGTGCAGCGAGTGTGATGGACAAATTTGAATTGTAAATGACGAAAATGTGTGACAAATGAATTGAATAGACTTTGTTCGAAAATTATCGACAAAAGACGAATTTGAAACTAGGATCGGCATATTCCAGATCTCTCGGGACGAAATTGAACCACAAATGTATCAAATTGAATGAAAAATTTTGAAAATGAACGGGAAAACCTATATTAAGTCGACATACCCGGTAAGTAGGACATTGCTCCAAATAGCCCTACTGCCGTCCCGATATCAGCAGCCGTCGTTCCGAGGCTGGCGGAGAGCTCCGGCAGGAACACACCGATCGTTTTCATTAAACCAGACTGAAAGAGGCACCTCACAAAATACAATCCTGCAATGAATATGCATCGCTTGTGAATTATGTCCGCTTCCGTCATGGTTAAAAAGTGTCCTTTCATCAGAGCCACGTCGCAACACTAAATCACGAAATTGTATTCCACTGCCGCACCAACATTCATACAGTTGGTCTTTATTTTTCAAACAAGTTGCCAGTGCATATGGCGGATTGATACCAAAGATATTTCGACGTTATACTCGCTAAGGGCAGGCTTCAGATTTCTTCGGTAAAACGCACTGAGTACTCACGTCATGAACATGACTGTGTGTGTCACTAAGCTTCTGATTTATTATTGTTATTATTATTATTATTATTATTATTATTATCATTATTATTATTATTATTATTATTATTATTATTATTATCAGTATTATTATTATTATTATTATTATTATTATTATTATTATTATTATTATTATTTGCATACTGGTATTTTTTTGATTGATTGATTGATTTTATTCCCGCAAAATAAAATATGTACATCACTTCTTACTAAATAATACAAAGAATATCACAAAAGTACACGAAACTGCGGCTGGATGGCCCTACTTATCTCCGCCCTCATGGTGGACCTGTTCTACCGAGGGGTCCAGAATTGGGGGGGGGGGGGGGACAAATATCTTAACTCGTATGCTTGCATGAATACGGTAATTTAGATAAACATACAAATCAGGGGTTATTTAATTAGCTCGTATGCTCCTTTGGAGCCAAACGAAGAATTCATTCTAATTGAAAAGATGTTTGGTATCTGTGCAAATAACCCATGATTTGTATGTTTATCTAAATAACCGTTATTCATGCAAGTATTGCCAAAATATCTCAAACGGACCTACAAATTAATCCAAGTATAAAATATCAAGCATGTACGTATAAGGTATAATCTTCAGATATGTTTTACGTATAAAGAGATGTCCTCAGTTTTTATGAGAGTAATCACAATTAACTATTATGTGTGCTTTGACCGCTGATTGACAATGAAAACCCATTATATAGCGTTGTACACACTTTTCAAAGTCCTTGACACAGAAAGATTAAAGAACTTATTAAAGTAATCAGTGGAACGCTTGAATGACTTTAAACCTGTTGAGGAAAAAAAAATTGTAGTACCATTTTGTAATGCAATTTGGTGGAGAAATATCTGCTGGGTTGAATGGAAAAGATAATGACATCAATTAGTTATGACTAGTTTCTGTGTAAATATCCTACATTAGGCAAGATTATATACTTTACTGATTTACACTATTCATAAAAAATGTTACTGAAACCGACAAAATATAGTTTATCAAAGTTCAATGCTCTCTGTTTTGCAACTTTTAGGAACGGACTAATGGAAACAACATGTTCTAAAGATCTGTGCATGTGTTTCTGTGTGAAAACAACGTGCATTTACTAACGATATTCATTTTGCAGAGGATTATGGAAATCAGTGCCTGATAATTACCTTGATAGATTTTTTAATTAGGTGAATTCAAACTATCCATACATCAGCATAACAGGTGTAAACAGAATATTGCGCGTTTGCGTGACAGTCTTGATAATGTTGACCAGTCACTCATTTAATATACCATCATACTGATGTAAATTCCTCACATATGTGTTCTGTATGAGCAATTTGATATGCATATATCCTTAAACAAAAGTAGTTTGATTATAATTACAAAAAAAGCACCAAGACTTCCCTGGATTTCAAAATCTTTATTACGTTCTATTGGTAGAAAAGAGAAATGTGTATTACAAATACAAGCTTAAATGTGGGGACTATACTGATATATCCTAACTGAATTCATACAAAAACACTTCAATAAAAGATATTTAACTCGAAAAGAGCAATATTTTGTTAATTGCCTGGCATATTTAAATACAGTATGCAAAATACTTGGAAAACTATGAAACACGTAAGCTGTGAATATCTTTCAAAAACACATTATATTTCAAAGATTGAATTTGATAATGTACTGTATGAAGATTCAGAAGCTAGAGCTCATATTTTGATTTGATTTGATTTGATTTGATTTTATTGGTTCCTGCATTATATCATTGCTCATGCAGATACATAAACATATATCATATACATTAATGGTACCATACATATAAATGGATATACATGAACATTAGTTGCTAACAAAATGAGTTTTTTCATTACCTTTAGAATATACAGCAATACATTTCTTCATTGCCTGTACATAAATGTCCAACAGAACAGTGATGCAATGAATAACGCAGAAGGGCTACAGCTTAAGCATTGCTTGGTTTGCATGCAGCCCTCGTACATAATACATAACATATAGGAAAATAGGGAAGGGATGACTTGCATAGAGATAGGGATAGGAGAAAGGAGAGAGGAGAGGTCTGTCTGCTTTCACTATTACACAAAGTTAGAACACCTGGATCTCTGAATAGCAAAGCATGGCAAAGTATTTTCTCACCGAGGTTCAGGTGAACAGTTACAGGTCATGGTCGGTTACATAACATTACGCAATAAATTCAGAACAACGATAATTCCACGAGGGAATTTCATATACAATACAATTGCAATGACATTATAAGATCACTGATATCCAGAGAGCAGCATTGTCTTTACAGCTTTCTTGAAAGAATACATAGACGTTAAAGTTCGAATTTCTGAAGGAAGAGAGTTCCAAATATCAGGTCCAGTGTGTCTGATAGATTTCAGAGCCATCACCGTTTTAGGATTTTGTAGATGAAATTTATCAGATTGCCTTGTGGGATAAGAATGTATATCCTTGTTTAAATGAAATAATGAGAAAAAAGAAGATGGCAACTGACCGTTATACAAACGAAACATAAAAAGTGAATTTTGCAAAAAATTAATATCAATTACCTTTAGTGTTTTTAATTCTGCGAACAAAGGATCTGAATGGTCCCGATAACCTGAATTGGTGCATATACGAATTGCTTTCTTTTGCAGAAGCAATATACTGTCAATGTGACTTTTCGCAGTTGCCCAAACAATGTTACAATATGAGATGTTCGATAATATCAAGGAATTATAAAGCATAAATAAAATATTCTTTGGGACATAATACTTAAGCTTACAGAGTATACCAACGTTACGAGACACTTTATCTGAGATATATTGCACATGAGCATTCCATTTCAAATTTTCATTGATATATATTCCAAGGAATTTGACACTTTCTTTTTGTTCCAATAATATACCATCCACCATAATATTCAAATGGTGCATTTCATTTTTATGCTTCTTATTGTGAAAATGAATAAAATTTGTCTTTTTTAAATTGAGTGACAATCTATTGCTCTTAAACCATGTAGATGATTTCGGCAATTCAGTATTAAGAGTTCTTAAAAGCGACTGAAAATCAGAATTGGAACAACATGTATTTTCAACATGTATTTTTTATTTTATTGGCACCAACCTATCGAAAACTATACCTCTTTCACATAGCCACTTTGCTGATTATCTAGGCCCGTCCGAGCCTTTAACTCCGTATTTTCTTCTCCTGTACATAGATTAAAAAAAAAAAATGTTTCAACTATGTCAAATAAGAAAAGTTCTGAATATGATGGCATTGATAATTGTATTCTTAAATATACTAATAAGTAAGCAGCTGAACCATCAGTTCATATTCTTAATTTATCTTTCTTAAAAGGTGATGTCCCTGATGCAATGTAAGATTGCATGGTAAGAAAATAACAGACAAGTCGCCAGAAATTATCAACCAATTTATTTATTATCTTCTCTCTCAAAAATTATAGAAAAACTAATTATTATGTGTAGCTGTTCTGGTGAAAACCTATCTGGTATCACATAGCCGAGGTTTGTTAGTTGATAATTTAACTCTTAGATCTTTTGCCTCGAGTTTTTTATCTTAATAAATTAATCAATTAACACATCACAAATCACATAGGTACATTAATAAACACAGGAAGCTCGTGAGAAATTTCCGGTAGAGACCGGCGGGTGGCCGTCGGTACGCCTACGGGTCACCGGTAGATGACCTACCGATCACCTGTCGGTCGCTGAGCGATTTCGTAAAAATCGGCCGGTGGCCGGTGGGAGATCGTCCAGTTGCCGATGGGGCATCGCTCGGTGACTGCTCGGACTCTGCGCGTTGCAGATCCCCATATTTCGCCAAAATTTTACTGAAAATCGATCGGTGACAGACGGGAAATCGACAGGGCACTGCTCGGTCATCGCTAGGGTTTTACAGCCTGCTCAACATCTCCAAAAACTGTTGAGCGGTGCCAAAATTTCAGCAGCCGCCGAGCAGGCTACAAATCGGTCGGTCGCCGCTCTGAGTTGTGACCGTAGCCTTACTGGTGTATCATTCTTTCGGGGTGATTCAAAGAAAATGTAAAATTCAACAAACAATTCAACACTCAAACTGAGAAAATGAGCAAGCAGAGCTAAACGCAACTCGAAGGTAAAGCAAACTCACAAACAACCTTTACCTTCTAGTGAGGAACTTAATTCTGTTGGTTCACTGTTTTCGTGCTGGGAAACGAGCCCTGAAACTAGTATTATGACCAAGTTTTCTTTACTCACCGAAATGTTTAAAATGACTTCCAGTCGACTCACCGTAAAAATGCTCAAACGTCATTTTATAAACACAAGCTAAAAAGTATGATAGATTCACAAGAGGGATGTTATTGACGTAACCCACAATCTGTTTGATAAAGGATTCCTAACCGATACAGCTGTGCCTGACGTAAACTTCCTTGCCAATATGAGTGTTTCACCTGATCAGCCCTGACCTTTATTGTGGCTCTGGCAATTGTAATCCCGATGTGTCAACCATCCATCAATATTATATAGGTCACGAGTTAGTGACTGTGTGTATGAGAGTGTGGGTGACATGTAATATTCTAGTTCATAAGCAGCTGAACGAATACGCTAATCATTATGTCGCGTTGTAGAATGATTCATTTTCCTTTTAAGTATATTGAGCTCACCTCAGTTTGCAATTCCACACAAGGCAACCCAATATCACGACGACAGCAAAACCCAGCAGGCCGGCGAGAATGAGCGCTACGATTCTCATCGTATAATCTGTGAATAAAAAGTTAGGGCAAGATTATGTTGTTTGCCATCTACTGTAGACATACTGTACTTCAATGCTTCATATCGTACACTCTACGTCATTGAGCAAGTTTGGTATTTCGTCACCTTGTCAATGAAAATGTGAAAATACGCAAGTATGGACATAATATGTAAATACATTGACATCAAATAGATCTGTAGAATCTCTTTAATTGACATACATATAGACACAAACTATGCATATATACCTATTCATACAAACATGAGTAATGCTGTGCATAGATTTACACACGTTGTGATTATCTTTGTGTCCACACTACTGTCTTTCAGCAAGATGAAACTGAAAACAGGGTGCCATTCATTGCATTAGAGTTTCATATGCCGCAAGGGCGCCGGAAGCGGGGGGGGGGGGGGGGGCAGGGGTGGCACTTGCCCCCCCCCCCCCAAACAAAATGTTGGGGGGGGGGGGGCAAAACGAGTTTTTGCCCCCCCCCCCCCCTCCCCCAAGTGCCCCCTCTAACAAATAATTAATCACTGATTTAAAGACCAAAATGAACAATAAAGGCATATTTCTTGTCTAAATGTTGTAATTTCATAACTGAAAATGCAAAAATTTTTGCCCCTTAAGGGGCGAAAATTATAATACACTAACAACATACTTGTATCTATACACTAATAGTAAACTTATGAGTAAATTTAGTGTATAGATGGTAGCCTCGTGTCCTCGAGTGTGCCCGCTGAAACATACCTTTATTAAACCTTACATTTTTCAGTTTCTTCTCTGCTTTCTAGCAGTATAAGAATATGTTTTATTGTTCGAACGATGCGATCACGTTTAAGCTTTTAATGAATACATTTCAGATAAATTGCAAAGTGAAGGTGGCTCGCTCGTTCTGCCCGTACTTATAGTAAAATGAAAAGTTTTCATAAGTTATTATCATAGTCCTTCGCAGTGATATCTTTTACTATTCTTTTACTCAGAAATTTAATTTAAAATGCTCTATAAAAGCGACTTTTATAGTCTGTTTTTACAAAAAGTCCCTACCGTGGGAGGGGGTATCCCCCTCCCACACCCTCCCCTGCTCGGTCGCTTCGCTCCCTCGACGAGGATCTCACACCATCACTAATAAACCCCCGTATGTTAAGATCATGGTCCTTCCAACTGATTTTTTTTTTCAATATGTTAATTCCCTAGAAATTTGTGTTTAAATGTTCTATAAACGCGACTTTTTATACTCTGTTTTTACAAAAAGTCCCTACCGTGGAGGGGGTATCCCCCCTCCCACACCCTCCCCCCGCTCGGTCGCTTCGCTCCCTCGCCGAGGATGTCACACCATCACATTATTATGTACTCCTGTATGTAATAATCATAGTCCTTCGCACTGATTATATTTCACTATATGTTTTATGTTTAATTCCTTAGAAATTTGCTTTTAAATGGTCTATAAACGCGACTTTTGTACCCTGTTTTACAAAAGCTCCCTAAAGTGTGTATGTGTGTGTGTGGGGGGGGGGGGGGGGCATCCCCCTTTCCACCCCCCCCCCCCCCCGCTCACTCTCTTCGCTCCCGCGCCGATGATCTCACATCGTCACAATGTGCCCCCGCTGAGATTTTGCCCCCCCCCCAAACCAGAAGTGTTCCGGCGCGCTTGCATATGCCTACTGATTAGCAGAGTCGCCTGCTGATATCGCTGAGAATAATTACGCTAATAGGTGAATTCATTTTCGTAACTACCAGATCACGTAGTTGCGATTTTAGGCAACAAAACGCACTTCTCTAGAAAACGCCGGAAACAATTTCTCAAATCACGTAATGCCATATTTTATAGGGAAGGCCTCTCACTACGGATAGATGTTGGATGTGGTTCTCGTTTTGTTGTTGTTTTAGTTTCTTGTTATTTTGCATGCATGGGAAGTACTCAGTATTGGGGAGGGATTTCACACTCTTTGGACGATGGTTTCATCAGCGTCTATCTTGTCGCACCTTCCCCACTTTTAAGATATAACACAAACCGAGCATTTTTACTAAACCTTTTCCGTGCCAGACACTTTGGGCAGTGTGTATGATGCTATGGTTTGTGTGTGTGTGTGTGTGTGTGTGTGTGTGTGTGTGTGTACCAATCGGTACTTACAACACACAGAAAGATAAATGAAAATGTGAAAATTAATTATGCATGATCAACAAAAGAAAACCTGCATGTGCATGAGCATTTTCTCCCGTTCTGTTAACTATATACAACTATGTCAGAGTGGAAAGGGGATGGATGAGAGGGGGCAGTTAAACAAGATATCATCATTAATTGTAATGATCACCTGTGCGTGGTTTTGGGACCGCCTTCGTCTCCATGGCAACTGATGACGTCGAAGAGGGGTATGACTGCGTCGTAGATGGTGGAGGTGACGACGTTGGCCGTCCACCGATGTTACCCGGGCTTCGCGAAGGGCGTAACGTTGCTCCCGTAGCGGGCTCAAGTAGATGAGTCCAAGTTAAGAAAGCATTGAGTAATGACTTCATTGATATACCGCAATGCATCAATGTGATCGTTATTTTGTGATAGGGTTATCCTTTTCTTCTTTGCTTCTCACCTTTATTTCACTCTGTGCATGTAAGCGAAAGAATAGAGATTGTTTGACAACGATTAATTTCAGCGGTTTTTTTACTTCATTCTTGAACCAATATTTATGATCCAACTGAATGTTAGCCCTACCCGAGCTGCTGCAAACGTTTCCTCTCTTTATCGGTCACTCAAACAAAAGTTCAAGCTTTATTTATAGATCAGATCAATCTCAAGGTCCTCAGAAGCCAAGTAAATTCCTTATTTATTTTCTCTCATTTTGCTTTGATTTGTCTTCTTCTTGAGTACGTAGTGTAGATAAGATTAATGGGAATGAAAATAACACATTTTGCTTCGGAAAAGCAAAAAAAAAAAATAAATAAAAATCATATGAATGCATCCACGAATAACACTTAAACGTGATCACTGCTACCACTGCATGGATTAATAAAAAAAAAAAAAAACACCAAAAAGTAATTACAATGTCGATGAGTTAAAGAAATGTATGTTTCAATTTTTTGGAATCTATTTCATAACTGGTTTTGATTAAACGTCTACCACTCTGTTGGTCTGATTGTATCCGGTTTACTACTGCTATTAAAAGTTAAACATTGCGTGGATTTGCTTTTTAGTGCAAATCATACACTCTATACCACGTTTGACACGCACTTAAATGAACCGCCATTTTGGATATATGCCGCCACAAGTCTTCAAGCTGTCCGCGGAGCACTCGTGTCTGCAGTCGGCATCCGAGTACCGCCCAAAAGCCGAGTAACTGGCGTTTGCGGAGCCGCAGTAGCACTCCGACCCGAACTCAAGTCCCGCGTTTAAGTATTGGTGTTTGGAGCAGAAGGATATGCATCTACTGATGGTCATATTGTTATCGTCAGTGTAGCTCTCTCCAGAGAAAGGGCGATTATTGTTTCGGTCATCTCCATAGCAGCCAAGGTAGGACTGAGCTGCAATTTAAATCGATGGAAAGTTGTCAACATCCTACAGCTCGATGACTAAAGCAATTTATTTCTGACAGAACCAAAATCATGCAGTCAAAACTCTACACCAAATACAAAGTGTCAAAATGTAGTGGACTAGAATATGATCCTATTTCCACGACGCTGGTTTTCTGAAACTGTGAAACTATGTAACAACTGTCAAAAATACAGTTGCAGGTTGAAAACGTAAACCGTGAAGGAAGCGGTTATATTATATAGACCCCACCCTATACCACACGATCTGATCGTTATCCGGTCAGCAGAATGGTTATAATTGTATATCACAAAATGACCGTTGCAAAATTGTCGATAACGTGTTTGTGTGTCCTTCAAGTTCGACATTAAAGGGTGTGTACAGTTCTGATGGTCGAGGTGAGGATTTAGCTGTTAACGTTTTGCGAGATATTCAGAAACCACTCTATGAGATGTCAAAGAGCATGCAATTCTAAGGGGTATCAAAAGTTTGTTTGATGAAAATCGGTTTGCAAATGGCTGAGATATCCAAAAACAAGGTGAAACAAAGTGATCCTAATAAAAGGCGTGGTTTGTCGCCTTATATTATTATCACTTTTTTGGATATCTCAGCCATTTGAAAACCAATTTTCATCAAATAAACGTTGAGACCTTCTTAAAATTACATGCTCTTTCATATTTCATAAGAGGTTTCTCATTATCTCACTTAGGAATGTTCAAAACATGAATCCCCACCTCAACCAGTACTGTACAGTCCCATTAACTTATAGGTGACTGATCGATATTTTTCACCGGGGGAATCCGAACAGGAGAATGTATTACTGACGAGTCATATACAGTGATGATAGCAAAAGTGGCGTCATCTCTCGTTTTTTCAGGCTTAATTGATAGCAGTGTATCAGATAGCTGGGTCAATTAAAACATCATAAAGTCCTTTTTATATTTTGTTTTACATTTTTTTTTTGTGCATTTATCCTCTTTGGATAATCCATTTTCACTTCTTTTAAAAGTTTGGGAGTTCTGTTGATATAGTGCTAAGTAAACCTAAGTATGGAGAATGTGATCGCAGAACGAGTCAACTTCACTCTTGTCATTTTGAGATATTTGCTATTATAGCTGTTAGAAAAGAAAGAAAGTAATTAAAAATATTGGACATTTTATCATCATAAATCCAAGAACATTCGTTGTTGTGTAGCAAATAAGACATCACTGGATTTTTTTTTATTTTTTTTTTTTTTTTGCTCTGTCGGGTGATGAACCTTCTTCAATTTTTTTTCTTTTTTTTTAAATGCGACCAAATTCTTCGTAATAGTTTCAAAGCCACAGGCAATATAGAGGAAGGTTACAGACACAACAGGGAATACAAGGACGCAGAAGTATAAGTTTGCATAATAATGGCATGATTCCTTAAGGATATGAACGAAAGAACTGAAAGAAATAATGAGTAAATGACATCTGTGAAGAATTAAAGGGGAAACCCAGTACAAATACAAGTTTTTCTGATAAAAAAGAGTAAACTCTTACGAGTTCAACAGTAAAAATTTGGGTGAAATCGGATGAAAAATAAGGAAGTTATTACATTTTGAAGTTTTGATGTCATAACTTCCTTATTTGCTAATTTCTGCAAAACAGTTCTTGTACAGCGATGGATATGAATATGCAAATGAGTGAGCTAACTATGTCATAACCTCACAATTTTCGATTGATCGTGTACACACACAAAAAAAAATGACCAAAATTCAATGTTTTTGTTATTGAAGTCTGAAACATGATGTTATTCCTGGTTGAATAACTTCAGAATAGTGATCAGTTAGATGTACCAGGATTTGAGCCTCGGGCATAATTGAGTTGAATGAAAAACTGGAAATTTCAAAATTTTATGTACAAACTATATGGTAAGTTGTGAGGGAAAGACATGCTCACTTTGCCATTTGCATATTCATATTGACCGTTAAAGAATTTTTTCGTGAAAAAATAGGGGAAATTCAAAATGTCATAACTTCCTTATTTTTCATCAGATTTCGATCAAAATTATACCATTGAACTTATAATATTTTACTCTTTTTTATCAAATCAACTTATATTTAGAATGGATTTCCCCTTCAAAAATGACATCTAAAAAGAATTAAATGAGGCTTACTCTGGCAAACAGCCCCTGCGGTGTTATCAACTCCTCTACATGTGGTCTGTCGTCTGGTGCAGTCATTTAGCGTTGGCTCTTCTAAACAATCAAACGATATCCAAGTAAACTGGTGTTAATTACCGACACAAATGTCTTGTACGACAATCATTACAAGTCCTTTCTTTTCTTTTTTTCTTTCGACTTTACATCCCTACTGCTGTGAGACACTGTGTCTCACAGTGTGTTCACAGTGTGTTCATATAGTAATGCTTTGTTTAACATTGTGAATTGTCGACTCACATTGAGTTTACACTGTTAAAACGCTCGAGTTGAACAGTGTGAATAAATTTTACGATGTGCTTACACTGTGTTCACACTGTGGTTCTCACATTGTGGGACACTGTGCTCTTTCCAGCAGGGATAATCCGCCAGCACCGACCAGAACATTACGCCAATGAACAAGAAACAGCTACAGAAGACATCCAATTATCAAAACAATATTTGATATTTCAACTGCGAATGATGATAAACAGGATCAACAGGATCAACAGGACGACGAAGAAGCAAGGGAGGCATAAAAGGAAGAAAGACATCGGAAAACTAGCACAACACAGCAGTAACATGGAGAACGAGATGCATTGAGAGAATTACGGAGATTTTTTTTTTTTTTTTTTTTCGGTGGAGATGTTGTAGCTTCGCCAGAATTCATAAAAATGTTATTGATTATGATGATGATGATGGCAGTAATGACAATATAGCCATGACACTAATTACAATAACGCCATCGATCACAACACTAACAAGGACGAAACTGCTCATGATCACGATAAATTTTAACAATCAAATAATAATAAGAGAGAGAGAGAGAGAGAGAGAGAGAGAGAGAAAGTTCCATTCGGAATATCAATTACAGAACTAAGTAAAGCACAGTGCCCGAAGTGACAGAAGATCTTTCCCCACTATCTGGAATAATAACAATGGGTATCTCTGTTTTTTACGAACATGACGGGGAAAATTTTCGGCACCAACAAGACTTACTCCCTCTGCAGAAGAAGGAGTCAGCTGCGATGGGGAAAGTCCCCGTCGACCCAAACGCAGATCGCGACGTCTGCAACTGCGCCCCGGTGAATCCAAGCTCGCTGCAGAGGACTATGACGTCATTCATGTCCCACGAAGTCCCGCAGACGGTGTTCCAGCCATCGCCCTTAAAATTTACCTCCACGCGACCCTGATTTGGGGAAGCCCCTTCTGCTAATCTCACATCTAAAACAAAAGAAGGGTAAATTACAACATTATTGGAGACATTACTGTGGTTGTACGCTGTAATCGTCGAAGTTGGTGTGATCGAGGTATAGGAAAGTGCTGCAATTCAATGTCGTATTCACTATCTGCTCCTTAATTCAATATGCCTTCACCGACACACAAACACATATGCAGTGTACATTCATAGCATGCATTCATGTTATATATGTATTGCTGTACACACGCTTCTTTAATGTACGATTTGTTTTTGTGATATAAAACTCAAAGTTCAAAGTTCAAATTACTTTATTGTCATGTAAAAACATGCATATCTGTACACTTAAAATTCGTTTTCGGACATTATTTTGTACAGAGTACATAATAGTATGTGCTACAAACAGTACAGTAATCACTCAGTGTACAGCACGACATGCAAAATAATTCATGCACAATGACATTCAATACATAATACATTTGTAAGCGATATACGTCAACATCAACAAAAATCACAGTTATGTGAATCTTAAATATATTTCCATAACTGTGATTTTTGTTGCTGTTGTATGTATTGATACAAATGTATGATGTATTGAATGTCATTGTGTATTTTCATGTCCTATTGTACAAATATAAGTTTCGTATTATAAAAAAAATGTATGATGTATATTAGCAAAGTTTTGTGCAGTGCGTGATGATAAATCATTAGCGCGAAGATAAAGTAATAACAATGATGATTGTTAGAGTTGTGCTATGCCTCTTACGACTTTCACTTACTCTCCCTTCTGTTCCTATAAGATATCATATGTTGTTGTTTTTTTTTATATTGAATTATTACTTCAATATACTGGACAGCCTGACAGGCATCGGTTGCTGTTTATGAAGGAAACGCTTTCCGCGCATTAGTACCAACCTTTGATCTTCACAAAATTCACGTGATGATTATAGGATGGAGTGGACTTCAAAGGCAAAACCCTTATTAAACCAGGGAGGCACCTTCCTGATGAAACTTATCACAAAAAAAAGAAGAGAAAAACCTAAATCTATCGTCTTTGCTATGGGTTGGAAGATTTAAGCTTCATCTCTTTCTTCTCCGTCACCAAAGGCTCTACTAATAATTATCTGTATTTCATACATATACTAGATAGCAGGCTTGATGGCAAATTGAAATTGCTGGGTATTGTCAGCTAGAACCTTCAGCTCGATGATATAGCTCACACCGCATCCGTTCAGGTGATAACAGATCAACCCATCCAGCCATCGGAAGAGAGAATGGCCTTTCGCTAACCCAACCACCCTGTCCAAACAATGTCGGGAAAAACTCTCGATTATATCCTGGCTACTACACTAACTACTTTTAAAGGGGAGTTCAACACCAGGAAAAGTTAATTTGACAAAATAAGTGTAACATTTTTTGAATATTCAAGTTTTTTTGTTCAAGCGCAATAATGCCCCAGTCTCAAATCCTAATACGTCTGACTATTCATTATTTTGAAGTCATTCAGCCAAGAATAACATTATTTAAAACACTTTTATATCAGAAAAAAAAAATAATTTTCGTCACTTTGACGATCAATGGAAACTCGTGACGCAATGACGTTATCAGCTCATTAATGTTCGTATTCATATGAACTTCTAAAATTGTTGTGCCAAATTCAGCAAAATCTCACAATGTTATAACTTCATGAACTTTTATGCGATTGTGTTCAGATTTTTCACTGTTGTGATTATATTTTACTATTTCCAACTTTTAACTAGTCCGGAGTTCCCCTTTAAGGAACATGTTCAAAAAGAGAGAGAAAAAAATCACTCAGTTTCGCCTAATTGAGTGAGAAGCTGATGGGGCCCTTAACGATCTCCCCAAACTATTGCATGTGCTTGCCCATTTAAAATTATTGATTATCAAAATAATCTTGCCTCTTGAGAGGCTTAAATCTGCAACCGAAACACTGATGTTTTGCAATTGAGATATTGATATACTTAACTTTTACTTTATGAAACACTAACGATGATTAGTTAGATTATGACGAAACGAAACAGCACCAAACTAAACACACACACACACACACAAATGCACACAAAACAGAATATGTCTTTCTGCTTTCGCTGAGTTAATGAAAGTTAAGCAAAAAAGAAACACAAAATAACACAAACATCCTTTTCATATTTAGTGTTGGCGTCCATGTCTTACAAAGAGCTACGTGTATAGCGCATTCAATCCGAGTGTACACTGTGCATCGACATATAAGTAAGGTATATTGTAAAATAGAGACGTTTGACAGAGGCCCTATACTCGGGGGCCTAAATGTTTCAAATACATTGTATGAACTCGATAATGCAATATCTACACCCCATGGATACTTCAGCATCAGCCTATAACAGGTCATTAAGTAACAGCGAACAAAATATTTGAGCTGTAATTAAGAATTTGGCCCAGTTCACACAATAAAGTAAACCCCAACCCCATCCCACACCATATAATGAATGTATTACATTTTTGCAATGCATTAAGTATACTCCTCTGCGTCATGAGTGGTTTCTCACCCTAGACGCATGTGAATATAATGTACACATATAGTTGTACAGACAAATACTGTACATGAATGTATAGGCTTACACAGAATTAACATGACTGTAGGTCTCCTACATCACGTTAGTGTATGCTAAGTATTTGCACCCATTTGTATATGATTATAAAACATGCAGTGTACAAGCACTCACATTACAATCACACACTTACCAAGAATTTGTCCGGTTGCGAGGATCCATTTCAGCGAGAACACCATCAACATGGGCAAAAGGTCTACTCCGCAGGCAAGATCCATAGCAAAACAGCTGTTAACCCTTTCTGCGCCAGGAAATTTGGACAGTGTTGTTACAAGGGTAGGCCTATATGGTTTTCTGTGTCAATTGGCACTAAAATCACACAGAGGGTTAAGTAGAATACTCCGTCTGCTGTCATCCACTGCTGTTTCCTGATACATGTTACTGGTTTGGCAAATTCCGCAAAGTCACTTGCACTCCGCGACCAAAGTATCACATACACAGACATTTAAATGTTTTCACACACCCACGGCGCCCGTAATATCTTTCGCTCACCCATCACAAATCCACAGGGAAGTGTGTGTGCGTGTGTGTGTGTGTGTGCTTGTGTTGCATCTGTTCTATGTAAATATGTTACTATTATACTTCTTGTTAGTACGTTTAAAACTTTAGTATGTTTTGCTTTGTTTTATATGTTTATCCGGGACCCCCTTTTTACAAGCTCTGCTTCTTTTGGGGTCCCAAACCATTCATTATTCTTAATGCTGTATCCTTTTGTAAAATGTCAAATGTTTAATGAATTGGTTAAATAAACTTGAAACTTGAAAACTTGAAACATACTATACACTGATTCCATGTCGTAATGTTACACCTGTCATATTCATCGTCTTGGTCGTATAGCGGCCAGGAAGCGTTACCGCCACGCCAGTCCCTGAAACAACCGTATAGAATGACGCGAACCCAACAGTCAAGGTAAATAACAACAGTCCATTTCATACCTATACCTCATTTCCTCTGGAGCAGATACTTGGTGTGTGTGTGGGACTGGGACGGACTGTGCGCATGATCGGACTGGTGGTGACAGACAGACTAAAATAATTCCCCATGAAAAACAAACAAAACAAAACAAAACAAAACTTCAATGAATTCCGTGACGTAATTGATCAGTGGACAGGTAGTTCGCACAGAGGACAAAATAACTAACTGTGATTAAGTTGGAAAAGAGTCGAATGAATGAAATCACAACTATCCTACCTGGAACAATCAACAGTCGCCAGTGGTCGCCACCTCCAGCAACTGGACGGGGTTGAATTCCGCCAGCGATACACAACGACTCTCAGCATATGATGGTATATTACTAGTACTAGGTCTTCTATAGCAATCAAAATTATCTGAAACCACTAGCCTGTCCATATCCTTCCGTGTTGGCGTATATTATTGTGATGTATTCACACATTTTTATCTCGTCACAGCAGTAATATCCGTAGTGAAGTAGTGAGGAATTCCCCTCGAAACAAGTGCCACGACTCCGAACAGCCTGTGGGCCTCACATTGGCTCACATTGTCGCTGACGGTCCTTTCACCTTTTAATAATACAGGTAATGCTTGCTACCTAATCCTCGCAGTGGTTTGGAAGTGTGATAACCGGGGGGCCAAAAGATAAAAACAGAGGTCGAGTTGCACTCTCTCTACAAACTAAGTAGACCATGCTTATTTTCAAGTTTTTATTGTAACAAACAACATTCCACTGGTCTACCTCAAAAAATTTGTTGCGAAAGCCTCCAAATCCAAGATGGCGTCCAAGATGGCCGCCATATTTACTGAATTTGTTATTTAAATTATAGAATTCGATAGAAACATCAGATTTCAACAAATGTGATGTCATATGAAAGAAAATAAAATTTTCTACAAGTTGATACCATTTTTGTGGGTTATTGTTATAAATGGATTGAGATTTTAAGGAAAAAAAACACTCATTTTTTGATATTTTTCTCAAAAAGGGAAAATCATGAAAATGCTTGATTCAGCATAAATCAGAGAAAGACTAAAGGATTATCTTGAAACGTTTCAAGAATTTTGTTTGACATATAATTAATATTTGGAGAAAATTAGGGGTCAGTATCATTTTCGGTTCAGGAGTTATAATGTCTCAAACTTGAAAACTCACTACGTAAAAATGGCCACTTTAGTTGTGACCAAGACCTTGTTGGTCGTAAAAACAGTCTGCGCGCGCCAAGACTACTACACGCACTACTGGCACTGGCGCTTGTAGCAGTGCCAATGGTGCGTGTAGTAGTCTTGGCAAATGCAGACTCTTTCTTTGACAAACAAGGGTTTGTGCCTACAAACAAGGGTTTGTGCCGGCAAACTAACTTTTCATACCAAGTGGTAGCTCAGGTGATACTGTCGCTATTATTTCAAAGTAGATTGTTCTAAAGCAGATGAGATGAAACAAACAAACAAAAAAATTCAAATAGAGGTAGTAGCTTGAAACTTGGCACCAATCTTGTTATAGATAGTTTAAGACAGAATTTAGATCAACCGCTCAAAAAAAAAATCAAGATGACAGCCATCAAAGTTGACATAGTGTATTGCGCCAAATTAAATGTATTATTTCGTTTTTTATACAAAATTGTCTGTTGTGCTATCTAAAACCGTCTTAACTTTTTATGGACACAATTTTTGATCCAGTGATATTCTACTCTAAAGTTTTTACTTTTGACGTGAGGAGTGAATAACAGAAAACGGTGAATTTAGAGTGAAATTGGAGTGACTTTTGAGTGAAAATGTTCATTTTCACTCATTTTAGAGTGACCTTAGGCAGAGCTCCACACTAACTTTTATTTTTGGTGGCCCAAAGGCAAATATCCGACTTTTTTTGATGGCCCGATCAGGCCACCAAATTCTTCATTTCTGATATTTTGGTGGCCCGACGTGCGTTTTTTGTGGCCCCGGACCACCGGACCACCGTTAGTGTCGAGCCCTGCCTTAGGGATCACTCGTCACTCTTCGAGTGATCCCCGAGGTCACTCTAAAATGAATGAAAATGAACATTTTCACTCTCAAGTGATCCTGATATCTAATATAGGAAAGCATCTACCAATGGCATAAGTTCAGATCAATTGTGACACTATAACCCACATGAAATCAGCCTAAAAACAATGTAAGAAAAATCTGATAACGGAAAATACAGTTTCAGCATGCTTATTTGTAAATGTAAATATACAGCACGAATAATCAATTTGGACAATTCTATTCGAATAATATACTGAAAAGTAATTTCGCACGACACATTAAGAGCAAAGTTGAGAAATTGCCGCCATGTTGGATTTTTTTTTTTTTTTTTGGGGGGGGGGTTCGGATCAGACATTATTACACAAAATACCATCATCATTCACGTTTCTACAACAGCAGAGTAACATACAAGTAAAAAAGCATATCTTTGATACAGAAGCATTTCTTTTTTTATCAAAGATAGGGCCTTACCCAAACACTGGAATGAGCTACACCCCCCTCCCCCCCCCCAAAAAAAAAAAGAGAGAAAAAGACCCTCAATATGGTTTACACTACTACAATATCGTTCGGATGTATAGAAACATGTAATAGACAGCAATATAAGAAATTTAAAAAAATATATCAAATTACAAGTTATAAGACGAGATTTAACTTTGACGCAGCACACTAAAGGTATTGTTTGCCATTGGGAGAGATATCACATTCGATTTATATGTGCAGGTTAGTTGTATTACAAAACATTCTACCATGTAAAAAAAAAAAAAAATATATATATATATATATATATATATATATATATATAATAAAGCCTAAAACATACGGAGTTATCACCATTTCTTTTCAAGAAACCATAACCATGATAACTGTTGACATAAAAAAAAAATTCTTATCAGATCTATTTAGTATATCTAACAATATTTAGCATTAATTATACTGATTTAAGTTTGTACATTAATCCCTAACTAACAGTTTAGAACTAGTTTGAGGAATTAAGTAAAGCTGGGTTTTTGTTTTACGTGCACTAATGGTAAATAATGCCTTAAACGACAACCTCGATTAATTACCGCCATCTTGAATTTTGTGTGGATACTATTTTTATCGCTAAATATTACAAATTGGCAAAATTTGTGCCAAACTTTAAGCTCCTATCTCTTTTTGGAAAATACTTTCTGTTCAATCTTATCTGCCTCAGAACAATCTACTATGATGAAATGCTACAGTAATAGCGACCAGCGTCACCTACCACTTGGCATGAAAAGTTATAGTTCGCAGGTACTTGCAAGTCACTAGACCATTACAGTATTACATGTGACCATGTAAACACATTGTAAGCAAATTTTATAATGCATAAATATAATTTTTTCAAGTTTTAGATGTTAACTTGTCAACAGTGTATGATATTGCCTGTAATTCCAGAAATATGAATTATGTCTCAATCTCAGTAAATCTCAATCTCAATCGCAGGTTTCAAAATAATTCTTCAGTTCTTCTTTGATAAATACTAAATCATGCATTTTTACATTTCTTCCTTTTTTCAAAACAATATAAAAATATGGATCCCCCCCAAAAGAGAAGCAAACAACCCCCCCCCCCAATTTATCACAATACACAGCTAAAGTGGTATCAACTTTTAGAAAGTTTTACTCTCCTTCATATGACATCAAAATTGTTGCAATCCAATGTCTCTATCAAATTTTATGTTTGAAATGTTAATTTCAATAAAATGGCGGCCCTGTTGGACCGCATCTGTACTTTGCAACAAATCTACTGAGGTGTACTTACGGAACATTTCTTAGTATGCTTAATATTATGTATGGTCATGTTTATAGAGAGAGTGGAACTCGAAAAGTAAGCACGATCTTGGATTTGACCCTCTGTGACGTCTTTGGGAACAGACGCGTGTAAATAGCAAATTATGTAAAATGGGATTTCAAGTTTGAGACATTACTCCTGAACCGAATACAATACTGACCTCTAATTTTCTCCAAATATTGATTATATGGGAAAGATGTTCATTTCTGCATGGTTTTCATAAACTTTTTGATTTTATTTTTTTAAACTTTTTAGAGAAATATTCATGGTGCATTCTGAAAAATGTCTCCATAAAAACCTAAGATGATTTGAAATGGCATTAGAATGTTCAGAATATATAAAAACCATATAAATAGACAGCAAAACAGACAAAATTGTATCAAAATCGAAATGATACATTTACTTTGGCGCAATACACTATGTCAGCTTTGATGGCGGCCTGCAATCTTGAATTTTTTGAGTGATTGATCCAAATTTTGTTTTAAACTTTCTATAGCAATGTTGTTTCAAGCTTCTACCTCTATTTGAAAGACATTTTTTGCTTCATCTCATCTGCTTCAGAACAATCTACTTTGAAATGATAGCAATCAGCGTCACCTGAGCTACCACTTGGTATGAAAAGTTAGTTTGCAGGCACAAAAACTTGTTTGTCAAAGAAAAAGTCTGCGTTTGCCAAGACTACTACACGCACCACTGGACAGTGGTGCGTGTAGTAGTCTTAGTGCGCGCAGGCTTTTTTTACGACCCACAAGGTCTTGTCACAACTAAAGTGGCCATTTTTACGTAGTGAGTTTTCTAGTTTGAGACACTATAACTCCTGAACCGAAAACGGTATTGACCCCTAATTTTCTTCAAATATTAATTATATGTCAAACAAAATTCTTGAAACGTTTCAAGATAATCCTTCAGTCTTTCTCTGACTTATGCTGAATCAAGCATTTTCATGATAATCCTTTTTTCAGAAAAATATCAAAAAATGAGTGTTTTTTCCTTAAAATCTCAGTCCAGTTATCACAATAACCCACAAAAATGGTATCAACTTGTAAAAACTTTTATTCTCTTTCATATGACATCAAATATGTTGAAATCTGATGTTTCAATCAAATTCTATCTTTCAAATAACAAATTCAGTGAATATGGCGGCCATCTTGGACGCCATCTTGGATTTGGAGGCTTTTGCAACAAATTTTTTGAGGTAGACCAGTGGAATGTTGTTTGTTACAATAAAAACTTGAAAATAAGCATGGTCTACTTAGTTTGTAGAAAGAGTGCAACTCACTCGTTAAGTAAGCGACTTTTTGGGGTTTCGCCCTCCGGTTATGATCGCTTCAAGTTGTTTGTGCGGAACTCTTTTGTTCTTTTATGTGCGCCCGGGTTCTCCAACCCCCGGACCATTTCTAGTATTCAAATAGGCAAAGCAGAACCCTGAAACCTAACAATAGTTTCTCAAGCATTGGACTTGTACATGCTCACATAAGCGTGGGACTTGATAATAAACAATGAATGCCTGCTTTTAACATGCATCCATGAAGTCCGAATGGAAATAAGCTCTTTGCGGCTTGCCCCATATGGAACCTCAGTCTGCTCAGCCGCAACTGATGCGTATACGTGTTATTATTTATTTCAATTGCACTGCATACGACACTGAACTCTAAGTGACCTCTTTGTTTGGCGGATTCAAAAACAAGGAAGTAAAAGAAAACAATAGCATGTGTATATATACCTCAAAGGTTTAACACTGATGGAATGTCCGCTAGGAAATGAAGTTATTTGTGTTTAATTTTTCTTTTTGAAGAACACAGCACAATATCAGCCTACTTGTAGGAAATATACATCTATAATGTGTGCATGAATGAGAGCATGCATATCAGGCCGCAACTGAGTTGTCAGTATATAATATCTGCCTAAAAGTACATGTAGTATAGCATGATAGCTGGAACATACGGCAGTCAGTAATATAATGGTAATGATAATGAATATAGCGCTTAATTCTGATGTTTCTAAGCGCATTGATCCGGAAAAAAAAAGAAAAGAAGTATGACATTAAAGACCTAATAAAATGGTTTAGACATTTTTTTTTCTCAAAGATGTAACATTATTGCATGTTAAATTCTAAGTAATTCTATGGTTGTGCGGGGTTTTTTACTGTTCTGAATTTTGCTCTATATTTGTTAACAAAATGGATGCAATTTCCTCGGTTTTGGAAAACTTGCTATACTTTCGCCGCATGCGGCGCACTATCACTTCTACTTTGTGATGACGTCTAAGAACGGAGTCGTCGATATTGATTGTCCGACCAGCCTAGCCATAGCCGAGCTGGCAAGGCTATGCTAGCGCAGCGCAGCTGCAGCGTAGCGACAGCCGCGCCGGCCGGCGGCTAGCGCTGGCGGGGGAGCGAGCTAGCGAGCGCATGTGCTGCGCTGCACTATTGTCATTGGCTAAGCCTTTAGACAAAAGAATATTTAATGAATTGTATCGGATTTAATACTGCCAATAATACAGATTACAACTGTGGTACGCTTGGATATCCATTATTTTCGGCAAACTCGTGAAATGGGCCCCACCACTGCGTGTCTGTACCGGTACTCTGTACAAATACTTCGGCGACTCGCCTGTTTGAATACTCGTGAATTCAGCCCCACCGTGTGGCGTTCATCGGTAGGTAAGTACGGCGGTGGGGCTGCCTTCCACAGTTTGAATACTCGTGAATGCAGCGAAAATGACTTCCTTATATGTCCCTCGACTAATTTAACGGCCAATTTAACCATAAAAACAACCCTACCTATAAACCCTAAACCCTAGGAGGACCTACCCTTGCTTGCTATAAACGCACGGGTACTGTGCACGCGCACTGCGGTGGGGCCTATTTCACGATAGCCCCATCACCACTGCGTGTCTGTACTAATAGTACGGCGACTCGCCTGCTTTATAGGCCTTTATACAACACCTCAGAATGATGTCGAATTGTGATTGGCCAAGAACATGTCACATGACATTCAATAGAAAATACCTATCAAATTCATTGAGAGTGACAGCCATGCAATTATAATAGGCCCCTGGCATGGGCCTATTGCACGGCTCGAAGGTACTATAGCACGGCTTCGCGGGGGGCCACTAATGCACGGCCGCTCACAGAGTTCTGTGGCTCACACTAGCAAAGCGCCAGCGGTGCTGGCCGGCTGCGCTGCGCTGCCGGTAAGTCTCACACATGCAGACCAGGCGCGGCGGAGTACTGCAACGTATCTAACGTGTACGCGCAGCTACTTTACCTAGCTAGTTGCATGTATTGCGGCCTTACCTACTGCTGTGTTTTTACTTTTGACTCTGATCTGCTACGTGGACCACAGTGATCCCAAAATCAAGACTTCATTTCAAGTTGAGAAACCGTAATTTGATTATTTTTCTGTGTTTTTATACAAAATCATTTTCGGAAATAGACAAAGTCTAGACTAGACCTACTAGGGGCCTAGATACTACTAGATCTGCCGACATCTCAGATCGGCCTAACAGTCAGGCCTAACTCGATCTAACGTTAGTGTAGAATGGGTATAGACCCTGCGGAGTTTGTGATTCCTGTGACTGTGTGGTCGAATCATGACGAGTGTTTGAAAGCAGTATGGCCTACACAGGGTGGTTTACAATTCTCGGCCTATAGTAATTGTTACATTTATTTTTGGGCCTTCCTGAGTTGGCGGTCACTAATTTAGCCACGCGCCTTGTTGAATAGGCCAGTGGCTTATCTCGCGCCTCGTGCGATATTCGTGCCCTGATGCACTCACAACTCATAAATTATTCGTATAATGTTAGACCTACTCGTGAATTCAGCCCCAAGGCGTTCATCGGTAGACAAGCACGGCGTTGGGGCTTTCTTCCACAGTATGATTTGTAGCATAAAACAAAAACTACTCGACCAAAATTGACGATCATTCTTGGTATCGTTTTTCTTAGAAAATGGCGCATCTAAATTACTGATAACAAATATTGCAGAAACTGACCATGGGAAACTGGTTAGATATCTAGGCTTTTTTTTTTTCTTTTTCTTTTTTGAGCCACGACCCACCCTGTAGGCCTAACTAACATATCCCCCTAGAGTGTAGCCTCAGTACTACTACCAAAGATTCTGCTAATACTACTTACTAGTCTACTAGACCTAGTGATAATAGTACTGCTACTAATAGTAGTACTAGTAGTAGATTACTACTACTAGTAGACTGCTACTAGATCTATTACTAGACTACTACTAGTAGTTTAACTTGTTACTGTTAGCAACGGGCCAGGCCACGGCCGGGACGCTCCCGCTTGCTGCGGCCGGAGTAGCCGCTCACTTTGTGAGCTGGGTCTGTTCTTCCTACTACAGTTGTACTTACTAGACACACAGTTACAACTTACAATGTCAATCATGTAGAATACAGTATATCCTTTCTAACGTTAAACTATATGGGGGCATACTAGACATACCACTCTGTATTTCCCAGGCGATCGTTTCCGTGAGGTCTATTCTTGGACTGGACTGGGTGCCATGTTCATACGCTCAATAATTGCACTGGCAGAGCGGGTGAGATGCAGCCCCACGATAACGTTCTGGTTCATCGGCTGCCTCTCCCTCCCCATCTTCCCCTTCAACTTCATGTGCCTCCTCTTCTTCTCCGCTATTGTCAGAGCTGCAGTCTTCATCATCATCATCATCATCATCAATGTCGAAGTTTACCCATATAGGGGAAGACATTATGCTCGAGGTACCAGGAATTTGTGCAAGCTAACTTAGTGATAATGTACGTGGTACCAAGATGCGTACATGTCGACAGTCAGTGGGTCGACGTGGTACCGGGAGCGCACATCCCGCGGGGCCCGGGCCTGGCCGGGCTAGCTAACGTGTACGCGCGTGTACCAAGCTAGTAATCTAAAGTGCTTTTTAATTGTGCTGAGCGACGTCTGCTAGCTGAGCATGACTCCGTGCTTATACGTCATCAATCGGTTCAGGGGAGTTCGTCACGTGACTATCTTTTTCGCAAAAGCTGCAACGAGGTCCTCCAAAAATGTGATATTTAAGGGAGTTTCTAGAAGCGATAAAAACCGGAACGACACTGACAACATATTTACATTGATAATCATGACATATATTTTACATTTCTTTTGCATATCAAATCATTTTGCAAGCATTTTATTAGTTCTTTAAAATAAAATATAACATTGTATAAATATACGTATTATGATATAACATGCAGCAGAAAAACAACATAATTAAAGTTGAGTAAACAGATAAGTTTTCAATGATGACTTGAACTTATCAACGTTATCAGCATTACGAATATGGAGAGGAAGTTTATTCCAGAGAGACGGGGAAATAACAGAAAAAGCCCTATCACCATAGCGGGTGCAGGTGCGGGGACCATGATAGTTGGAGAGTGGAGGAAGAACGAAGAGAACGGGTTTCAAGAAGTGGAGGAGCGGAAAGAAATTAAGTCTTTGAGGTAAGATGGAGCAAGATTATTACATATCTTGTAAACGATAAGGAGGATTTTGAAGGTGATACGTTGATGTATGGGGAGCCAGTGGAGGGATTGGAGAACAGGAGTAATGTGGTCAGATCTTTTTGTAAGGGTTACAAGCCTAGCAGCTGTGTTTTGAATTCTTTGAAGTGGTGCAATACTAGAAGCAGGGAGACCAACAAGAAGGGAATTGCAGTAGTCAAGGTGGGAAGAAACAAATGCGTGAATGAGACGTTCAGTGGAAGACTGATCCAATAACTTACGGATTTTACCAATTTTACTGATACCCCAAGCAGCAGAACGACATGAGTTCTTAATGTGTTGTTGAAAATTCAGGTGCTTATCTACAATAACTCCGAGATCTCTGACGGACTGAGAGGTGGGTACAGTACTGTCTTCGAGGGAAAATTCTGTGAGAGAACCACCTCGCCTAAACTGAGAATGAACATATAAAAATTCTGATTTAACACAATTTAATTTCAAATAATTATCACATGACCATTGCTTAATATCCTCAACACATCTACTGAGTTTGCAGAGTGCTTCGACTTGAGTATTTGGTTGTATGATTATATAAATTTGAGTTTCGTCGGCATACATAACATGTAGAATATCTTCATGAGAGTTGATTACAGAAGACAGAGGTGCTGTGTATAGAATGAATAGTAAAGGACTAACCACAGACCCCTGGGGGACACCATGTCTGTGAGGGAATGACTGAGAAAGTGCGCCGTTAACGTTTACCATCTGGTGGCGGTCATGTAAGTAAGATGCAATCCATCTCAAGACTGTTCCCGTAAGACCAAAGTTGGACTCTAATTTGTTCAGAAGAATCACATGATTGATAGTGTCAAACGCAGCAGAATAATCTAAAAGCAGGAGAGCAGCTTCGTGGCCTTTGTCTACTGCTAAGAGGAGGTCATTGAGTACCTTCAATAAGGCGGTTTCTGTGGAATGAAAGTGCCTATAGGCAGGCTGACTAGTAGGAAACAACTGGTGTTTATCGAGGTTATCTCTGAGTTGGCGAGCCACCACTTTCTCAAGAACTTTACCAATAAAAGACAAATTAGCAATGGGGCGGAAATTGTTCAAATCATTATGGTCTAAACTAGGTTTCTTCAAAAGGGGCAATATGTGAGACCTTTTGAAGTGCTCAGGAACTACGCCAGATGACAATGAGAGGTTCAGAATGTGAGTTATTGCAGGAGGAAATTCATCTAGACACTCTTTTAGTAGCCATGTGGGAAGAGGATCTAGAGAACATGACTTGGACGGAAGAGAATTAATGAGACGATTCACTTGTGACTCAGTGATTAAAGCAAACTCTGAAAATACACACTCGGTGTTTACATCTATGTGAGAGGAATTTGAGAAAGAGATTTCAGGAGACACTGGGAATGAAGAAGCAATGGTGCTAATCTTGTTGTCGAAAAACTCAGCAAACCGATTGGCCAGTACAAGATTTGAAGTATGGTCAGGAAGAACAGAATCCGGATGTGCAATTGTGAGTTTTTTGATGATGTTGGAAAGTTGTTTGGTGTCTGCGGCAGCAATCTCCTGTCTTAGGTGCCTTGACTTAGCGTCGGCAAGGCGGTTGTAGTAGGACTCACACTCTTGCCGATACAGCTCTCTGTCAATGCAAAGACCAGACTTGATCATACGGCGCTCTGCGCGGCGTCTGCGCCTCTTAGCCTCCTTCACTTCTGCCGTGTACCAAGGATTATTCGGCCGCACTGTTACTGATCTAGTCTTGAGCGGAGCGTACTTGTCAAGCAGTCTTGTTACATGAGAGTTGAGCTGCAGGACAGCCTCGGAGGGACACGCTGGCTCTCTGATCTGGGAAAGTGATGCTGCAATGTCGTATTTAAAGGAGCAGAGGTCCATAGACCGTAGATTTCTGGAGGTGATCTGCTTCCTAGGGTTCGCCGGGCCTTTGAGGTTGAGGGTGGTGATGACTGCGGAGTGGTCAGAGGGCAGAGATGTAACAAGATTCACATTCGATACAATATTGTCGACTTTTCTGCTAAGAACTAGGTCAAGCGTATGTCCGGCTTTATGAGTTGCCCCTGTAACATGCTGTTGAAATCCTAAAGAGTCGATGGTGCTCAAAAAAGACACAGCCAAATTATCCGAGCAATCATCAACATGTATGTTGAAATCCCCGAGCAGAATGGAACGATGGTCATCAATTGCCACTGATTCCAGAAGTGTAGGGAATTCTGACAAAAATAAGTTATTTGTTAAGTTGTTCTTAGCAGAAGGAGGTGGTCTGTAGATGCCATATACTCTGAGAGCAGATGAATGAGAAAGGTTGATTGTGACATCAAGGAGCTCAAATGATGAGAACATGAAAGTATCATTTTTGGAAATACGTGCAGTTGAACGGACAAGCAAGCAGATGCCACCACCTCTGGAATTTGTTCGAGGGCAGTGTACAAAAACAAAGTTTGGAAGAGAGGCCTTCAGATCTGCAATTATCAGGTCGTCTTTTTGTGTGCCAGTTAACCAAGTGTCAGTTATAACGAGAATATCGAGCTTGGCATCTACCACTAGGTCACATATGCATGCAGACTTGTTGTTCAGGGAGCGAGCATTCCAAATACCAATACGAGTTACAGAGGATAATGTCACTTACTGTAGGCCTAGATCTTGTCCGACGGTCTGTAACGACACGAGATGATAGATGTGGTTTGTGAGCTCTGCGACCACGATGTGTACGACGACGTCGTCTGATGCCGAGCTCACAGATCCTTTGCCAGACATCTTGATGAAGAAATTGGTCGGCACCTTTATTAAGGTCATGTAATGCGTGAACATCATAACTTACACGGTGGGGTGGATCGGAGTCATGCATACGTAGGCTTACATTGTCGCGTTGGTGATGGTCCGGCTGAGTCGGGCCAGGATTCAGCTGTATGTCCCCACATAACAAGATAGAAAGCTGGAAACATGCATGGTGGTTACTATAGTAAGCAATAATTGGATGACCATGGTATTTCCACGAGTCCGGTTTGGTGGTATTCACGCACTTAAAGAGGTCCAGGGGTTGAATGAACTGATCCTCTGTGGATGAAATGAATGGTGACAGGACTGCACAAAAGATGAGAAGCTACCTGCAAAACCCCTCCATTGATGATGATTGCTCAAGTACAAGAGTCAGTACACACTGAACACAAGAGTCTGTTTACACAGGAATTTGTGTCGGCTCACAAGAATGGATGAAAAGCTGCTTGGTAATCTCCTCCATTGATGGTTGCTCAAGAACAAGAGTCAGTACACACTGAATACAAGAGTCTGTCTACACAGGGATCAGTCTCCACTGAAGCAAAGTATATATGCAGAATAGGTACCTACACCCATGTACAAAATGGTGGCACAGGGTCGTAGAACGGCATAGGAATAAAATACAAGAGAATATAACAAATCGTACACCAAGAATGCACCAAAATTGTCTAGGAAAGCCCCAAGAACAACAAAAATATTATGTTACAAATTAAATACAAAACACTCAACATAAAACACTTTACAGGAGGAAATATTACAGAGCCCGATATGAGTGGGGCTACCTAGACCAGGCGCACACCAAAAAAAAATAATAATAATAAATAAATAAAAATAAATAAAAATAAAAAAAAATTATCTAATTGATTAATTTTGTACGGCAGAATTACAAGACCACATTTGAATAGCATTTCTCATACACACTCTAACACCGTTTGATCCATCGCTTAAATGTATATAATTATTCATAATGTCAGATGATTTACCATTCTTTTTATTGATCTCAATAATAGCTATGATACTTAAAAAGCATTTTTATTTTTTATTCCAAAACTTTAAAAGTGGTTTCCGCTGTTCTAATTTTGAAGACCAGTTGAATTGCTCAGATTCATGTCTATTTAGTCATGAATCTGGGCAATTGAATTGAAATGGTGACCAAGTTAATCATTTGGGTATGTATCTAAAATGACTTTCATTGTACTCTTGAAGTGCCATCAGGGGCGTCACCAGCTTTTCTTCTTTTTTTTTTTTTCGGGGGGGGGGGGTGCGTTTTGACACTAAATGTAACATGTGTGTTTTTTTTTTGTTTTTTTTTTTTTGTTTTGTTTATTGGCTCCTGTGTCATCATGTATATTTACATATAATTATACACTATACATTGTACATATTATACATATGATTGTATACATACACGAATCTTCGCTATGAAGGACTATACGGGAGTTATGTGACGGTGTGAGATCCTCGGCGAGGGAGCGAAGCGACCGAGCGGGGGAGGGTCTGGGAGGGGGATACCCCCTCCCTCGATAGGGACTTTTGGTCATCACAAAGGTGTAAATACGGGTTTATAGAACATTTTAAATCAAATTTCTAAGGATTAAACAACGTAAAATAAATCACTGCGAAGGACTATGATCATAACTTGGACTATGATCATAACTTAAGAAAAGTATTCATTTTACATAGTGGAAAAATCACTGTGAAGGACTACGGTTATAACATACGGGGGTACATTATGTGACGGTGTGAGATCCTCGGCGAGGGATCAAAGCGACCGAGCGGGTGAGGGTGTTGGAGGGGGATACCCCCTCCCACGGTAGGGACTTTTTGTAAAAACAGTAAAAAAGAATTGTTGAAAGTATACTACCGTTATTTTGTACTTTGTTAATGAAATTGCAGAAAGTTGATGTACTTGAAAAAATGGCAGACAGAGAATAAATCATATCAAATAAAATCAAATCAGAGTATAAAAGTCGCGTTTTTACAAGGCATTTGTAAATCAAATTTCCAGGGAATTAAACATAATAATTGTTCATTTTGGTCTTTAGATAATTAATCAATTATTTTGTTACAGGGGACACAAAAAATATGGGGGGGGGGGGGCAAGTGCCCCTTCTGCCCCCCCCCCCCCCGCGCTTTCAAACACACCCACACACACACCCAAACTGGAGGGAATTTGACTTTTGAATGAACACAACGAAGAAACAAAACAAAACACATCAATATGATTTTTTTTTAACCGTACAGGTTCTTTGGGCAAGAGTAATACGCTAATGTAAAGGGCACCCTATAACATGCATATGTACTTCCCTTACAAATTGACTAACAAGAAATTATTGATTATGTTTCCAGACACAGAGTATAAGTGGCTGCTAATTGGTATCGTGATTTTTTTTAGCGAATAGGGATCGCTCTTCAAAAGTTATTTCTCCTAATAATAATTATTGTCACAATAATCAATGATGAACCTTTCATTTTAACACATTTTAGCACATGACATTCTCTGCATAATCCACTCCAGCGGCGTCGATCCGTTTTCATGATGGGGGGGGGGGGGGGGAATTCAACGTTCTAGTGCACACTTCTGGTAAAATTTGTGTGGGGGGGGGGGGTTTCCTATCAAAAAAAGAGGAAAAAGATCACTGCTTTACTAACTCGCGGCAAAATCCACTCCAGCGGCGTCGATCCGTTTTCATGATGGGGGGAGGCCCAAATTTGAAGGTGGAATATAGCATATTATGTGCGAGGGAGCGGGGGAGGGTGTGGGAGGGGGGAACAGGGAGATTTTGCATTTTCAGACCTGAAATTCAACGTTCTAGCGCACACTTCAGGTGAATTTTTTTTTCCATAAATAAAAAAAAAAAAGATAACTGCTTTACTAACTCGCGGCATCTCAGCCCTTGTTTCCACGTGTGCAACATCACTGTGTAGGCATAGTACACGTAATACCTGGAAATTGACAGGCATCTGACAGGGGGAGGGTGTTGGAGGGGTAGCCCCTTCCCAGACGGCGGAGCTTTTGCATTTTTGTCCCCGCCGAACGAGTTCGAGTAGGGGACTATGAAACGGGCTCCGTACGTGTGTGTGTCCGTGCGTGCGTCCGTCCGTCCGTCCGTGCGTCCGTGTGTGCGTCCGTGTGTGATCAAAATGTTCAATTTGCTACTTCTCTGTCATTTATGAGCCAATTTTGATTCTGTTTGCTTTATATGACAGCACTACATGGGAGCTTTGAAACTTCTACACAGAATTTCAGTCGTGACCTTTGACCTTGACCTTTGACCTATATTGTACATTTTGCTACAAAATGCTACTCCTTCGCCATTTCTAACCCGATTTCGATTCCGTTTGCTTTATGTGATGGCACTAGGTGAGGGCTTCAAAACTTCTACACAGAATTTTGACTTTTGACTTCTTTGACCTGTGACCTTGATTTTTGACCTATATTGTACATTTTGCTACAAAATGCTACTCCTTCGCCATTTCTAACCCGATTTCGATTCCGTTTGCTTTATGTGATGGCACTAGGTGAGGGCTTCAAAACTTCTACACAGAATGTTGACCTTTGACCTTCAACCTTGATTTTTGACCTAGCTTGTACATTTTGCTACAAAATGCTACTCCTTCGCCATTTCTAACCCGATTTTGATTCCGTTTGCTTTATGTGATGGCACTAGGTGAGGGCTTCAAAACTTCTACACAGAATTTTGACCTTTGACTTCTTTGACCTTTGACCTTGATTGTTGACTTATATTGCACATTTTGCTACAAAATGCTACTTCCGGCGGGGACATATATTACGCACCGCGTAATTTCTACTTTTCCTTGTTAGAATTGAAATAGAACAATCTAATGCGCACTTCTTTGAAGTACTCCGAGAAATTGTCAGTCCCCAAAATGTGTCGAGTCCTGTTAATCTGTGGGTAGGAACCGAGCGGGGGAAACATAAATCAAAGAGGATGAGGGAACTTTTGAATATATTTGAATTCAAGTATCAGATATCAAACATACTTTTTGATGAAACATTCTGAAATTTGTAAATCTCCCAAGTTTGCTAAGTGTATGGTTGGAGACCTAACGGGGGAGGGTGTGCGAGGGGTATCCCCCTCCCACGCGACAGAGCTTTTGCATTTTCAAAATTGAAATTCAATAATCCGTTGCACAATGAGTGAAATACCGTATGGATACAGTACGGTCGATAGAGAGTAAACACAGTAAGGAACATCGGTGCTGCGAGAGCCCGGGGTGCGATTTCTTTTTGTCCCTGGTGCAAAATAAAATAAACATAACAGAGATAATAAAAAAGAACAATCATTTAGAGTCCGGCGTTGAGTCACTCGCAGACTGAAGTGGTATTTTTTTTTAAGGTCTGAAGAGGGGGGGGGGGGGGGGTTGCGTTCGCACCAACGGCGTAAATCCGTACTGAGGAGTGGGGGGGATGGTCACCATCACCACGATTACAAGCCCATAACCGGACCGGCGCAGCCTTGGGGGGGGGGGGGGGGGGGGAAGGGAAGCTTGGTGACCCCCCCCCCCCCCACACACACACACACACACAAAAGTTATAGTGGGAGGAAAGTGGCAGCAAAAATATGAAGACGTTTTGTTCTTGTTGCTTTTTTTTTTTTTGCTTGTCAGATGACTTTCGGCGGAAAATGAGACCTTAAAAGTATGAAAACATTTTTCTTTTTATTTTTGAAATATCTGTGAGAGGGAGCGGAACGACCGAACGGGGAGAGGGTGTGTATCCCTCTCCCACACGAGGAAGATTTTGTATTTTCAGACCTGAAATTCAGCGATCTGGTGCACACTTTTGGTGAAATTTTGTTTTCTTTTCTTTAAAAAACAATAAGAAAATGAAATATTCACAATATATTAATGAATGACTAAATCGTGGTATTTCAGCTCTTGCTCCGCCTGTTCGACATCACTGTGAAGGCCTACTAAATAATGGGGCCTATCACCGGCGCAGACAGGATTTGATCTTAGGAGGAGCGGTTATGTGCCACGGAGGGAGCGAAGCAAGCGAGGGGGGGGGGGTATGGTAGGGAGGTTTCCGCCTCCCACGATGAAATCTTTTTGCATTAATAATTTAGACATTTTACAGTCCCAAAACTGCCGTTTGTAGCTATATTTTTCGCTTTGGAAACTAAGGAGGGCAGCACCGGGCGCAACTGCTGTCAATCACTGGCAGCAACATCAGGAGAATGGCATAGCAATTGCAATGCGAGCGAGCGGAGCGAGCGAGCTTGAAATTTTTGACATTTTACAGTCTAAAAACTGCCGTTTGTAGCTATATTTTCGCTTTGGAAATTAAGGGGGGCCGCACCGGGCGCAACTGCTGTCAATCACTGCATGGCAGCAACATCAGGAGAAAGACATAGTGGTTAAATGCGAGCGAGCGGAGCGAGCGAGCTTGAAAATTTTTGACATTTTACAGTTCAAAGACTGCCGTTTGTGGCTGTATTTTTTCGCTTTGGAAATTAAGGGGGGGGGGCACACCGGGCGCAACTCCTGGCAATTACTGGCAGCAACATCAGGAAAATGGCATAACAATTAAATGCGAGCGAGCGAAGCGAGTGAGCTTGAAAATGTTGATATTTTACAGTCTAAGAAACTGTCCTTTGTGGCTGTATTTTTTTGCTTTGGAAATTAAGGGGGCGCACCGGGCGTAAACTGCTGCCAATTACTGGCAGCAACATCATGAGAATGGCATAATGATTAAATGCGAGGGAGCGAAGCGAGTAAGCTTGAAAATTTTGACATTTTACAGTCTAAAAAACTGTCGTTTGTGGCTGTATTTTTTCGCTTTGGAAATTAAGGGGGCGCACCGGGCGAAAACTACTGGCAATTACTGGCAGCAGCATCAGGAGGATGGATTAATGGTTAAATGCGAGCGAGCGAAGCGATCGAGCTTCAAAATTTTGACATTTTGCAGTCCCAAAACTGCCGTTTGTAGCTATATTTTTCGCTTTGGCAATTAAGGGGGGCGCACCGGGCGCAACTGCTGTCAGTCACTGGCAGCAACATCAGGAGAATGGCATAGCGGTTAGATGCGAGCGAGCGGAGCGAGCGAGCTTTAAAATTTTGACATTTTACACTCCAAAAATTGCCGTTTGTAGCTATATTTTTCGCTGTTGTTTGTCCCACTTTTATGGGGGAACCACCCCCCCCCCCATCGACGCCTCTTCATAATATGAGGGTGCTTTTGTTAAAGGACAAGTTCACCTTCATAAACATAAGGATTGAGAGAATGCAGCAATATTAGTAGAACACATCAGTGAAAGTTTGAGGAAAATTGGACAATCGATGCAAAAGTTATGAATTTTTAACATTTTTGTGTTGGAACTGCTGGATGAGGAGACTACTACAGCTTGTGAGTCATATGCGTACAACAGTATAAAGAAAATGTAAAGAAAAATCAACATATTTTCACTTTTTTCGCATTATAAAAGATGACTTGACTTGCCTCTTTCTAAAGGCAGGGGGAATGATATTACCCCTAACATAGTCGGTAACGAGTCAAGGGAATGTGTACTTTTTTCAAAAGATGAAATTTTGTGAGATCTTCTTTGTATTTTCCTTATATTGTTGTACGCATGTGACATCTAAGTTATTCATACAATGCAGTAGTCTTCTCATCCAGTGGTTACTGTATTAAAACTTCAAAAATTCATAACTTTTGAACGGATTGTCCGATTTTCCTCAAACTTTCAATGCTGTGTTCTGCTAATATTGCTACATTCTCTCAATCCTTATGTTTATGAAGGTGAACTTGTCCTTTAAGTGAAAGATCTGCTCCACACTCTTTGATAAATTAGGGAAATATACGTCAATATCAAAAGTGTACAAAGTTTATCGAAAGGGATCCTGTATAGCAGAGCATTTGCATGTTTATGATTGCAATACAACGATCTGGTGCATAATTCTGGCGATATTTGGACAATATTTTCCATTAAGAAGTCCATTAAGATTTGTCCTCATCTCGGGAATTGCTTGGGGGATAAATGATTTGCCTGCCTAAACACATCCGTATAGGGGCGGGGCAAATGCCCCTTTGCCCCCCCCCCCCCCTCCCCCCAATAGATTCGACGCCCCTGATCTTCCCTGGGTATGCCCATAGATGTATCCTGACTGAGTCATCAGTCACTGTCGTTTCTCAATAATGATTCAGGAAATGGAGGGGGTTCAATTATGGCGATATATTTTTTGTTATTGTTTGTTTGTTTGTTTTCGTACATATTTTGCAGATGGTCCCCAGTTACTCGCGTCATAGGATGTTTACATGTACAATGTAGGCCTATACTATTTGACGTTGTCAACGTCTGAGCCATATCTCGCAGTGTATGTCGATGTTACTTTCTTCGCGAGCGAGCGAAGCGAGCGACCGCCTGAGAAAATAGTTATTGTGTATACATTTTCCTACAAGATTATATTGTTCAGCTGTGTTACCTGTCTGAAGGCCGGCGTACAAACGTCATGCAATATGCCAAAATTGATACTATATATCACATTTCTGCTTCCTCTATTGTTTTCCTAGAAATTCAGGGGGGATGATTGTACAGGCCATCCCCCCTCCTCCATTTCAGGGGGGTCCCCCCAGGATTTACGCCCATGGTTCGCACCCAGCGCACCCCCCCCCCCCATGACACCCATGACCATATAGTTACTTCTTTGGTTTTCATGACAGATTCGATCCAGTGATTTGTCCGAAGTGTTGGACTTCATTAAGTGTTCTATGTGGACTTGATCAAACCGATAGTCATCCATTATTTAGAACACTCTCTTAGCAATGGAATGAATCGTTTTAATCCGACTGAAGGAACGCGTATTCATATTCGGCCACGGTATTGTGCAGGGTGTAATCACGCATGTGGAGTGGTAAGTGTTGAGAAAGAATAATGTATGAAGAGCGTCTACCATTATTTTGTTTTGTCAAATAAAGTGTATTACATTTATTTGTCTGGGCTAGGGGAGATTCACCATACAAGAGTTTCATATAGTTTATGGCTGTGAACTGTAAACATACGGAAATCATTGAATATCAGATGGCACCAGTCCACCGATCACCGAATGTTAGTAGATCTAGTCTATACACTTTTTGATTTATACTTCCTTATACGTACACGTATGTTTATATTACAAATTATATTCATAACATAACTGGAGAAAAGGACGACATTATTTAATGAACCTGACATGAATTGGGAACTCATATCAGAATGCAAGGATAGGCAGGTAGTCATGACATTATGAATGCCAGAAATTCATTTGAAGAAATCTATTGGACATATGGCAGTTCATACGATAAAATCGCAGCTGCTGCCTACCATTTTTTTTTTTTTTTTTGCTTGTTAAGATAATGAGGTGGTATGGATGATATTTCTAGTGGTATTTTGATAGAGGTAAGGGATATGGAAGAGTCGTAAACCGCCATGGATGACATCGTTTCATTATCATTTTATCATTTTGAGTTATGAGCTATTTTATTCGACGAAAATGTATCCATGTGTATGCTGAGTTCTCCTTGATCGAATTATACAATTTATTGAAAAAACATTATCGATTATCTCGTTCTACATGATTGAATACAATGATTTCATTATATTCATGTTATCGTTAATGTATGGCAAAAGAAAGGAAATTTAATATTATTTAAATCTTAACAAACTGTTTAATGACTTGAAATAACAGACTTTGAAGTATTTATCAGCTCTAAGAGAGTAATGTGCATAAATACGGTTGCTTTTAACATCGTGAAAATACGTATTTGAAACCTATTGGGTGATCGATTTAAATTTTCATGTATATAATGATTATATAAATAAAACAGTTTGTAAGGGTGTACAAACGTAAAATGAGGAAATATTGAAAGCACACAAGAATCAGATAAATGCATTTTTTTTCATCAGAAAAACAAGATACATCCTGTAATTCTTTATCAAAGTTGAGTTGTCTTGGCAATAAAACGATTGTTTGCGATGATTTATTTTAGCAATGTGTATTTCAATTACCATTGACGTTTTGTATGAGATAATTATCTAGGACTTTTTTTGATATTGCTCGTAATTTTGGATTTATCACTTAGAGCCTGTTAAGAAAAGAGTAAGTTATGAAACATAAGTGAATACCACTTGTTCCTATGGAAAATGGACTCTAAATATCGCAACTGATTGACAAATTGCCCTACATCGACGTAAATAAGCGCTGAATTGATCAGTGTTTTAGTAGTAGCCATGATAAAAAATCATGAGCGTACTTACTCGAGCAGGATTCGAACCTACGGCCTCCTGATCTCTGGTGGTCTGTGGAGATGACGCCTGTCCGGAGATAAGGAGGTCGTAGGTTCGAATCCTGCTGGAGTAAGTACGCCCATTATTTTTTATCATGGCTACTACTAAAACACTAAACAATTCAGTGCTTATTTACGTCGATGTAGGGCAATTTGTCAATCAGTTGCAATGAAAACACCTCGACGGAAGAATTTCATGAATTTGAAGGGCACTAAATATGAAATATGCTGAGAATCGATGATGTATTTGCGTTTTCACGAAATTGTGTGAGTTAAACTGTGGATTATTTCAGGATAGTTTCACTAATATATATATATATATAGCAAACAGGCATTGTAAATGATCTTGAAAAGGGAGAGTTAAAGAAAAACATTTCGCATGATCTAAAAATGCATTGTTGAAGTTTCTATATACTGCATTATCATTTTTGTTCGTTTAATAGACAAGATTGTCCAAAAGTAAACCAACTGCGGCAGGTTACATCGGTTACAAAAAAAAGGGAAAATGAAAACAATGATTGCAAATCCATGCTTAGCAATCCTGTTTTGTAATTACTGACCCTGTTGATATATATGTATAGTCTTTACTACATTTACTGGAGGTATCATACATAATATGGAACATTTCCTTTGAAGAAAGATATAGTTTGTGCATGATAAAAATACTGAGTATAAGAGTTTATTCATTTCAGTTAAGTTTTAATGATTATAATCATTTTCATATTTCTAAAACAATAAACAATACATAGTGGTGAAGTAAATAATACATCTCGCAAAAAGAAATGAATGGGAAAAGATTATTTATCATAATGATAAAGCCCTTAATATCATTAACGTTCGTTATGCTGATTATTGTCGATGGAAAAGAACAAAGAGAGAGAGAGAGAGAGCAAGAAACATGAAGGAAAGCAACGAATGGTTAAAGTTTGTATACAGGAACTGAAGGTTTCCTAGGGAAATGAGCTCTTACCTTCAATACGGAGATCGGAAATGATTTAAAACTGACCAAAACAAATTTTCATATAGAAACTAACAAAACAAAACATAACTTAGGTGATTTCTCTATTGAAGCACAACCACAATAGTGAAGAAGGACATTGTATCGAGTTGACTTGCTATTGCACAATAACTGCATATAGTGCAAACAGTTTACACAATAAATGGCATAACATGGATCCTGAATGGTTGTCATTGATCATTATTGAGATCTATTCCCACAACAGTGCAATCAGTCAATAAAAATCATTTCGATTTATGTTTTCAGATGTAAAGAGATGTACTTCAAGATGTATCTTTTATAAAATCGTTTTACTGCTTGGGTCTTGATGACATGATTGTATTTTTTTTAAAACAGAAAACTGTTCGTGGAATTAGCTTTATAACTCACCCTGCTGATGGGATATGTGAGAACCAAATGGATTCTCTTGAACTTGTTTTGAAAAAGTGTCGGTGGTACATTTGAAGAAAAATTAAAATTATACATAAATATTCCAACGTTATAAATAAACAATTCCAAAGTTTTTAACATCTTATTCCTGGTATATATATATATATATATATATATATATATATATATATGTATGTATATATTTCATGGGAAAGATATACAGCGTGATCAGTAGTCCGCATAGCGGGTTTTTGAATGATGAGGAGCTGTGTGTGTTTTTCTAAAGGGTTATTGCACTGTATGCTCATGCAAGAATACCGTCATTCAGGTGAGGAGGAAATCAAGGCTGGTATTCGGCAGAAAGCATATTATTTTCATGATATTTCGTAACACAAAATGTTGACAATGAAATAGCTACGTTAGAATGAAATATTTTGGGTTTTGATATGTCATATCTTTTCATAATATGTTATTAAATGATAGTAAAACGTAGAATTATTGCTAGGTTTACAAAAATCATCTGCGTGGGTCGTTTATGAGTTTTGTGTTGTTATTTCAACTAGAAGTACATTGTGGTCCATACAAACGAAGAGTTTGTTCGCAAAAACCGATAAGTCCATTTTTGAAGATTTTGAAGTACGGTCTCTGTCATAAAGTGTGAAATAATACCTTTTAAATAATATATCGGTCGCTACATATAAAGGTACATTTTTAAAGTTATGGTCAAAAGAAGCAAAATTTTTCTTATTATTCTCTTTATTTTTCTTGACCTTTAATTGCAAATATCTCTATTTGGCAAATATGGACTTATCGTTTTTTGCAAACTCTTCAAACACTCTTTTTTGTCATTATCGTTGTTTTAAAAATCAAGATGATTCCAAACTGTCTTTTCTCGTGGGCAACAAGGAAACGTATACAATCGACGAACTACAGAGTGCAAAATAGATATGCCTGTTACCATTTGATGTTAACATTTTACACACATTTTGGTTTTGAATGTTCACTGCAAAAAGTCCGGTGTTAGATATGAAACACCGAGCTGATGTTAAATTTCAGATGCTCATTTATGGTGTTAGATAAACACCTCCGGGTGTCATTTAGAAATATAGAATTGTTTTTTGAATAGCTTCTTCGTTACTATTCTTCTCGTTGATTTTGAACTTCAACAAGACGATCAAAAATTTTCCAATAAAGTACTTGAATTTTGAAGAAAAAAAAAGTGTGAACACATTTATACCATAGTAACACCAGTTGGTGTGGTCTCATATTGAAGCTGGACGGGTGTTATATCATTAACATTAACACCAGCAATATCAAATCAACACCATGCGGTGTCATTGGTGAATTAGCAGTGTCAAAAATATCACCAGCTACAGTGTCAATTTAACACCACGAAGTGCCAGGTGAACACTTTTCAACACCATCACAACATACCTTCTACACCTGTGGGTGTGGTCCTCTATTGACACTGTCTTGTCGGTATTAGATTTAACACCCATGGTGTTAAATCTAACACCGATGGTTTTGCAGTGTTGCCACTGCTGATACTTCCTTCCTCCTCAAAGCGAAATCTAACTTTGGAGCACAGATATTTCATTCCACAAAACCAAACCAAACAAATAAATAAACATGCGATATTGTGGGACGAGCATAGCTCAGACATCTGTAGCCATCACTCCAAAACTAAACTATTTTTTCATTGGCACTCACCCTATACACATATCCTTTATATTTCATATATTTCCTGTTCTTTCTTTCTTAAAGAGTAACACGACCTAGATCTTTTGACAGCATTTGTTAAATTTCCTTATGGAGAACAATCTAACACTCTTGCTTACTATCAATTCACCTGCGTAAGTCTTGTAACTTTGATTGCAAAGTATCTACACTTTATATTGCCCATTGAAAAATATGATTTTAGCTGGTGTTCTATAATTATAATGAAACCAATAATGCTCGCATTCAGTTTTTGAAGTTTTAATCGTGCAATAGAGAGGTTGCCTCATCCGTCTGTTTCTTGATATCTCTCAAGCGCTTAGCAAGGAGTGCAAGCACAAAAATGATGGCCTCGGCTGCTCCTATCGTCATAAAGGACACGTTGAAACCATGGAATTTATCGGCAAGTGCCCCTGAAAGGTGGTAAGAGACAGAAGAATCAAAACGAAACAAAACAAATATATCAATGAAAAAACGATGTCACCAGGACAATCTCGGATCTCTACTTTTTTTTTCCAGGCTGATTCGCAAAAAAAAAAAAAAAAAAAAAAAAAAATATATATATATATATATATGATTGCACAATAATTTCATCTTCTTTGGAACAGAAGATGTGAAAGAAGAATAGCCCCTATCAAGAAACAAAACCATCCAAACATACAAACAAACAAATAATTAAGCAAAAAAAAAAAGAGATATTAAGTAAGTGACAAGACTAGTGCTGGTGTTAGTGCTATTTCAGTGCTAGTTCAGCACTAGCACCAGCCATAACTGAAAACTTGAAATCAGTCAGCGTCAGTATGTTGAACTCAAAAGTATGACCGAGCAGCTGCATTTATGGGGCTCACACCTGTAAATATAATGGAATGTCCCTGACCGCATCACAAAATCTTACCAAAGATACTAAAATAAATGAAGAAAAAAATTATTAAAAATCAGAAAAGTCAGTTTGGCAAAACAACAACAACAACAACAACAACAACACACTGAATAACTGCAGATATTGAGTATAAATTTTCCTCTAAACTGCATTGGTTGGAAGATGAAAGCTTTTCTCATGGAATTTGAAGGGACTGTATTTGATCGGGTGCATGTACGGAAAATAATTATGTATTTTTTTTTTTTTTTTATAGTAAAAAGAACTCGTAGTCTGGTTTCGCGGACCCTTGGACAGAGTTTGAGCTGAAGAACCCCCCTTGAAAATTTGATGGATGAAAGGGTATACCTCACTTTTTCAGGTTACCCAAGATGAAACAACCTATTTCTCCCAGTTGTTTCACAGAATTTTTTTTAATTTTGAATTTAAACACACATCTCTATAGGGAAATATTTAAGAGTCTGAGCCCTATAGGCGAGCTCGCCCAGTACCTCCTAGTATAGCTTCCAGACCATCTGTCTGTAGTACTATTTTGCATCCCATATTATTCACGCCCTCTAACTACGAGAGAAGTCACCGAAGGCGCATTTTGTGGAATCGACTCTAATTGGCAGAGGATCTGGAAACGAGACAAAGTACCGGTACCTCCTTGACTATGACGTATAGTTCCAGTGACCATTTTGTAACGAAATAATCCAAGTTATCGGGGTTATCTACAAATATACCACCAGCGTAATGATTCATACTCACCTGCTAGTGGTACACCAAGCAAGGTCCCTATTCCCCTGAGAAAGGGTTCTATTCCCGCTACAGCTGGGAATAAATCTGGCGGTGAGAGCTGTCTCAGGAGAAGGGGAATCAGAACGCTCCGGACAGATATGCAAAGAGAATTTATACCGCTTCCTACAACCATCATCGGGTACAAGTAGAGAAGAGTGTCGAGAAGCAAGGTAAGTCCACTCAAGGCAGTAGCAATCAGGAAAAGTTCGAGGAGATACTCTTTGCGCCGCACTGAAAAGAGCCCTGTGCCAAGTCGACCAATAAAGTTCGTCCCAGCAGCTACGCTACTCAGCAATAGTGAACTGTCTATGGGTGCGCCGCTTCCATACGCCCGTGGTATCAGGAACGTGTGCCAAGCAGCCGATATGAAATTGAATGGGATGACGGTGGCCAAAAGAAGAGCCAAGAGGGGAATTCTGTCGAATAAAATGTTAATCAAGTTTCCAACTCTCCTGGGACTTGTCGCCTCTTCGCGATCTGGAGCGGACTGTCTTCCAGTTAAACAACGTCCACCACATCTCCTACTATCATCACTCGATTTCTCTACCAGCAGCTGTTCAGTAGCTTTCATCTCGTCATAATTGTTCCCTTTATCGTCTGAAACGGAGCTGCTAACTTCAGTGGATTCTGAAACCTGCCACGAAGTTTGACCACGGCTGCCAACTGCCGACTGGTAAATATTCCTAGAATCTTCTATCTCCCCAATTGTCACTGATGAATCGCTATCGCCTTCAGTAGAAAGGTTCTCGCTTTCTGCATCGCTCTCGCTGTCCATCGTCCCTAGTAATCTCGAATTCTCTCCTTGATCCGGTTGATCATCGCTTTTCATTTGGTCAGTGGCCATAGGCCTACTCCTCCCCACCGTGGGTACAACCAACTACGAAAGGGGGATGCTGTGAAGCGCAAGTCCTCCTAGCATTAAAATGGCACCTCTCCAGGAGTATGCCTTGGTCAAGAAATGGCCAATCCATGGGAGTAGTACCATTCCAAAGGAGAATCCAGTCAGACTCACGGTAACGTAGATATTAAAGAATGCTTCGGCTTGGGCATTGAATTCAAGCATTGAGCATATTGCTATCACACAGCTGCCATATCCTGGAGATAAATGGGATGAAATAATCATTTCAACGAAAGTTTATAAAGAGCGTCAACATTCCCCAAGAAAAGTCCATATTGATTTCACAAAGCCAGTCAAAGGTTTCATTTTGTTCTTTTGCTATTTCGTCCTTCTTTGTAAGTTTCTGTGTCGTTGGCTTTGATTCTGCAATTTTCTATCTGGAAGGCTAAATCTTTATCAAGATCAAAACATGATCTAGGAGAACCACATGTTCTGGGCTTTCAGGACGTTACCAAATTATAATCAATATAATTCAAAATAAATGTTCAAACGAATAGAAATTCTTTCAAGATGGAACTTGTGGATTTGCGGAACTTCAAAAATCTGTGCATAATGCATACACGTGGCGCGCTAAATCTGCCTGACTCGCCTGAAGTTGATTTGATTTTTATTTCTTGACTTCTAACAGCTGAAGTTCGTGAACAAAAAAAACTTTTTTGGCTAATATCTTTGTTATTTGCTATTATCATTAGGTCAAATATTTATTATTTTCAAAAAATGTTCATTATTCTGTGAATTGTTTAGCAACTATAATTATAAGAGAGGATCCTTCTTTTGCGAACTCCCTGTTGTTCTGTAAAAGAAGAAAAACCGACATGTTATAAAGTTTGTTGTCATGAAAATTAGTAAAATCATGGTTCTTTGAAGTGCCCAATCAAATAAGGAAGTGCACGTTAAATTTACGTCTTTACTGATTTCTATTTTTTTTTTATCGGGGGGATTTGAGGATTTAGCACATTTTGCATTAAAAACAATCAAAGCACGGTGATATACAGCATGGAAATGTATCAGTGCATAATTATAGTTTCTGTGACTTTGAGTATTTTTTCTGGAATGATTTGTTATCTCTTCATATTCTCATTCTAGCCCCTCCATCTGTCTCTCTCTCTCTCTCTCTCTCTCCCTTTCTCTCTCAAAACAAAAACAAAAAGATAAGAATACGGTTTCATGAAATTATATATTACACAGGCAATAATTGTTCAAGTAATAATTGGGTCGTCTGGCAGGGAAGGCAGCCAGCCTGGCTTTAGTCTGATGTGGTGAAAGTGTGGTCAAGTATGCATACCGGTTTCTGATTGGATCCCGCTGAATTTATCACCCTTTGGAACAAAAGAAATGGATTTATCACGTTTTGGAAAATGTTTTTTCATTGCCTGATTTCTCTTTCTTCTGAAAAGAATCAATATACTTTGAAGAGTTTAGTGTATGGCAGTAAAAAAAAATGAATACTTTAATGTTTTACAATGGCACATTTTGAAAAGAAACGCTTCACAAACAGATCCCTATTAGACAATTTACACGGGTTTCAAGTTTTGCTACATACGACGTATACTCTGTTTCCTTTTTACAAATTTATTGTTACTACTAACACCAAGTAAGAAGTAACCTATAAAAGATAAAAAGCAGGAATACGAGGTTGGACGGTAAACTTGCTTCTCATGGTACTTTGGTTTGAAATACAGCGTTTCCATATATCTAGAATTCACCTGAGCAAACAATTTCTGATACACCTAGGGCTTTCATGCAACAATCCAAAGAAAGAATGTACATTAATTAACACCAAGAGAAAAATCTATAAAGGTCTTGATTTCCTTACTATCAACAACTGACCTAGGCTTTGCGTGAATATATATCGAAAATAAATGAATATATCAATATTGCTATTTCTCCACTTTTCTCAGCCATTGTCTTGTGACCTGTGTATTCTTGATGGCGAGTCATAACAATGTCAAGTGACACGAATTAGTTGTCACTTTGTTCATGATGTGACAGTGACTTCCCGATACTTTTGTTTCACATGATTTGTGAAGGGCCTCAATGTGAGCGATCAAAATTTTCTGTGCACTCCTTAGCGGCTGAAGTACCTGGTACGTATAGAAGACAGGAGATCCGTATTGGACATATATTTTTTTTTCCCTCCAGTTAAATTAGACAAACGACTTTACACCAAAGTCAAGGACCTGTAACATCTCCAGTGAATGTTTCAATCGGTGATGGGTCTTTAACGCTTGCTGTGCCAATGAGTTGAATGTGCACATGTAGCACGTAGAGAGTTCAGCATCCTATACTTTCATTGCAAAAAGAGGATGATATCTAAATATTATGCGTTCATTGAATGAACGCAACACTTTTGTAGAATACATCAGGTAAGGTTTAGGAAAAGCTGACAATCCGTTCAAGAGTTATGGATTTTCACATTTTCAGTGCGGCCATCACTAGATAAGAAGACAGCGATAGTTCTTGACGTCATTGTAGGACAACGAAATAGAAAAAAAGAGTATATATATATATATATATACATCTATATAATATATATATATATATATATATATATATATATATATAATTATATAAAGAGAATTTCACATGATTTAATTTGTTATGAAAAGTAAATGTTCCCTCCACTTAAAACTGATAGGTGTCAAGGGTGATATCATTCCCCTACTTTCTTTTAAAAAAAGTGAGTCAGTTGGTCTTACATTATGTAAAAAAGGAGATAATCATGTTGACTTCTCTTATTGTGGTGAACTGTCCTGCAGTGACGTCACTAACTGCTATAGTCTTCTTTGAGACATGGATTGTACTATCAATCCGCGCAGCACTTGATCTAGTCTATTTATTCGTCACCATTCCTCATAATTCAATGCCGCAATAATCTGTTTTTAGTCTCCTCGGTGCTAAATTCACCAGCTTCAGTTGCTTCATAAAACAGGAGCTATAATCGATTATTAGTAACTCATTTTTTCAACCTCGCAGGGTATATCTCAAACTTTTGAGAAACTACACTGGCAATTCCAAAACAAAACTACAGTCAATTTCCAAGCATGCAAGACTTTTCTTGACCACGCCTTCAAAAATCATTTGCGGTGCATTTTCATGGCTCAAGAAAGCATGAACCGTTGAAAAAAAAAAAAGAAAACATTTTTTTTTTTCGAAATACTTAACAAGTAGTACTTTGATAATTAAACCCAGTAGGCAAAGAGATTTCATCTTTACTTTCGCACATCTTAGAATGGCACTTAAGGACGACGAGTGAAATTTCACGCAGGAAATAATCAACAGAAGGGGGTGAGAGAACAAAGGGGGAGGGAGTGAAGATGTCAGTTATCTCAAGATAATCATGCACTCACCTACTAGCGCCATTGAGGCATTAAACACGGTGTTGGACGTTGCCAAACTGGCGAATATCAAGCCTAGCGGAAAACACATGGTGCTGCCAACCAGGAAGTAACGGGCGTAGCGGGGGGTGAGACGTCTGTATAGCCATCCAGCCAATGGCGCTGTGTAGTCCAAAAAATAACAGAATGAAAAGGAATGTACACTAAGCAAAAAAAAAAGAAAAAAAAAGAACGAAAGTAAACACTTTTTAATGTTTATATTTCTCATAGAATATTTGGATAAAAGTTAATGTATTACATACCATATTTAAGGTAATTTGATTGGATATCGACTGAGTACGTCAATAAAAGGGGAAACTTTACGAATGATTGAGCACCTTTGTTTTTCTTTTCCAAGGCACTAAAGTAAAAATTGCAAAAATGAACAAGTTGTCATACATGTGCAACTGCTCTTCCACATAACGATAAGAACAAAAGACAAATTTAACACAATTAGAAACATGAAATAAGTTTAAAAAAAACATATAAACCTACGATCTCTGTATTATTTCAGAAGCCCAAAATATCAATAAAGGCTAAACATAATGGAGAAAAATGAAACATTTTGTGTCAAATCCAAATTCAAATGAAATACTAGTAAGAGAAGAAGCAATACTAACAAAAATGGTAGAAATTTGATTTTTTTTTCAAATTAGGAAAATATTATTGTAAGTTATATTTGGTTCTTAAATTTATCTCACTAATTCTGAGATCACTAAATGAAAAGGATGAAATAAAGAAAATGTTTATTTAATCATCTTTGTACCATAACTGCCAATGTCGTTTGAAGTTTAAGCTGACAGCAAATTCTAATTTTCCCTTTTTAGTTTCCAACTTTCTTTTTGTTTTAGGTTACAAAGCGATAAAGAGAACGAAAGCTTATTTTTCCTGTTTAATTCATATCTCTCTTTTTTTTTGTTAAACGGGTTTTTTGTTGTCATCGGCACTTGCAAATTTTGCAATTTTTACTTTTGTGCCTTAGATACGAATATGTTCAGTCAAGCGTAAATATTTCCTTTGTATCAACCTATTAGCTTGATAGTCAATTAAATGGGTGCACGTCACGAGACCGACACCCACGAGTCATACAGCCCACAAGTTATACAGCCCACGAGTCATACAGCTCACAGTCACACAGCCCACCAGTTATACAGCCCACGAGTTCGACATCAAGTAAAATAAGCCCAGGAGTTATACGGCTCACGAGACCGACACTACGCACAAAAGGCTCATGAGACCGACAATAAGCAAACAAAGCCCACGAGACCGACACTACACTTAAAAGGTCCACGAGACCGACGCTACGCATACAAGGCTCACGAGACCGACATTACGCAAAAGAGGTTCACGAGACCGACACTAAGCAAAGAAGGCCCACGAGACCGACAGGATGAACAGCGCCACCTATAGACCAATAAATTGTATAGGGTGTCCTGATAATAGCATAGGAAGATGTGAGAGATGGAAGAGAAGAGTTACCATCTCCGGCAGGGTGTTACCCCATCAGTTGCCCCCCCCCCCCCCCCCCGAAATGATCAGGATCTTTAATTGTGTTTGCATGGGTGTGTGTTTGTGAAAAAAAAAAATGAACAAAGTACAGTAATAGTGTGAAACAGATCTTTCTACAATAAACCTGCGAGGGTGTTGATTTAGTATCAATAAAAAAATAAAAAGTAATGTAATCGTCTATCAAGGTAGCGTTAGGGATTCGGAAAAAACCAGATGCATCCATGAAAACAGCTATTGTATTTCACGATAAAATGTACTGTTCGGAGGAGAATAACACAAGCCACAAAATTGAGGCGAATCCCTGCGATATAAAACGTTTTAATCAGTAGAATTACATTATAGTTACAGAGAAAATTACAAATAGATCTTACTGCAGAACTTCCAAGCAGGAGGGTAGAATATCTGAAATAGAATAAGTAACTAGTGAGTCGGGAAAGAGAAGAGGTAAAAATTATATCCTGTCCATCTTCATATAGCTAAAAACTGGGAAAGCCTATTAAAATAGCACGATGGCATTATCAAAGCTCTAAAATTCATACATCGTTATTATCCTCTGTTAAATTCATTTGTGTTTTTGTCTCTTTTTTTTGGGGGGGGGATGAAGAATACTAATTCTTCTATTTTTTTTTTTGGGAGGGGGGAGGGGGCGGGGGCATGAAGAATACAATTCAATTTTTCTACTTGATAACAATTTCGCTCCCTGACACACTTGCCCTCCTCCCTCCCCAGAAGTAACTATGTAGAAATACATATTCGATGACGTTCATAATATATGTAGATTGTCACCATCTTTCAATTGATAGCGTTACGAAATTACACCCGCCAGTATGTTATTTTTCCGTTCATGGAACACCCTGTACAGGTGATTGACATGTAGATGGCGCTGTTTATCCTGTCGGTCTCGTGGGCCTTCTTTGCCTACTGTCGGTCTCGTGGGCTTTCTTTGCTTAGTGTCGGTCTCGTGAGCCTTTTTAGCTTATTGTCGGTCTCGTGGGCTTTTTTTTTTTTTTTGCGCTTACTGTCGGTCTCGTGGGCTTTCTTTGCTTAGTGTCGGTCTCATGAGCCTTTGTTGCTTAGTGTCTGTCTCGTGGGCTATGTTTGCTTAGTGTCGGTCTCATGAGCCTTTTGTGCGTAGTGTCGAATTCATGGGCTGTATGACTCCTGACAGTGGCGTAACTACGGGGGGGGCATGGGGGGGCACGTGCCCCCCCCCCCCCCCCCCCCCAATCCGCTGGTAAAAAAAAAAAGGAAAAAAAAATGAAGAAAAAAAGAAAAAAAACCCTACCAAAATGGTAATTCAAGGGTTAGTAAACTGCTTTTGAAATCGACATAAAAGGATGATCAAGAAAACAGATATTTTTCTAAGATTTCTTTTACCCATATAATTAAAGAGGTATTATAGTGAAACATTGTTCAAAAAGCCCGGAGACGACAAAAGATTGTGATTCAGTGTGATTCCTGGTTGGCATTTTGAATACAAGCAGGATGTGCGCAGTGTACTCAGAACATCGGAATGGCAAAAAGAGTCGCTGCTATGTTGCGCAATGTGATGTTTGATAGGTTGTACACAATATTGCTATCAAAGATTGATCATTGATTTTGCAGTGTTGCTTTACATACTAGTCTATATTAAAATGCCTTGCATTGCCAATAATAAGACTTGACCTTGGCTATTTCCTAACTTTTCCATCTATATGAAACACACACTCACAAACACAAACAAATTAGGGGATGCTCTATATAAAGTGCAGATTTTGGACATCCTTCTCCCGCTTGGTCACTTCGACGCCCCCTCGCTGGTCATACCTCCCCCAATCATGAACATAAACCGACAACCTTGACTACCAGTGGCGGATCCAGGGGGCGCACCGGACGCCCCCTCCCTCCAAAGCGAAAAAATATACATGTAGCTACAAACGACAGTTTTTGGACTGTAAAATGTCAAAATTTTCAAGCTCGCTCGCGTTTAATCGTTATGCAATTCTCCTGATGCTGCTGTCAGTAATTGCCAGCAGTTGCGCCCGGTGCGTCCCCTCCCCTTAATTTCCAAAGCGAAAAAATATAGCTACAAACGGCAGTTTGGGGACTATAAAATGTCAAAATTTTCAAGCTCGCTCGCTTCGCTCGCTCGCATTTAATCGCTATGCAATTTTCCTGATGTTGCTGTCAGTAATTGCCAGCAGTTGCGCCCGGTGCGCCCCCTCCCCTTAATTTCCAAAGCGAAAAAAATAGCTACAAACGGCAGTTTTGGGACTGTAAAATGTCAAAATTTTCAAGCTCGCTCGCTTCGCTCGCTCGCATTTAATCGTTATGCAATTCTCCTGATGTTGCTGTCAGTAATTGCCAGCAGTTGTGCCCGGTGCGCCCAGGCCCTCTCCTTAATTTCCAAAGCGAAAAAAATATAGCTAAGAACGGCAGTTTTGGGACTGTAAAATGTCAAAATTTTCAAGCTCGCTCGCTCGCATTTAATCGCTATGCAATTCTCCTGATGTTGCTGTCAGTAATTGCCAGCAGTTGCGCCCGGTGCGCCCCCTCCCCTTAATTTCCAAAGCGAAAAAAATATAGCTAAAAACGGCAGTTTTGGGACTATAAAATGTCAAAATTTTCAAGCTCGCTCGCTTCGCTCGCTCGCATTTAATCGTCATGCAATTCTCCTGATGTTGCTGTCAGTAATTGCCAGTAGTTGCGCCCGGTGCGCCCCCTCTCCTTAATTTCCAAAGCGACAAAATATAGCTACAAACGGCAGTTTTGGGACTGTAAAATGTCAAAATTTTCAAGCTCGCTCGCTTCGCTCGCTCGCATTTAATCGCTATGCAATTCTCCTGATGTTGCTGTCAGTAATTGCGAGCAGTTGCGCCCGATGCGCCCCCTCCCCTTAATTTTCAAAGCGGAAAAATATACTTAAAAACGGCAGATTTGGGAACATAAAATGTCAAAATTTTCAAGCTCGCTCGCTTCGCTCGCTCGCATTTAACCGTTATATGCCATTCTCCTGATATTACTGCCAGTAATTGCCAGCAGTTGCACCCGGTGCGCCCCCCCCCCCCCCCGAGTTTCCAAAGCGAAAAAATATAGCTACAAACGGCAGTTTGGGGACTGTAAAATGTCAAAATTTTCAAGCTCGCTCGCTTCGCTCGCTCGCATTTATTCGTTATGCCATTCTCGTGATGTTACTGCCAGCAACTGCCAGCAGTTGCGCCCAGTGCAACCCCCCCCCCCTTAATTTCCAAAGCAAATATATATATATATATATATATGTATATATATACACATACATATGAAGGGTTTGTTTGCAAAAACCGATAAGTCCATTTTTGAAGATTTTGAAGTACGATATCTGTCATAAAGTACAAAATAATACCTTTTAAATGATATATTGGTCACTACATATAAAGGCATATTTTTGAAGTTATGGTCAAAAGAAGCAAAAATTTTCTTATTATTCTCTTTGTTTTTCTTGACCTTTAATCGCAAATATCTCCATTTGGCAAATATGGACTTATCGGTTTTTGCAAACAAACTCTTCATATGTTATTATATACCTACAAACGGCAGTTTGGGGACTGTAAAATGTAAAAATTTTCAAGCTCGCTCGCTCCGCTCGCTCGCATTTAATTGTTACGTTATGCAATTCTGATGTTGCTGCCATGAGGTGCCCCCCCAATGTCTTGACCCACGGTACGCCACTGACTCCTGAGCCGTATAACTCGTGGGCTGTATGACTCATGGACCTATTATTGATGTCGGTCTCGTGGACCGTATGACTCGTGGGTGTCGGTCTCGTGGGATGCCCCCAATTAAATTACCTTCAATATGGTATATAATACATTGATTTTCATCAAAATGTTCTAGGAAAAAATGAGATGAACTCGAAAAAAAAAAAAACTTTCTTTTTGTTTTTGCTGAGTATTTTATATAAATATATATATATATGCATAATATTCTATAAAAATAGTAAATGAAATTGGTTTCAGTTCAATTTGTTTCACTTCTCCGCTCTTTCAAATGAAATAATTTATCACAGATCAACAACATTGTCATCAAAACATAAAAAGAGTACTTAAAGAGTTCCTTAAAAGAAATAGATATTTTAGCAAACATGATATGTACAGGCGAAGAAGACCGTCATCATTAATTCCTTTAACGGCGCTAGTCGTTAAAAGGGGTTTACACTCGCTCACTGACTTGTTTTCTGCCTTTGAGGGCGTTCGGCGCTAGTCGGAGCCTGAGAGCAGGCGGCATACGCAAAGAGCGCCGCCGAAAACATGAACAAGTGATCTCCTTTGATGGTTCCCGATGGCGCAACCGCATTAGTACGCTTTGCAGTGCGCGTGGGAAAGCTGAACATTTAGCGTGGGAAAGTTTAGCAGTTAATGTGAGAAGGGGTCATTCTGTACGTGGATTTCACGGAGAGAGCATCAATTTCGGGCCCTCGCTTTAATTATTCTATAGAGCTATTCATTCGGATACAAAATCGTCAACTCTTGCTACAATCAGAGATAGTGGATTTTCCAAGATGCCAAAGCACAGGCCAAGACATTCGCAGCGGAAAACTTCACGGGCTGTAGCATCGGCCAGCGCTCCTCCGGTACCGACAAGAGCAAGGAGGATTGCTCGGAATGCACCCGCACCCAGTACACGCCGGGAAGGAACGACTACTCCCCCTCCAGTGTCCTCGCGATCCGCGGGGACGGCGGCCCGAAGCCCAGCAGACGAACATGATACCAGCCGGGGCCCCGGCGCAAGTACCGCTGTTAGGCAGCCGGACTACAGGGTGCAGACGGAGGACCGTGATACGGGCCAGGCGGCCGGGAGAGCTCATGTGACGGCCCAGCCTGAGCAGGACATGGGTGGCGCGGTCGGCGATAACGGTGAGTACCCAAATGAAGGGCTACTAGTGCCTTGGCCTACGGTGACCGTACATAAGGTTAATGAAATGCCCGTGATCGAGGACGATGAACAGGGTCAGTCGTTAGCCACTGGATTCCTGAAGCCTCCCCTGATGTCGACACCTAGGGAAGAGCTAGGTTCAACGGTTCCCATATCTATCAAAGAAAAGATATGGAAGGGCGAGTTTGTAGATTTTGGTTGTTTACTCAAGAATGCCCCGATTGAAAGTGATCAAACCCCTATGGTTTTGACATACTCGGGTGATGCACTACAACTACAGCCGCAGCGCAAAGTCCCACGAATTACCACCATAGAGCAGTGGACTAGTGCCTTCACTGTATACGCATCAGTGTATACCGAGAGGCACGGTTCCCGGGCGAGAGAGATGTTCAAGTATATGGACGTCGTTAGATCTGCTGCCCGTTTTCCCGGCTATGGCTGGCGCGCATATGATACCCAGTTTCGCTTGAGGCAAGAACGCGAACCCACTAGGTCATGGGCGGTGCTGGATAGCGAGCTGTGGCTGATGACGGCTGCCGCACCGTACACGATGCAGCCTATTGCTCACAGCAGTGCTGGCTTTCGCCGGACCAATTTTCGTTTTGCCGGGCAATCAGATCGCAGTGGGAGCCGACCAGGAGGTCGCCGCTACTGTTTTGGTTTCAATGGCGGGCAGTGTGTCAGAGAGCAATGTCCATTTGTCCACGCATGCGAGCTATGTGGACAAAGCTCCCATGGCAGGTTCCGATGTCCACAGGGGGGAACTGGGGAAAAGAACATTAGCAACAACGCCGATTAATTTGAACCGCATGACCCCCTTTTTGCCCTCTTATACTAATACTCAAGATGCACAATTTTTGCATGAAGGCTTTGTTACAGGGTTTCGTATTGGTTACATAGGTCAACGGGTAGCGGTTAGAACTCGTAATTTGCAATCGGCTTACGAACATAAAGAAATTTGGCGTAGCAAATTGCAAAAAGAGATAGAAAGAGGTCGTATCCAGGGGCCCTTTGAACGTCCTCCTTTTCATAATTTCCGGTGTTCCCCAGGAGGGCTCGTGCCCAAGAAGACTCCTGGAGAGTTTCGGATGATCCACAACCTTTCAGCTCCATAATCTAACTCGGTCAACGGTCAAATAGATCAGGCTAATTGTTCAGTAGTGTATGCAAGTTTTGATGATGCCATAGCACTTGTGCATAAGGTGGGCATTGGCTCATGCATGGGGAAGACTGATGTAGAATCAGCTGTCCGCCTGTTGCCTCTGCATCCAGACGATTTTGATTTACTAGGCATGAGTATTGATGGTGAATTTTACTATGATAAGTGTATGCCTATAGGGTGTTCAATTGCATGTTCAGTATTTGAGAAGTTCAGTTCATTCGTGGAATATTGTTGTCAGGTAGTTGCAATTTTAAATGGGGCGCTGGGTGACAGATACACCTAAACGTTACATTCGCATAAATTTGGTAGAGGCAGAATAGTCCCTTACATGTTCGGGACAGTTATGTTCGTAGATTCATGTTGCTATAGTTACTACAATAGTGGAGATGTTTTTGTTATGTTGGTATATACTGTGGTTTGCTGAGGAACGAGGGTCTTGCTCGCTCTAAAATTCAGTTTGTGCACATAAACTTTTGTAAATTAACATGTTAGATTATAGATCAGTTCAAGTATGACTAACCCAGTTTAGTAGGGTTAACCCAGCTTAGAAGTTGTGAATTATGTCGAAAAGTATGGACAATTTTATTATATACAAATGTTTGGGCACATAGAGCAAATATTTGGTTGAGCTAGACGCTGCCGGGTGATAGTTTTCTTTGTTTTGCAGGCAGGTGAGGCCGGCGTACAATCCTGGTAGTGGGGGACTCAATAGCGTACTGGACCGGGAGATTCGCCAGTCGAGAGGGACTCTAAGCAATGAGGCAGCGGGCTCCAGTCCAATGGAGAGGATATAGGGGGCTTCGACTCGGCCAGGTTCATAGCAGGCTGGAATCGATTCTTTCGGCTCAGCACTTCTCCAACTTGTCACACGTCATCATCCACGCGGGTACAAACGACATCGGGTTTTTTCCGAGGAAAGCACTGATGGAGCTGGTCTCAGAGACAATGTTTAAAGTGCAGCAACTTCTTCCAGAAGCAATAATTGTTTGGTCGGAAATCATGCCAAGGAGGAAATACGCCCGTTTTGCGGATTCCCACCAGAATCGGGCTGATAGGATTCGCCTTGCGATGAACAAGCGAGCACGCGCATGTTGTCTGTAAGCAGGGGCTCCTGTTATTGCGCATCAAGCCATCCGACATCATGACGCCACTCTTTACCGACAAGACGGCATACACTTATCCGATGTTGGCATAGCACCATTTCTAAAAGACCTCAGAAGCGGGTTAGCCGACATGATAATTATCGATAACTCACAAGTTTGGTAGCAAATGTTTTGTAATGTTTTCGGGGGCTAGAGATAGTCATAAAATGCCTTTACTAGGATGTAAACTAACTCTTGTTCCGATGTGTGCTTTCTAGATTAACGTTGCGTATAGCAAAACAACAACAACAAAATATGTGTAACGTGGATCTTTCTTGCGTCCCCCCTTTTACCGCTGTACCGCTCTCCTGCGCATTGGCGGCGGGCTGTGCCCGTATGGCGGAAATTGTTCATTTCTGGGCCTCTGCGCAGATGTAGTTTATACAGTACATGAAATGTTTTCCACTTGTTATGTCAAACTCGTAGGGAAGGGTGTATTTCGGAATGTTTGTTTTATTAACAATTGTTATTGTGGCCATTTATGCATCAAGAGGCACCGTGAGGAAAGCCGGCGGGTCACGGACGCGCCCGCCTGTGACTAGTGCCGAGCACTTTTCTGATGCAGGGGGCTTTTGTATATGGGTCTGTACGCGCTTGTGGGTTCCGAGTTGAGTGGGCTCGCCTGTCAATTAGAGAAGTCCATTGTAGTTATACTCGATGGGGATACTTCTCGGATTACCATGCAGGGAGTCCTCCGACAAGGGCCTAAGAGGCAAGGCGGGATCCGGGTGCTTGTCTGTAGGTGGCCCGTACGCAGAGAGCACTGCCATATATATGTTGTTGTATTCCACGGTGCAGATGCTCGTCATCAGATGAATACAAATTTGCGGAGAGAAAACCCGGGTCCTTCCAGAGTTAGACATAGCAGTGGCGTGTTTGAAAGCATTTACTACTTGGATAATATTTCTCTTTGTCGATGTAAAATTACCGAATCCTGAAACCGGAAAGTATAATTATGTATAACAAGCACTGGTATGATCATGTTTTTACTTTCTCGTCTATAAAGTGTACAACCCTATCATGTTATCATGAGTAACTATGTTATGTAATGTGGTTTTGGTGTTTTGGTAAACTTGTACTCTCCAATAAATCCACGAACATGCATACGCCATTCTCGGTTTGTATTTATGTCGGAAGTGCAGTGAGTGTAAGCAGTTTTTTGTTTTTGTTTTTGTTTTTTTATTAAGGAGGTAACTGTAGAAGAGTCTCGCAGAATCAGACTTCCAAGAATAAAAATCGAAAGGTACAGGAGAACATTCTTGGTTTGTGCATCCAAGATGACAGTGGGCAGTTAGACAGTTTAAGGAGGTTCAGAGAGAGTTTAAGGATAGTAGGTCTATGACAGCTAAATCTGGAAAGCCGGTTATGGGCACAATTTTCATATGGTGAATATGATATGGAATTTACTGTACATTATAGGCCAATTCAGAATTGAGTTTGTTGAAATTGAATACAGGAACCCCCCCCCCCTTTTCCCCAGTTAATGTGCAGTATACTAGTAGTAGATTGCATTGCAAGTTAAGCCCAAAGGCTCAGTTCGGAGAGCGCCAAACACAAACCGACAAGATTTTTATTTGTACAGTTTGAAAGAAAACCGTGGTTTAATCTAATACTCGGGAGTGGTAATGAGCTATTCTGAAAGTATGAGGACGAATGAGGATGTATCCTACATGATTGTGTGTGTTAGGGTGTTTGCGTGAGATGGATATGTGCCTGTGACGCTGTGCAGTTAAAATATGGATGATTTGTGATACGGATTGTGTTATACTCAAAGATCACTGTACAATAATTAAAGGCGGACGGTTCTAAGTATAGACTGTGTCAAATACATTATGGGATCAGTCGTTTTCAAATCATCAAGGCGCAAATGAGTAGATTTTAGTTTGAAGAGAATGTTGTAATTGTGTAATATTTTTGTGAGTGTGATAGCTAGAGTCAGCTTATGGTGAAGTTATGACACTGATGTCAATGTATACCCTAAGTCAACAAAGCTTCTTTTTTTTTCGGAAATGAGTTTGAGTGTATAGGATTGCATAGCAGTGTTTAATATATGATTGTGTAGGTTTATGGGATGTATGTTCTTCTATGAAAGTATGATAGCTTGTGTCCCTGGATGTATCTTTATGGCTGTGTGGCTGAGCGTCTGGGATGAACATGGATGAATAAGTTGGCATGCGCGTGGATGGGCATTTGTATGTGTGGTGAGTGTGCATCCCATGTTTCTGAGCATCCCACATGGCTACATAATTATGTGCAGTATTGACTATTGTATCCTATACATGATCGTGTAGGTTTTGGATACTCTGTATGTCAGTGTATGAGTTTGTGAGCCTGGATAATGTTTGTGAGCTGGGGATATGTGAGTGCGTGTGTGGGCAGGCAGGTGTATGTTTGAGTGTGTATTCCAAATATGTGTATTAATGTAAAGCTATATGCGGGTCTGGCGTGTATATTTCATATGATTTGATTGATTTGATTTATTCGCTATATGCCATTTTTTTTTTCAAATACATCAATGTTCTGCAATTTCATTAACATAGTAAGATTTTGTAAGATTTTATTGACTCTATCGACCCCCTCTCGGGGTATGAGAGTACAAACATATTTACAATATATGAATACAAAAATATAAGTGATAATGTACATGTACATGTGAAAATAACAGATATGAATAAATATGTTTACAAAACAAGGCGTAAAGGACGTTTAACCACTCTCCCACTACGTGTACAAGCATTCACATCTACTTTACTTTCTACAAAAATACTGTCTTTCTTCTTTGGTATTGAAGAGAACTGAAACATAATAATTCTGACAAATTTGGCTAGTTTTTTTTTTTTTTTTCAAATGGCAAGAATTAGTTGAATTGAATAATTTGGCCATGTAATGCACTTGGTCTACTGGCCGTCAAGCTACTTGGTAAACACAATAATCTCTCTTTGTTGAAAAAGGGACAAACCCGAAATTCATCCCCTATATCGTCGGATGAACAGATAGTACAATGCAATTCACAGGCCCGTAGCCAAGGGGGGTGCGTCGGGTGCGTACGCACCCCCCCCCCCCCAAATTCTGAAAGGTCCACTTTTTCATAATAACTGTTTTTAGCAATTCTCAAGATAACAATCTAAATAAATATAAAGACACATTATATGTTACGTAAATGTGGAAGAGTACGTTTAACAATGTTAAAAATAATTGTACGAAACCCTTTTGTTGTATGAACCATCGGATCGTCCCCATGCACACAAACACAAATGTTATGTATCAATTTGTGCGAGCTATTGTTATATTGGCACTGCATGCCATGGCCCTTGGCGCGTGTGACCGGTGTTTTTTTTGTTTTTTTCCACTTGCCGCCCGAGTACGTGCGATTCGTGGATGACATTGAGGTTGACACTTGCATTTTTTCACAGGAACAGAGGTAAGTGGATGAAAATCTAATAGCCTCAAGTTTACATATATGATAACAATTAAAGAAATTTCCTCGAAATTACTATGATCTAAAACCTGAGACATTTTATATCTACGTCTCACAAAGATATAGTACATGTATATATAAGTACATGTTGGCATGATAATGCCTGGGGATAGATCATGGGCGTCACCAGGGGGGGTGCGTTGGGTGCGAACGCACCCCCCTTCAGATCCTTTAAAAAAATAAAAATAAATAAAAAAATCAGTCTGCGAGCGACCTCAACGCCGGACGCTAAATAATTATTCTTTTTTAATTTTTTTTTTTTTTTTGCACCAGGGACAAAAAAAAAAAAAAAAAAATCGTCGGCAAAAACAATTCACACCCCTGGTTCTGGCAGCACTGATTTTATACACATCTACTAGTATTCTACAGTGTTTACTATTTATCGACCGTACTGTACATCCGTACGATACGGAGCACTTATACACGTTTGCATGTACGTGTGCTACTTACAAGTATGTAGGTCTATGTACGTTACTTCTGACCAATCCATATTGCCAGCCCAAGAGCGAGCCTTAGCCGCATAATAAAAAAGTGAAAAAAAAAATGGAGGGGCAAGCATATCATTTTGCCCACCCCCCCCCCCCCCCATAATTCCAGAGACGAGAAAATTGTCTTATCTTTTTTTTTTTTTTGACAGAAAAACAAAAAGTTACCCCCATAAAAATATTGGAGGGGCAAGCATATTGTAATTTTGCCACCCCCCCCCCCATAATTAATAATTCCCGAAATTAGGAGATTTTCTTGCTTTTGACAGAAAACAAAAATGTTGCCCCCATAAAAATATTGGAAGGCAAGCGCACCATTTGCCCCACCCCACAAATTCCCGCGATGAAAAGATTTTCTTGCTTTTTTTTTTGTTAGGATTCAAGAAATCTGTCTAATCATTTCACTCCAAAGCAGTGGCGTAACTACGGAGGGGGAGGGGGGGGGGGGGTGCGCCCCCTCCCAATCCGCTGGTAAAAAAAAAAAAAAATGACTTACCGAAATAGTAATTCAAGTGATAGTAAACTGCTTTTGAATGAAAGGGTGATCAAGAAATAAGATAGTTTTCTATGTTTTCTTTTAACCATAATTAAATAGGTATAATTATAGTGCGAAACATTGTTCAAAAAGCCCGGACCCGACAAGAGATTGTGATTCAGCGTGATTCCTGGTTGGCATTCTGCATATAGAAGCAGGATGTGCGCAGTGTACTCAGTACATCCGAACGAAGAGTCGCTACTATGTTGCGCAATGTGATGTAGAATGTACACCTCCGTACCTTTCGCTTCGTTATATCAAAGCTAGATCATTGATTTTGCAGTGTTGCTTTACATACTAGTTCTCCTGATATTGCATAAAAATGTCTTGCATTGCCAATAAAAAGACTTGACCTGGGCTAATTCCTAACTTTTCCATGTATATAACGCACACACACAAACAAACACGCACAATTAGTTTAGGGGATGCTCTAAAGTGAAGATTTTGGACATCCTTCCCCCGCTTGGTCACTTCGACGCCACCTCGCTGGTCATACCTCCCCCATTCATGAACATAAACCCACACCCTTGACTACCAGTGGCGGATCCAGGGGGAGGGGCGCACCGGGCGTCCCCCCCTTTAATTTCCAAAGCGAAAAAATATATATTAAGCTTCAAACGGCAGTTTTTGGACAGTAAAATGTCAACATTTTCAAGCTCGCTCGCATTTAATCTTTATGCAGGGTGTCTAACCCGGTGAAGTGGTCCCACCCCGTAATGCCATTTTCCTGAAGTTGCTGCCAATAATTGCCGGCAGTTGCGCCTGGTGCGCCCCCCCCCCCCTTAATTTCCAAAGCGAAAAAATATAGCTACAAACGGCAGTTTGGGGACTGTAAAATGTCAAAATTTTCAAGCTCGCTCGCATTTAATCTTTATGCAGGGTGTCTAACCCGGTGAAGTGGTCCCACCCCACATCCAACTGGACCCCATGGAAGACCAGCTTAGTGTAGCTGAATATGGGCTATCCAGCCATCTTCACAAATGGAAATGAACAACAACAACAACAACAACATGCCATTATTCTGATGTTACCGCTAGTAATTGTCAGCAGTTGCGCCCAGTGCGCACCCACCTTGATTTCCAAAGCGAAACAATATAGCTACAAATGGCAGCTTTTTTACTGTAAAATGTCAATATTTTCAAGCTCGCTCGCATTTAATTGTTAAGCAATTCACCTGAAGTTGCTGCCAGTAATTGCCGGCGGTTGCGCCTGGTGCGCCCCCCCCCCCTTAATTTCCAAAGCGAAAAAATATAGCTACAAACGGCAGTTTGGGGACTGTAAAATGTCAAAATTTTCAAGCTCGCTCGCTCCGCTCGCTCGCATTTAAATTCTCCTGATATTGCTGCCAGTAATTGCCAGCAGTTGCGCCCGGTGCGCCCCTTAATTTCGAAAGCAAAAAAGCTATAGCTTCAAATGGCAGTTCTTGGACTGTAAAATGTCAAAATTTTCAAGCTCGCTCGCATTTAATCTTTATGTCATTATTCTGATGTTACTGCCAGTAATTGTCAGCAGTTGCGCCCGGTGCGCCCCCCTTGATTTCCAAAGCGAAACAATATAGCTTCAAATGGCATTTTTTTTTTTACTGTAAAATGTCAAAATTTTCAAGCTCGCTCTCTTCGCTCGCTCGCATTCAGTCGCATTTAATCTTAAGCAATTCACATGATGTTGCTGCCAGTAATTGCCTGCAGTTGCGCCCGGTGCGGTTTCGAAAGCAAAAAAGCTATAGCTTCAAATGGCAGATCTTGGACTGTAAAATGTCAAAATTTTCAAGCTCGCTCGCATTTAAATTCTCCTGATATTGCTGCCAGTAATTGCCAGCAGTTGCGCCCGGTGCGCCCCTTAATTTCGAAAGCAAAAAAGCTATAGCTTCAAATGGCAGTTCTTGGACTGTAAAATGTCAAAATTTTCAAGCTCGCTCGCATTTAATCTTTATGTCATTATTCTGATGTTACTGCCAGTAATTGTCAGCAGTTGCGCCTGGTGCGCCCCCCTTGATTTCCAAAGCGAAACAATATAGCTTCAAATGGCATTTTTTTTTTTACTGTAAAATGTCAAAATTTTCAAGCTCGCTCTCTTCGCTCGCTCGCATTCAGTCGCATTTAATCTTAAGCAATTCACATGATGTTGCTGCCAGTAATTGCCTGCAGTTGCGCCCGGTGCGGTTTCGAAAGCAAAAAAGCTATAGCTTCAAATGGCAGATCTTGGACTGTAAAATGTCAAAATTTTCAAGCTCGCTCGCATTTAAATTCTCCTGATATTGCTGCCAGTAATTGCCAGCAGTTGCGCCCGGTGCGCCCCTTAATTTCGAAAGCAAAAAAGCTATAGCTTCAAATGGCAGTTCTTGGACTGTAAAATGTCAAAATTTTCAAGCTCGCTCGCATTTAATCTTTATGTCATTATTCTGATGTTACTGCCAGTAATTGTCAGCAGTTGCGCCCGGTGCGCCCCCCTTGATTTCCAAAGCGAAACAATATAGCTTCAAATGGCATTTTTTTTTTTACTGTAAAATGTCAAAATTTTCAAGCTCGCTCTCTTCGCTCGCTCGCATTCAGTCGCATTTAATCTTAAGCAATTCACATGATGTTGCTGCCAGTAATTGCCTGCAGTTGCGCCCGGTGCGGTTTCGAAAGCAAAAAAGCTATAGCTTCAAATGGCAGATCTTGGACTGTAAAATGTCAAAATTTTCAAGCTCGCTTAATCTTTATGTCATTATTCTGACGTTACTGCCAGTAATTGTCAGCAGTTGCGCCCGGTGCCCCCCCCCCCCTTGATTTCCAAAGCGAAACAATATAGCTACAAATGGCAGGTTTTTTTTTTTACTGTAAAATGTCAAAATTTTCAAGCTCGCTCTCTTCGCTCGCTCGCATTTAATCGTTATGCAATTCACCTGATGTTGCTGATTGCCAGCAGTTCCGCCCGGTTCCCCCCCCCCCCTTAATTTCCAAAGCGAAATATGGCTAAGAACGGCAGTTTTTGGACTGTAAAAAGTAAAATTTTCAAGCTCGCTCGTTCCGCTCGCTAGAATGTAATCATTATGCTCTCCTGATATTGCTGCCAGTATTTGCCAGCAGTTGCGCCCCCTTAAATTCTAAATCGAAGAAATATAGCTACAAACGGCAGTTTGTTTGTTTTTACTGTATATGTCAAAATTTTCAAGCTCGCTCGCTCGTTCGCTCGCATTTAATTGTTATGCAATTCTCATGATGTTGCTGCCGGTAACTGCCGGCATTTGCGCCCAGTGCGCCCCCCCCCCCCCCCTTTTTATTTCCAAAGCGAAAAATATGGCTCCAAATGGCAGTTTTTGGACTGTAAAATGTCAAAATTTTCAAGCTCGCTGTCTCGCTCGCTCACATTTAATTGTTATGCAATTCGCCTGATGTTGCTACCAGTAATTACCGGCAGTTTCGCCCGGTGCGCCCCCACCCCTCCTTTATTTCCAAAGCGAAAAAATATGGCTCCAAATGGCAGTTTTTGGACTGTAAAATGTCAAAATTTCCAAGCTCACTCTCTTTGCTCGCTCGCAATTAATTATTATGCCATTCACCTGATGTTGCTGCCAGTAATTGCCGGCAGTTGGGCCCGGTGCGCCCCCCCCCCCCCCCTTAATTTACAAAGCAAAAAAGTATGGCTACAAACGGCAGTTTTTGGAGTGTAAAATATCAAAATTTTCAAACTCGCTCGCTCCGCTCGCTCGCATGTAGTCGTTATGCCATTCTCCTGATATTGCTGCCAGTAATTTGTCGTTTCACACCGTCATTCCATAATCCATTTATAGGGGGTACAACCCCCTCCGGCACTTCCACACCCTCCCCTCCCCCCCCCCCCCAAGATGAAATCCTAGAAACGCCGGTGCCCTTTCCCCGCTTGGTTTCCCTAAAAAAAAACAGTAAGTCTAGGGATTGAGAGCTTCCTATATTCCCAAAATGTCTGTCCAAAAAATCTCGTAAACATTTAGTGTCAAACCGCACCCCCCTTGAAAAAAAGCTGGTGACGCCCCTGTAGATTATTATGTCAACTATTTTCCATTATGAATGCATGCTCCAATCAAATTGTGAAAAGGTGGTCATGAATTAGCATTTCTTACGAACGATCAGGAGAGACAAAACAAAATGAAAGACCTGTCTTACTCCAGTTCTCTTGTAACACTCATTGGGCCATTATGCATGCCTAACGAATTATAATAGCTGCTTTTTCTAGCCCTTTTGCTAGTACCAATATTCGAGAAAAGATCATCTATCAAGTAACTGTACGATCTCCGTGCATAATCTAATGCTTTTAAACACACTTGCCTACTCGCCTTCAGCTGGCATTTGCTTACGGTTTCAACAAATTATTAGTTATACATTTTCTCATGTTGTGACAGTTCGATTTGTTCTCATTTTGAAGTGAGCCAAAACCTAAGAACATTCTCACTTATAATTTCCAAAGAGTATTATGCAGGCACGCAAACTAAATTTAGTTGTATTTCATTTAAATGTAATGGGTAAGAGGGTATGAGAGAGAATGCTGAGCTATGAAGTAAAATGGTAAAGTAAAAAGTTTGTCAGATAGTATTACAAAAGCCTGAATATTGCAAGAGCTCCGGAGTAAAAACAGTCAGGGAAAAACCCTATGTATGATAACATTGTGAGAGCGTTAGACTGCATTCTGACGCGTCGTTATTTAATTTACATTCTTTATTCATATCTTTCATAAAAAAAACACAGGTAATGAGCCGGATTGGGTTAAAATTCTCACTTACAGCTTTGTAGAAGTCTGAGTCAACAGTATCACACAGTACGTCAAGACGTATTAGTACAAACGATTTCTTGAGCCTGCACCGTTTCAGGCTCTGTTCTGGATACGGCGGTAGAAACTCATTCTTTTTTGTTGTTTATTTTATCATTATTTACTAATCTCCTTTCTAACTTACAGGTAGCGGATTTCTTTGCAGGCCAAATTCGGAAATGTACTGTTGATTATTACTTATACATTTTCTCATGTTGTGACAGTTCTATTGGTTCTCATTTTAAAGTGAGCCAAAACCTAAGAACATTCTCACTTATAATTTCCAAAGAGTATTATGCAGGCACGCAAACTCATTTTAGTTGTATTTCATTTAAATGTAATGGGTAAGAGGGTATGAGAGAGAATGGAAAGTGCTGAGCTATGAAGTAAAATGGTAAAGTAACAAGTTTGTCAGATAGTATTGCAAAAGAAACTCAATCTTTTTTGTTTGTTTATTTTATCATTATTTACTTATCTCTCTTCTAACTTAAAGGTAGTGGATCTCTTTGCAGCCCAAATTCGAAAATGCCTAGAGACAGCTAGTAACTAAATATGCTACTATAATTTCATAAATAAGAAATTAATAACCATTCCAGTATGTATCTTAGTGTGCACAGTAAGACAGATCAAATCAAATAGGAAAACATCTGAGCATTAAGCCTGAGGTCTGAATTTGCACTCAACTTCTTCCAATGGCTAACGATTTCACTGACCTCCAAATTTCACAAAGAAAACCTTCTTAGCATGATGGTTAATATAACATTTGACTGATATTGGAGATGTTTGCGAATCGGATCTACTACCTTTAATATCATTAAATCTAAAATGATTATTTGAAAGTTCGGAAATGCTGGAGATATCCTATCACAAGGAGGCAAAATATAAATGGTTCACATTTACAATTCATTTTGTTTTAAAAATTTTCTTATTTATTTTCGTTTTTGACAAACTCGCATACCAGGCTTCAGGCCTGCTAACGCGGGTATACAATAGAAAAAATAAAAGTTAAAACAACACCAGGAAAATCACTATTCTCAATTTTGAGGCGGGCTACGCGCGCAGAGTCTCGAACACAATTAAACTTTGCAACTTCCTGGCAAAATGAGTTTTTACTATTTCCTAGATGAAATACCGTAACGTGATTGCATGCAACAGACAAAAATACAAATTTTCTCGAGACTTTAAAACGTCATTAAAACAGTCAAAATTCGCCATTTGCGGCGCGCTTTGCGCGCAAATTCTTGTACAACTTTTGTAGTTCGGTCGTCCAAAGAATATATATATATATTATATATATATATATATATATATATATATATATATATATATATGTGTGTGTGTGTGTCTTCATTGGTATTGGTACCGAAGGTCAGTTTGTTGTTTTTTTTTAGTGACCGCACCCCCCCCCCCCCCTTGAAAAATCCTGGCTACGGGCCTGATTCATCTGTCAGGCTTGCATCAAACCTGCCCTTATTAACGGGTAATCTATTAGATCTACATCTGAATTTACTTAATGTAATATAATCTTTCTTACACAAGACCTGTAAGTACTTCTCTAACATCAAGTTATCCTTAAACATTCTATAATTTGTACAGATTCTTTTTGACCATGTTGCTGCTCTCCACTCTTGAATAAACATATCAAAAAGTCTAACTTTTGAGGTGTGTGAAATCCATGCAGCACTAAATCCACCCCCTTGTGCTAACCACACATTCCCTAGCCCTGCATAATAAAAAAAAAAAAACATTTGCGATAAATAATAACCATTGTGATTTTGACGGGAGTGTATGTCTCCTTATAAATGCAGAAGAAATTTGAAAATTGTACATGAGTGTTTGGTTTCTTTTCCTTTGACTAATCTCAACCAGAATCCAATCATTCGACATTTAATACGGTTCAAAATTACTCCACGTCCAGTTTCACCATAAACCATACAATCAGGAGTACATTAAATTGTTCACAAGCAAAATTTTTCTTAAGAATTTCCTATGGAAAATTTCAATTTGATCTATGCACTCACAACCCCAGACTTCACAACCATAGAGTAAAACAGGTAAAACAAGATGATCAAATAGGTGGCACTGTGTGTCCACAGAGAGCTTTTTAGCCTTGACCAACATGCTATAAAGTGCTTTTCTAGCTTGTGTGACTTGTTTAGAAATTGCCTTTTTAAAACTACCATTATAATTGAATTTAACTCCAAGGTACACAAAGTCATCTACAACCTCAAGTGGATCACCAGCATAAACGAATTCAGGAATTCTTCTAACCTTCCCACGGGAGAAAATAACAATTTTAGTCTTGCTTGCATTTACAGTCAAGCGCCATGTCTGACAATAACTATCTACAGCATCAAGAGCTTTTTGCAACTCCTCCGGAGTTTCTGCTAAAATTATTGTGTCATCTGCATAAAGTAAACAAGAAAGATTTAAAGCTTTTTTGACATTATCAGAATCCAGGTGGTAAGAAATCTCACTTTCCAAATATTTAAGTCCACCATATGAGTTTATAATGTATTCTTGAAAATCATTCAGATAAATGGCAAGTAAAAGTGGGGAAAGGTTTTCACCCTGTCGTACACCAGTGTTACAAGTAAAAAACTCTGACATCTCCCCCCTAACCGCCACACATGATTTAGCACTTTCATAAATATTCTTAATGACAGTAAACAGTTTACCCCTAAGTCCCATCTTCAACATTTTGTACCATAAAGATGATCTATCAATTAGATCAAATGCTTTCTTGTAATCAATAAATGCACAGTATAAGCATTTTTTATTTTGCAGATAAACATCAATTATAGTCTTCAAAACAAAAATATTATCAATTGTAGAATAATTAGATCGAAAGCCAGCCTGTTCTTCACCTAACATATTAGCAGCTTCGAAAAACTCTGAGATTCGATGATTCAAAATGGAAGTAAAAAGTTTTCCTAGACAACTGAGAAGAGTTATTCTTCTATAATTATCAGGATTTGTGTCCATACCCTTATTCTTAAAAATAGGAATGATAATCCCTATGCTCCATTCAGTTGGAACAATACCACTGTCCAGTACCACATTAAAGAACTTTACCAACACATGAAGCATCTCTACGGGACAATTCTTAAGGAATTCATTTCTTATGAAATCTTTTCCACAAGCTTTTGAATTTTTAAGTTTCTTAATCATTAGTGCCACTTCTTCCAAAGTGACTGGGGCATCCAAGGGACCATCTGCCTCAACAATTTCTGAAGTACCGGTATCTTCTAGGCCTGTAGGCTGGTCATCTTGGCTATTACCTAAACGACTAAAATGACTAACAAAATCCCCTAATGAAACATTTCCTGTTTTCTTTACTTTGCGTTCATTATTACTGTTGAGTAATTGCCAATATTCTTTCGGATTGGATGCCTGTAATGAACGGAGAGATTCATTCAAATCTCTATGAAATGTCCTTCTTTTATGTCTTAATAAATTCTTATAAAGCTTTCCTGTAGACTCATAATGATTCAATGGACAAATAGCCCCTGATCTGCCCAGAAATTTAAGCTTCCTCTTTAATCGATTTTTAACATTCAAATACTCCTGACGGGCAGCTCTGCATTCTGCATCAAACCAAGGCTGATGGTTGTTTTTATCCTTATTGACAGTCTCATTTGTGTTTACATTATGTCGAGATTGTCTCCACTTATAAATGCAAACATCTTGTGCAACACTGAAGGCCGTGTCACAGCATAACGCGGGCTTGTGGCGAGGAGGGAGTTTCCAGCACGTAGAAGATTTTCAGCGGGCGAACAAGAATGTTTGCAATTTTCATTCATGCCTTGTCATACCGTACGGGGAAACTTCTGCGGCTTGACTTGCGGGGAAACAAATTTACTCCAAGGAGCTCTCCGCAGTTGGTCCGCACCTAACAGTATCTAGCGCGTAGTTGCCCGGAGGTGCTCACGCAAATCTGATTTAACCGCAGCCAAGTTTTGAGCATGACCAAAACTTTTTCCGGGTGAGTCGCGGGAATGCCCGTAGAGGTCCACGCAGAACGCCAGTAGGGGACCCTTAGCGGCAGTACTTCCCAGGCAATTCCCACGCAGGTACTTCGCAGTCCCGTATGCAGCCAAGATAATGAAATTCTGTGAGATTTCAGCCATTCCATTAGAGGAATTCCCTCACTAAGTTGTCAGCCCCACGCGACTGGTACAAAGGTCACACAGTATACTCGCAAGTATAACGCGTCCAGCAAGTAAGACACATGTGCTGACTCGCACAAATCCTTTTCCGCCCTCATTAATGTCCGGTATGCCAAAAATTCCCTACACGTAACAAGCCCGAGTAGCTTGCCCGGAAAGGTGTGACAGGGCCTAAACACGGTTGCGGGTAAAAAAAAATATGCGTGCGCACCTCCGGGCGACTACTTTTGAGATACATACTAGGTACTGTTATGTGCGGATATCTACGGGGACCTCCGGGTAGTCAAAATTGTTCTTTGCAAGTCGCACGCAAGGCTGGTGTGACACGGCCTTGACGAACATAATGCATAATTGTGAGTAACAAAAATCAATACTATCTTGATTTGCATTCCCATCTAAACATTCCACATTTTCACGCATTAGCTCAGCCGAGTCCTTGATTTTCTGTTTAAATATTGCAGCGCTGTCACTGTTCCACTGGAATAATAAATAACGTTGACTTTCATTAGGCTGTGAATCTAAAACGGCGTTGTCTACTGCAGCGTTTTGAAAATGGTTAAAAACAGTGTCGACATTCACAGCAGATTTAGAATTTTGCGATTGCAAGGTCACACTGACAGCTAGGGCAATGAACATCTGACAAACGTTTATCAAATACATCAATACTGAAATGTGTAATGCTAGAAAATAACTGGCGAGATACAATAACATAATCAATAGTATACAAATGATGCACAGGATAGAGTGTGTTAGTGAAGGTGCGGCGCGCTCGAGAGTATTGACAATGGTGCGACATGCACGAGGCGCAGCCGAGTGCATGTTTGCAACCGTTGTCAATACTCGAGAGTGCGCAGCACCTTCACTAACGCCACGAAATAATCCTGTGCATCATTTGTTTTATAAAATAGGTCGAAAACTAACAGCATTATTCACGTACCTTTGTGGGTCAATACCAGTCAGCTACATGTAGCACTCGCTCAAAAGTCAAGATGTCCGAAGATGTTCGTCCCAAACATTTACGCACGTCGCACTCGAAAATCCCGCACATAAGTACTGTACGTACGTATAGAGTATACGTACGCCACGTGTTATGCACAAGAAAGGCCGCCGGCTGTTGTGGCAGCCCGCGGCCCGAACTAGAAGTTTGAAGTTTGAAGTTTGATTTATTACTCAACGACCCTCATGGGGTATGGGAGTACAATGTCAATTGAAAATACACAAAATAGAAAATTTCAAACAAGAATGAACATAATTATATACAAATATAATACAAATATATACAAGATATCAACATACTTTTCAAATAAAATTTGCATAAAAGTATGTTATAAATAATATACTATACAAATGTAAATGGAAGCTTATGATTAAGGCAACGAAAACGTGTTAAAGATTTCCTATCATTTTCATTCAGACGAATCAGATACTTTTCAAAGCATAATTGCTGCTTAAAAATTCTATAAACAGTGCATTGATTGTTTAACTCAACATCACTGTGCCACTCCTGTTGACTCATATCTTTAATTTTTGTATCTATTATTCTTTTGAATGAAGATAAAGATAGATTACTTGCTTGACTCTTCCACACGTCAGAAAGGCCTAAGCTATCAAGAGTATTCTTTACTTTGAAAATCCAACCCATCTGATTTTTCCCCTTCAAAAAGGAGAAAAATTCAAAGCTATAAATGATGCTTGATAATTTAGCTGATTTCCCATTTTCGAGACGATACCAGAACATAAGCATTCGACTAGTGACAATTTTTTTCTAATTTGTAGTGCCCAAGTTCACCGTAAGTCATGCAATTGGGAGTTCTCTTGTTCAGACCAAGCAATTCTTTACAGAACTTCAAATAAAACGTTTCAATTTGAATTACATTTTCAAAACCCCAAACCTCACATCCATATAACAGAATCGGTAATATCAATTGATTAAATAGCTCAAGTTGAATATCAACAGGTAGACAAAGGGATGCAATTTTGCTCTTCATTGAGTACATAGCTCTTTGTGCTTGAGTTACTTGTTTATTTATAGCTTTTTTGAAGCTATTGTTATAGTTGAAAATTGTTCCTAAAAACACATACTCATCAATTACACTTAAAAGTTCATTGGCAAAATAAAACTTTGGAATATTTCTAACTTTTCCTCTAGAAAAAATAACAACCTTCGTCTTTGTGGTATTAACAGTAAGATGCCACAATTGGCAATAATCAGAAAGAGCGTTAAGAGCATCTTGTAAATCATTCGCACTTTCAGCAAGTACAATAGTATCGTCAGCGTACAAAAGAGTGAATAAATTTATATAAACATCCATTTCATTCTCATAAAAGCAATCGTGAATTGATGTAGATAGAGAGCTCAGACCATTGTATCTTTCTTGTAAAAAAGATTCAAAATCATTCAGATACAGTGCAAATAAGATTGGAGACAAATTTTCACCTTGCCTTACTCCTACGTTACTCTGAAAAAAAATCGGATTTCTTACCACCATATGAAATACAAGATTTAGCGTTGTCGTATATTTTGACTATTACACGCAATAATTTTCCATTAATCCCGTCCTTCAATGATTTAATCCAAAGCGAACTTCGATCAACTAAATCAAAAGCTTTTTTTATAATCCACAAAAGCACAATACAATTTTTTTTCTTTTTTTTTTTGTAAATGCCAATCAAGTTGTTTACAGGAATTGACAGCGCGTATAGTAGCGCGTGACGCACTTGTAACAACTGATTGAGTGCGCACTGCTAGTGTAAACATTGTGACGTACGTCAGGCCAGGGAGGTTGGAAGAGAGACTCTTCTTAGTGCATTTACTAAGAACTTAATGCACGCACATGTGACTCATTTCAGCGCTTCCAATTGGCTACATTCTTGAACCCATTTTATAATACAAAATAACAGTAGTATAAAAGAAGAGCTTGCTTCCAAATGGCGCAAATCCATCATTTTCACTGTATTTAGCGCCTTTTGGTTGCAAGCTCTTCAAATACTTTCAACAATAATCATCATTTTCATCAATTCTACAATACATGTGTCATATATATATGCATATATGTCTATGTAAGTAATTGAAGTTTGTGAACACGGATTTTTTTTTTCTTTGTGGGTGATGATATGGGTGCATATATGGGCGTATCGAGTAGGGAGATTGCGTGTGGGTGGGCATGTTCACGTGCCTGTGAGTAGGTACCATCCATGTATGTCTGTCGTTTATGTATGTCTGTGCGTATGTTGTTTCTTGAGTGCTCTTTGGATTGTTGATTCGATCCCAGCGTAGATTATGTGTTTGTTTGTAGTTTTTTTTTTTTTTTTTTTTACCATTGTCTTCTTACAAATTGTCCGCATGTAATATATCCGTCCACTTATTTTGCAGAAATCTCACACCCACAATCCATGAGTTTTCAAAACCCACCAACCCTAGCCAATTCAAAGTTCTCACACAAACTAGACACAGTTTGAATACAGCTGTAGGTAGTCTATTACTATCGTTTATTAATTTATGCTGTAGTCCTTTTTCATATTTTTTTTCAACTGTAGGCCCTACTATAGATTTTTTTTTTCTTAGATCATGCAAATATACTACATTTCGTTTGCCTTTTTCATGTCATTCTGCCATTAGCAGAAGTGCCAAACTGTAAATTATTGAAGGTAATGAAATTAATTCATTTCAGTTAATTGTTTTCACGTTTAACAATGTCATATAACCCTTGCCGGTATCTATGAATAGCTAATATATTTCTACTCATGTCTTTGGATTTCGCCATAAATCGTATGGTAAGCCAACAAACAAATGTATTATATCCAGTTATATATTAAGTCGTCATACTAGTACCTGGTAGGTAGGACATTGCTCCAAATAGCCCCACTGCCGTCCCGATATCAGCAGCCGTCGTTCCGAGGCTGGCGGAGAGCTCCGGCAGGAACACACCGATCGTTTTCATTAAACCAGACTGAAAGAGGCACCTCACAAAATATAATCCTGCAATGAATATGCATCGCTTGTGAATTATGTCCGCTTCCGTCATGGTTAAAAAGTGTCCTTTCATCAGAGCCACGTCGCAACACTAAATCACGAAATTGTATTCCACTGCCGCACCAACATTCATACAGTTGGTCTTTATTTTTCAAACAAGTTGCCAGTGCATATCAGTCAGTCCGCAGCATGTATGCTAATGAGCCGATCCGGCAAGATTCATTCAGCACTCTCGTTGACGATCTTTGCGTTCGAAAGGTGTCTCGTCGTGCGAGATTTTGCGAGACTTTGATAGGGCTATGGTTTTCACAGTGTAGCGACTTGTACATAAATTCGTCGTGGCTACAAGTCACGGTAAATTGTTCTCCAGACTTTGATCTTTATTTTGATACTAAATTTGCGTATAACATCGGATCTTATCATGACTATATAATCAGTTGAATTTGCGTAAATTTTACCTGCTTTTCACGGAAGATTTTGTTGTCTAAAGTTCTTTTTTGGTTCTTGACCGGATTAAGAAACTGTTGTTTCTGATTTTGGCTTTTTCGTAGAGAGGAAACTTAGATGCTCATCATATATTGGAGTCAAGGAGACGCAAGCATGATTTATGCTAGTTTTTCCGTTTTGAAATGTCTGTAAAATTCACTCCTAAGCCAGAAGTATGCTCCGCACAAGAGTACAGTGGTGCGAAAGAGCTCTCTCATTGGACAGTGCTTGCATTCAGCGCTTGAACTACACGCGTGCCAAGAAACCGCAAGTGGCATGAAACCGTTATGTAGCAGCATAATGACGTAATGCAAGCGCTGAATGCAAGCGCTGTCCAATGAGAGAGCTTACTCTTGAGATTGCACGGTTTCAAGCTGATCAGCACTGACATCGATGTATATTTTACTGGTTCCTGACCGGATTAAGCAACAAATTGTCAAGATATTTACATGGATACAAAGATTAGGAGATGGACTACCAAATAGAGCATTTTCATTGAGACGCAAGGTGAATTTGATTTTTTTTTTGACGTCTTGAACGTGTATTGCACGAATTACTTTTCTCATCATTTTTCAAGCTCAAATCACGCTATGATATTTTTCGTTTACAATAATTTGAGTAACATGTGATGATAGTTTACATATTTTCCTTGAATTTGATACCAAATTTGTGAACATAAGGTGTATTTTTGTTGCCGAAAGCCCAAGGACAAAATCCCCTTACGCAGCTCATTACGTATGCAAGCCTAGAGCGGGCTTGCATACGAGTTGAATAAATACGAGCGAATTATCGGGTGCTGCGGACTGACTGATATGGCGGATTGATACCAAAGAGATTTCGACGTTATACTCGCTAAGGGCAGGCTTCAGATTTCTTCGGTAAAACGCACTGAGTACTCACGTCATGAACATGTGTGTGTCACTAAGCTTCTGATTTATTATTATTATTATTATTATTATTATTATTATCATCATTTTTATTAATATTATTATTATTTGCATACTGGTGTTTTTTGGATTGATTGATTGATTTTATTTCCGCAAAATAAAATATGTACATCACTTCTTACTGAATAATACAAAGAATATCACAAAAGTACACGAAACTGCGGCTGGATGGTCCTACTTAGCTCCGCCCTCATGGTGGACCTGTTCTACCGAGAGGTCCAGAACTGGGGGGGGGGGGGGACAAATATCTTAAATCGTATGCTTGCATGAATAACGGTAATTTAGATAAACATACAAATCAGGGGTTATTTAATTAGCTCGTATGCTCCTTTGGAGCCAAACGAAGAATTCATTCTAATTGAAAAGATGTTCGGTATTTGTGCAAATAACCCCTGATTTGTATGTTTATCTAAATAACCGTTATTCATGCAAGTATTGCCAAAATATCTCAAACGGACCTACAAAATTAATCCACGTATAAAATATCAAGCATGTACGTATAAGGTATAATCTTCAGATATGTTTTACGTATAAAGAGATATTCTCAGTTTTTATGAGAGTAATCTCAATTAACTATTATGTGTGCTTTGACCGCTGATTGACAATGAAAATCCATTATATAGCGTTGTACACACTTTCCAAAGTCCTTGACACAGAAAGATTAAAGAACTTATTAAAGTAATCAGTGGAACGCTTGAATGACTTTAAACCTGTTAGGAAAAAAAATGTAGTACCATTTTGTAATGCAATTTGGTGGAGAAATATCTGCTGGGTTGAATGGAAAAGATAATGACATCAATTAGTTATGACTGGTTTCTGTGCAAATATCCTACATTAGCCAACAAAGATTTTATACTTTACTAATTTACACTATTCATTAAAAAAAATGTATAAAAATGTTACTGAAACCGACAAAATATAGTTTATCAAAGTTCAATGCTCTCTGTTTTGCAACTTTTAGGAACGGACTAATGGAAACAACATGTTCTAAAGATCTGTGCATGTGTTTCTGTGTGAAAGCAAATAACGTGCATTTACTAACGATATTCATTTTGCAGAGGATTATGGAAATCAGTGCCTGATAATTACCTTGATAGAATTTGTAATTAGGTGAATTCAAACTATCCATACATCAGCATAACAGGTGTAAACAGAATATTGCGCGTTTGCGTGACAGTCTTGATAATGTTGACTAGTAACTCATTTAATATACCATCATACTGATGTAAATTCCTCACAGCAATTTGATATGCATATATCCTTAAACAAAAGTAGTTTGATTATAATTACAAAAAAAGCACCAAGACTTTCCTGGATTTCAAAATCTTTATTACGTTCTATTGGTAGAAAAGAGTAATGTGTATTACAAATACAAGCTTAAATGTGGGGACTACTGATATATCCTAACTGACTTCATACAAACACATTTGACTTGAAAAGAGCAATATTTTGTTAATTGCCTGGAATATTTAAACACAGTATGCAAAATACTTGGAAAACCATGAAACACGAAGCTGTGAATATCTTTCAAAAACACATTATATTTCAAAGATTGAATTTGATAATGTAATGTATGAAGATTCAGAAGCTAGAGCTCATATTTTCAACATATATTTCTTATTCTATTGGCACCAACCTCTCGAAAACTATACCTCTTTCACATAGCCACTTTGCTGATTATCTAGGCCCGTCCGAGCCTTTAACTCCGTATTTTCTTCTCCTGTACATAGATTTAAAAAAAAAATATTGTTTCAACTATGTCAAATAAGAAAAGTTCTGAATATGATGGCATTGATAATTGTATTCTTAAATATACTAATAAGTAAGCAGCTGAACCATCAGTTCATATTCTTAATTTATCTTTCTTAAAAGCTGATGTCACTGTAAGATTGCATGGTAAGAAAATAACAGACAAGTAGCCAGAAATTATCGACCAATTTCTTTATTATCTTCTCTCTCAAAAATTATATATAGCTGTTCTGGTGAAAACCTATACATCAATATAATTCAACAAAATATTAATTTTGTCAGCTGGATCCCAGTTGATTCCATGAACGGATGCCAGTTGATACCAGTTGAATTGATACCAATTGATACGAGTTGATTCTATATGTCACACATTCCAATTTCCATGTTGAAACCAGTTCCCTAGACTGGAATTAACTGGTACCAGTTACCATTCGGTTTGTTTGTTTGTTTGTTTGTTTTATGTGGGTTTTTTTTTTTATTACCAGGGTAATACATTATACTCCGGGAGTATCATCCCATGAATAAATTTAGAGGGGTGTCCCTTCATAGATTTAATGATTTCTCAAGATACCACCGATTTGCCCCTAGGAGTTCGTGTCTGCTAACATGCAGAATGCCCGTATTGACCCTGCTTCAAACCTTGAGTCAGTGTCCAAACTTGAAAAATTATTCCTGACATTGATATTCTGAATACAGTCAAATTCAGGATCTTCAAATACAATAGACGAGTTCATTGAAGAATATATGCCTTTACTTGAGGAAATAAATGTTGATCCAGCTAAGTGTTCCGAACGCATCCCATAGCTCATTCTCCCTACACAAACACACACACACACACACCACACACACACACACACACACACATATATATATATATATATATATATATATATATATATATATAAACATACATTTACCAATAAATTGTATCCATATACATGGAAACAACATAATGTCCTAGAAACGGACACTAAAATTGAGTGCAATTGAACGATAACTTACTGTATGTTACAGGGGAAAAGTGTGACATTTTCTATTTTATTGTTAGTCTCATAGTTCGACAAGCAGGATTTTGTGTCGATGGCAATGATAAACAGAATACCCCCCCCCCCCCATGCCCTGACCTCTTAGCCTTGCCTGGCCGAGCTTTAACAAGTAAAAAAAAATTGTCATTACTGATAGATGATCCCTTTAATCTGTGATGGAGGGCAATTTGCCATGAAATTCTGAAATATCTATAAGAGCACAGATATTCGAACTTGCGGACGAAAAGCTTGAGGTTCTGTTCATACACGATGAATATTACATAAAATCTCCGTATTCACTTACAAATTGAAGGCTCAGTTTCAAATTCAACCACATTTAAAAAAACGATTGCAATATCCAGTTAACAAACAATGGCAACGTGACGATAGCCCAGAGTGCCAGGTACAACACATCGAAATCTTGGAGAAATGCAATCAGGGGTAAGTGAGCTACTTCTCAATAAATTAAGTCATGTCAATTTGTGTTTTACCCCCCCCCCCCAAAAAAAAAAAAAAAAAAATCACTGCCATAATAAAACGTAAAATGGTCAAATTTAACAAGGGCAATGTCAATTGATTTTGCGAACCATGATGACGTCATTAAATTTGACGGATGTAGAGAAGGATAATTTCGATTAGGAATTAAGCTACGACATACTGAAATTTTGGTACAAGTTGATCAAGGAGACTGTGAGACACGGTGGAATGAATTTGAATTCTGATGACATCATTATGAAATTTCACTTTTTTTATTTCACGCAGGAATTTTGATAACTTAAGATTATTTTGCAAGACCTATAGACCCAACAGCTGACATCTACGACTCAACAGCTTTCAGAATATGTTTAAGAAGGAATGTGGGGATCATCGTCCATTCCAACGAGCTACGACGGATCTAAAAGAAAAAAAAAGCATTTTCACACATTTGCACTGCAATCGCCATTGACGCGCGCACGGAAGTTCAACTTAGGCAGGTCCGTAGAATGTTATATCAAGTTGGATGGACTTGAATCTTTTTAACATACTCTCCTTGATATTACACTTGTACATCACAATTACATGCAAAAGTATATCATACCAAGAATGAGGAATGGGGGGGGGGGGCAATAGTGATGCCGATCAAGATGAGATGTTAACATCGGCGTTGTTTGACATCGTTTTCTATGCCTTCCTTTCTTGTTTCTGTGTCTGTCTTTATTCTCCAGGAACGAAGAAATCAAGTGGTGATAGCAGTTTGTAAGCGGCAAAAGTCGCAGTGGAGAGGATGGCGTCTACCCCACATCACTGGTGGAAACTTGCTCCATAACTCTGCGTTTGACTCTGCAGGCGACTTTCAGCAGAACCCGCCTAAACTCCCTGTTCAGCCATGAATAGACGAAAACGTTGAACCACGTGTTGCAGAGGGTGAGGCGCGCGGCCACAGTCAGCGCGTAGACCGACACTGGATGGCCTGTCACAGCGGCCATTACCTCGCACACAGAATAAGGTATCCACGAGATCATGAATAATCCGGAAGTGACGCAAGCTATGATTGTTGATCTCACCAATGTCATTCCTTCCACAAGTCTATTATCACGGCCGGTTACATTGTTCTGAGCAGCTATTCTTCTGGCATGTTTACGCACGATGCATGTAATTTTGACATACACAAAAATCAAGACGGCTGCCGATATTAAGATAAAAGACATGGCCGCGAGAGTGTAAGGAGAAAAGTAAGGGACTGAATAGTCTACCATACAGACTCCGTAAACTCGAAATCGAATGATGTCCCAAGAGTTCCCCGCCACCTGGTAAAGCAAGATTTGTATCAGACAGAAGAAGATGCACACAACGCCGACAACAATTGCTGTCACCTTGCGTGAGGCCAGGGTGGGATATCGCAAGGGTTTATAGATGATGCAGAACCGGTCCGCCGTCGTCATGACAACGATGACCTCCACCATACCGAAGGAGTAGACCAGTAGAAAGCCCACGAGTTTGCAGGACCAGTCGGGATAGATCCAGTAACCCGCGAAAGCCGGCTTCAAACAAGGCATGTAGAGGAGGCTGATGAGAAGGTCGAAGGCCGACCGGCCGGTGTACAGGACTCTGTTGGAGTCCGTGATATCATTGAGCTGCGGGATGATGTAGATGTTGATACAATTTCCTACGAAAGCTAGGAAAACGCTCACGACCATAAGCCACTTCAGCTCGACTGTCTCAGGAAGTTCGGACGTGACGCCGGTACTTGGCCCTACAGCTTTCCACGGCTCCATTGTTATGTCATCATCTGAAGACTGGTTCATGGCGCCGGCGTTTGCACAGCAGCCCTCCTCACGACGACATTCTTATCCGAGGTGGAATTCATACCCAGTCTCATAATGCATTACATTCCATCAGCTCAATCTCGTCACAAACATTGGTCAGATTTAAGGAGATCTGATAAGGGGGCATATACGAAAATATCCTTTCTGTGTGAATGCAAATTTATTGCAGACATTCCAACGAGGAAAAATACATCCTTATAAAATTCAAAGCGCCTTCTTCTCTTTGTTTGAAGATGTAATAATCATTATGTTTACTTTGTCCGTTCTCTGACGTAGTTATTCGAGCAGGGCGCGGCAAACGTGGGAATAGAATGCCTGAAACTGATTAATACTTGCCGGCTTGGTGGATGCATAGCGAATAGCTGACTAGTTGTTGATTCGTTGTCTGATAAAACAGCAATAAATCCTTCAGGGCAAACATCAGTATCACACCCTCAGCAGTTGTTAGAACGGTGGTAAGAGTCCAAGTGCCACTACATCATCCCCACTCGTTGCCATTGATAATAAAATGAAATGCGTCGGCGGAGGTGCGCTTTCTGTGTCAGCAAAACATGCAGGCCGACACACACACGCACGCACACACACACACACACACACACACACACACAAAATACTCAGACAGAATATTTCATGAGGAATACCTTTGTATATATTCAGTATCTTGTTTAATTTCTCGTCGTCAAGGTAGAAGCAAACAAATTAATCATTTCCGAGAATAGCAGGGTGTCATATCACTGAAAGATCGCTCGAAGTTGGACAGGTATTTACAACATGTAAATCAGCAGGCTCCCGTAGAGAGCTCAGGACAGCATTGCCGAGTGTTATCATAAGTGACTTAGAAAAGGCCTTTCGTGACACCTTGAAGGCTACTCCTTTTTTCCGCTTTTTAATGTTATCAGCAATAAGCAATCGGTGTTATCTCAGTTGTCATCTGACCCTGGCACAATGTGCAGCTATGAATATATGGATTCATTTGTCAGGCGCCCTGGTTTCATGCAGAAAGATTCCTTTTCAAACGGCAACCTGAAATTTCGATTGTGTCTATGAATTAATTACAAATGAATATGTTTTAATTTTGTTCGTGTGTGCATAAAAGAATTAATGCGCAGAGTCATTGATATCTGATTCCCAAGTTGCAGTCACTCGTTGCAAAAGGGTTGCGCTACCTCTTGACGCCTTGGGTTGTTGTTGTAGTCGTTTGTTTTGTTTTTCACTCTTCAATACATTAACCGAATCCCCCAGTGTGTTCCACTCACAATGCTCTATTTGCATACTCCGCGGCAGAATACTGTACACAATCTTCAATCGATAAACGAATAATTAAACCTCCATGCTGGTGATGCTGACATGCCGAAAACTGATGAAGACTGAAAATATCCGATCTTACGTCTTTCGGTGTTCTATCTGGATATACCACCTATCCTAGATAGGATAGGAAATTCAGACACGACTTCCACGATTGCATTACAAGACAGTAGGCCTATTTACCGTCGCCTGGATGCGCGCATTTTGTGCACGGCAATGCTACAATATAATAAATGCGGACCCGCTCGAAGATCTGTCGATTCGTGCAGGCGGTAGGGCCTTTACTAACTAACTGCCGTATGACATTAGAGCAACAGCGTCTATCATGACCTATGCGTTCTCCTATGAAAACACGAAAAGTTTTCAGCCACACACTCTTCAAAATAATACACAAAATACATTGTGTATCGATATTATATCCCCAAACTCAATCACGCATTTAACCAACATCAAGATATTAACATGGAGGATTGGCACGTTCATGTCATTCAAGCTGCCACTTTTATAAAGAGTGGCAAAATACACTGATATAAATGATTGAACTTTTTTCCCCCATGTAACGTGTTCCCTTGTTTGAATGAAGCTGAGATAGAAATTAAAATGTGAAACCAAAGACATCATCTGCGACCATGAAACTTGCATGCGTCAATTCTTCTGATCATCCCTCAGGAGTTTTGGCACCATCTTTGAGCAGATTTTCTGCATGTCCATGTTTAGTGAAAATCTTCCAGACGCTGTATACCGATTCGTGCCCAGCTCATTTGCCATCAGTCAGCCGACTATCGCCACGCACCATCTACCTGACGCGTTTAATGTTGACCTCAGTCCAGGTCGTTGAAGGCCCTCCGCTCCTGGGATCATCTTCCACGTCTTCTCGTCCTTTTTAAACCTCTTGTACCACTCAAAAACACACGTGCGTGACAGTGTCTCATCTCCGTACAGTTGCTGTGGTACAGACAGCAATCTCAGCGCTTCTGACAGAGTTTTCCTTAAAGGGGATGGCTAGTAACTGATCAGTGGGAATCAGTGGGAATACTGGGGGATGATTGTTCCAATTCTTGTGGGATTCATTGAAGAGTACAATACATATCTATTGTTGTGTGAAAATTATTTGCTTCAGAATGGTTTCATATTCCAGTAATGTGCAGATGAACCCCCGTTATTATACGGGCGTGCTAACCTGGAAACATTAAACCGCACATTACTTGAATATGTGGCCATTCTGAAGCAAATACTTTTCACACAACAATAGATATATAATCCCCTTTAAAAGTAAAAGTAACTTCAAGTTTGTTAGTTGCTCTGTGCGTATTGCTGAACGACATAAAAAAAAGGATGAGACGCAATAATTATGTAGAAAAAAAAAATCTGACGGCTGCAGAGAGCTAGATCACAGTTAATTACATATTCCAGATAGATCATTTTGAAGGTGAAACCTCTTATTTTGAAATTTGGGGTTGAAATAAATATTTTATGACACCAGTCCTGGAACTTTTCTGACACACCTCGTATGCACGATGTATGGTGAACAGAAAAAAAAACAACAACAACAAAAGGGAAATATAAAATGAAACTAGAGCACGCACTTCAATGCGCGTATGAAAACCTCAAAAATGCGCAACTTGAACTTTCGAGTTTATTACCCTATTTATTACCCTATTATTAAATATCGAAAATCCTTCATAAAATCCATAAAAATTTCGGAATCACTACCAAAATTTAATGATTTTTGTGTCATTCTCAACATTTCCTGCAAGTTTCATTTAAATCCGTTCACAACTTTTTGAGTCATTTTGCACACGGACAAACAAACAAACAGTGATGAAAACATAACCTCCTGTCTTGGCGTGGATAAAGATAAATCGATCCGTTGGTTTACCTTATTTCGGGGTGCTGAATCTGAATCTTGTTGAAGCAACGACTATTGAATTCCTTATTTGAATTCCAATATTTCTAGTATTCCCTCATGAAAGGTGAAGAAATTGAAAAAGAATTGGTGTTGCCCTATTTTCAGTTATTCCATATAGCCACAAAAATCTGAAATAACTATATATCTCCTTATAAATAGTGACAAAATATTGAACAGGAAAATTGTGGTTTTATGCTATTTTGAAGGTGCTGAATCCAAATCTGGATTTCGGTAGACCCGGTAGAGTCAAGATATATATATATATATATATATATATATATATATATATATATATATATAATCTATATATATATATATATATGAATATATAGTCGGCTCGACAATAATATTCTTTTCTTTGAATTTGAAAATTTGGCGTTAGGAAACAAAAGGAAATGTAACACTTCAACTTCTAATTTCAGCTGATCTATCAGACAACGAAGTGATAGGCTTCTTTGAAATTACGTATAACTTAGGTATAATTATATATAAAATTATATATAAAATTATGTGTGCCTGTGTGTGTGTGTGTATGTGTGTACATTATATACCATATCAGAGCGCAACGCCACAACAGTGACGTCATTTCACCCGTGTTTGAGATTGCTGTTGCGTTTGTTACGAGACTTTCAAAGCAGTGAGTGTATTAATTCACGACTACCGTTTATAACAAACTGTAGGCCACAAAACGCAGTTTCAAAATCTAGCTGCATTTGCTTTTAAAGTCATTATTTGCCATTTGCAGATGGAACAAACAAAATAGTTCAAAATGTGAGTTGGGAATAAAAACAACCAATTATAACAGTAATTTTTTACCTAAAATATTTCATGACTTATTTCATCGAAACAGTCATGTACATAACTACCCCACGCGACGATCCGGTGAATTTCATCTTCCATTAATGAGAACCGCACAAGCCCAAAGTACATTTCTTTATACCGGACCCAAACTTTGGAATAATTTAGATAATAGTTTAAAAGATTCCCCCAAATTTGTCACATTTAAATACAAATTCAGAAAACATCTACTCTCTACTTATAATTTTAGATAATTCAAATTGTTTTAATTCACGCTTGAGCTTTCACCTGCCCTGATGTCGCAGCACTTTGCGTGTTCTGTATGTGGACCTCTCTTCTTTCTTCTCTCCTCTTCCTTTCCCGTCTTTTGTTCTTCGTAGACTTCTATTGTTACTGTCTTCTCTCCTCTCGGTACTGTCTCGCGTCTTATAATGTGTGTGGGTAATGTGCGTACGTGTGTGTTGTCCTTGTCATATTTTCCCGGTACACGAGGTCAGTTAACAGTGTCCGGGCATTAGCATTGATATTTTATTTTTTTTCCCGACCTGCGTATCTCAATATAACTACATATCTTTTTTTACAAATGATTTACATAATCTATATCAAATATAATAGCTATAAAAAAAAATCGAATAATGTATTATTTACTCATTACTTATCTAGCGATCCACGTCCCACAAGCTTTGCTTTTTAGTGGATCACTATTTTCCACAATAGAATCTATTTTCCGCACGTCCACGAAGTATATATTTATTGTTCTAGTATGTTGTTATATAATTCATCTCGGATACTACATGAATCTTTTGCAAATGTTCGAACAATATCATTTCATGACATGTATACTTTGTACTATGTTTCAATTTTCGTTGATTGGAAATTTGTACTATGTTTTTTTTCTTGATTCTCGTTGATTGATTGGAAATAAACTATGACTGAACTGAACTGAACTGAACTGAACTGAACCAATGTAAAAATGTTAATCAGTCTAATCAATGTTGTATTGTCAAATATACCAGATGTGAACAAGAGTCAGAAGAAAATTGTTTCTAAGATATACCGTCTACAGTTATGGTTTATTGAGAAAAAGTGATACCCCCTTATATTCAAAGCTTTATTGCGAATTTTTTATACGCCAGGATGCTTTGTGATGCAACTGACGTACACATACATCAAATGTGATAACTCGAACATTTTTCAAATCTCTGCTCCTAATGGTAAACAGTACCTTGAGCGCACTTATGGATCTGATGCTCTATAGAGTGCCAGTCACATTTTCATTGACATCAGTATTGTAACTGGTTTAATAGCTGGCACCACTTTATTCATCATGACAATGATGATAGATGCATGCTCTTTCATACAAGTTAGGGGTATGCACATTAACAACATAGGTAGAACAGAAGAAATGACATTACAGTTTGGACTTTGGCCGTGGGAGATGAATCAAAAAGCCTTTTGTTGTGAAACAAAAATCGTGCTGTGCTTTATTTGACATCATTATTATGCACTCGTCACATACGAACAAACGGGCACATACTGTACAGTACATATCCTCAATGAACATGAACCACATCTCCAGGGAAACGGATATGATTTATGCCACGCAGTTTGCAAGAAACGGAGACTTCAACAAAGTAGGTCAATATGGCGATTAAACTGCTGATGGCGGGAGGAAGCGGTATACCGTCCTCCCCACGCTGCATTTTTGCAAGGGGACCGCCGCTACGCTCGACTCGAAAGGGTACATTGCAAGAAGTGTTCGATGATCATATTTTCAGTATTTTGCTCGGACATACGATCGACATTTTATTCACTTTGTTTTCTTTAAATTTCCCTCGTCTGTGTCTGCCCGTGATGGATAAAACATCCGCTCTCGCTCTGTTATCAACAGTGACCGCTTCTGTGTTCTGTGACCCCACTGCAGAAGGTACATTGTTGTAATAAAATGACTTTGATTTTCATGAATCTGCATTATGAATGTAATGTCCTCAGCATTTTGTTTGTTGTTGTTTTTTTTTATGCACTTAGCTCATTCATGTTATACAGTTTCACATCATTTCATCAGCTGCATTCTTTTTTGATACTTGCAAAACAACTGATTTTCTCTGTTGATTTGACCCAAGGACATTTTTCTCATCCAAAGATGATTGTGGGTGTTTGGGGCGTTGTTTGCTTATAATGTATCAAATCGTATTAGCGGAGTGTTTGCAGAGTATTAGCAGAGTATTCTGAGGCCCAGATAGAATTTTCAAATGATTCATAAGCGCGATCGCTTAGGACGTAGGACGATTCTTTGAAGCCCCCGTCACACTACAGCGTATAAATCAGCGAATGCCTAGCGGATGGGCAAAATTTGGCAAAGTCCAGATACGCTCGAATCCGCTCGAATTCGCAAGCAAAACGTCGTTTTCGAACGTTCGCGTAACGAATGATGAGCATATGCTAACCGTGTTACGAGCGGATTAAGTAGCGAATGAAAGCGAATGCGTACAGTCCGTCCAGCGGATGCTGAGCGGACAAAGCGAATGAGGAGCGAATGCCCAACATATGCAGAGCGATACTGCGGCAGTCACGTGACGGATCTCGACTGACGCACATTTTCCCAAATCATTTTGAGTAGTGACAGTGTCGAGTAACGTTGTGATTGTGAGAATGGCCCCCAAAAGAAGGAAGGAGAAGTCACCACCAAGTGCTGCTGATGTCATTACCCTCGACAGTCCTCAAGATTCCTGTGTTCCTTCTGATGATCACGTTGACGATGATGTGGGGAGTCCAACATCCTCCATTACGTCTGGTGCCTCCAACTGTTCCTAGCCTGGACCTTCAGCGAAAAAAAAAAAAAAAAAAAGCCAGAGGCAAACGCCGGGACTTTAATATCCCGGAAGTTCGATGAGAAGCTGATTATACAAGCCGAACTGCCCTCGTCTTCGGATCCAGGCCCTGGTCCACATCGTTCTTCGATGTTTTCCTCTCCTCCGTTTTCTCTTGTCTTGGATGTATTTGGCGATTGCCAGCTGGTTTAGGTCATACTCATGTTGATGAACAGCTAGAAGATATTGCATCTGAAATCTCTGAGCGTCCTCCATTTCTGATGACCAACTGATAAATGCTACCTGTGCTGTCCAGATTTGCTGTGCGAATTTGGACGAACGGCGAACGAATGAGAAGCGAACGCAGAGCGACCACAACTTTCGATCAGCGGGCGCTAAGCGACCACAAAGCGTATTGTCATTCCGTTCGTCATCCGCTCAAGATTTTGGACATGTCCAAAATCAAAATTTGTCTCCGGCGGATCTCTGCGAATCTCTGCGAACAGCTAGCGGATACAGCGAACGCCAAGCGGGTCACGAACGATGAGCAACGGATGTGAGCGTATCTCCAAATTTTCGGATCCGCTGGGCATTCGTTGGCTAGATACGCTCTAGTGTGACGGGGGCTTAAGGATTAGGTCTTGTTAAAGGGAATATATTTTCATCCGCATCCGCATAAATGTAAGCAAGTGTATCATACACTTGCTTATATTTATGGCTGGAAAGCAACCTGTATGACAACCTGATGAATACAAGGAGTCTCGACAATGACTGAAAAAGAAGGTGGAGGCCACCGAAAATTCGAGTGGAATAAACTCATTCTTTATTTGCAAAAAAAAAAAAAACCACAAAAATATATTGGAGCGAATACGTGAATTCTCAACATATATATATATATATATATATATATCTTTTTTTTTTCTTTTTTAGTGCAGACTCGATGTAACAGTACTTAAAGGGATTGTATAGTATTAGTTGAGGTGACGATTTAGCTTTTAATTTTTTGTAAGATACTTAGAAACCACTTAATGAAATGTTAATCAGCATACAATTCAAAGAGGAATCCAAAGTTATTTGAAGGAAATTAATTTTAAAGTGGCTGAGATATCCAAAAACAAAGTGAAATGAAGCTATCCTAATATGATAAAAGGTGGGTTCAACCTTTTATTAGGGCTGCTTTGTTTTAAATATCTCAGCCATTTCAAAACTAGTTTTCATCAAATAAACTGTGGAATAATTTGTTTTTAGATTGAAATGTTCTTTTATATTTTATTTGAGGTTTCTCATTATCTCAAACAATCATTAAAAAAAAAAAAATGTTGGAAGAGTGAAGCCACATATTAACCGAAACTGTGTCATCCCTTTCAAATGCGAAAGATATTTAGGGAGGACAACGCATTAGCTATAATACTCAAATTTCCATCATTGTTTTCTCAGTGGTAGACACACTCTCCACCGTTAGGGGATGGAGAGGGGGAGACATCCGATTACCATGCCACTTCCAAGGGGATCCTGCAACTATGGCCTGGGTAAAGGAGAGCATCTCACTGTTTATTCTCACAGCTGCAGCAACTGACCAAGGCTGAATTTATTGACGGGAACTTTGAGAGCTGGCAGAAAGGGTTCGACATCGACAAGAACTTCAGCCTCGTCATCACTGACCTGAACGTGGCAGACGAGGGTCTTTACATTTGTCGTGCAGTTCTGAAGAATTTTGAGAATTTCGAAAGTTCCGTCCTTTTGACAGTCAACTGTAAGTGATATTTTGCTATATCATGCCGGGGAAGTGATTTTTTTTTTCTTCATCGGTTTGCATTAACTTGTGAAAGAATTTGATAAATTCAAGGCAACAGTTCGGTGGATGTCCGCAAATCATCTCACACAATGAGATAGCCACTTGAATATATAATAAAGGATTTGCTTTTCTCTTCTATATATTATTATGCTTCATACATCTTTTATATCCTTGCCAAATTTCCATCGTCTAGAATTTTTCACTTTTTAGCGTTATTTGTAGAATAGCAAACTATATCGCAAATATGTGATTCTGCTTTCTAGAAATAGATGATCGAAGTCAGGGAAAATTTGATAATGTAATTGAGTAATTGCATAATTAGTAGAATGTCTTTTTCTAAAACCAAATTGATTAGGAACTAATAATGCCTTAGCATTCAAATATCCATGGAGCCTTTTATGTACAATCTTTTCTAGAACTTTGGATAGGGCAGGAAACAAAGAAATTGGGCGATGATTCTTCACTTGAGATGGGTCAGCTTTCTTATAAATAACAGGTTGGTATAACCTTGCCTTTTTTTCAAAGAATTGGGGAATTGACCGGAAAAGGCGATACATTAAATGAGACAGTGGGTCAGCTTCACATGGTTAACACTAAACCAATTGTTTCACTTCCTTGGCTGTCTTAATAACTTCATAAAGATTCGTATGTGTAAGAAAAAGGAACTTTCAGGAGATGACGGCAAGTACTGAATAAAATGAGCATTTCCCGCATCTATGGAAAAGGCAAGAGGAGGACCCATCTCAAGAAAATAACTGTACGTGTTAAATTTTTCTCCGATTTTAACTGTATCGTTTTCCAGTTCATCAGTATGTAAATTACATTTTACTTTGTATCCTTATAGGATTTGTTACCCAATCAAGTATTTAGTATATTCCAGAGAATTAGGTGATCCGAGTATCCTCTCGGATCACCTTCTGTATCTGTACTGAATCTTTCTTCTTTCTTTGTTTCTTTATTTCTCCTCAAAAGTTGTGCAGAGGTTAGCTCAGAAAGTGTATTGCCTCTCAATGTCAAACTTATACCATATATGTATCATGTCGCAAAGACGACAGCGCAAGTAAAATCATAGTGATCAGTCGACCGTGACGTCACTATGACGTCATTATATGAAAACACATTTTCATGCATATCTCATTAATGGAACAGAATATTTCAATGAAATTTACGTCACATATATTTCAAGTCATGCGAATTCTACTCATATTCTCAAAATTCATTTTTATCTCAAAACGTGCGCGTACGCGCGCGTTGAAATATTTGTATGCTCAAATCGAGCTCAAAATTTTTTTGCACACGTTTCAGACCATTTGGAGCATTTTTTGAAAAATTGAAAAAATTGGACGGACGCGTACGCGCGCGCACATATTCGCACGCACAGCTCATATGGAATAGAAATTTTCAATTTTTTCACATGGATCGGATGTCTGAAATGTCAAGGAATATTTATGCCAAGTTTCAAGTCGATCCGATTCAATATGACGTCATACGGGCCCCTCAAATTCAAAATTCCGCGCGTGCGTCAATGGGGATACACAGTGCAACTATGCCAAAAAACCGCCAATTTTAAATCGGATTTTACTCGTCAGGATGGACGGTGACCCCCCATTTTCTTGACATATTCTGAAAGCTGATGAGTTGTACATGTCATTTCATGGGCTGGCTATGCTGACAAAATGATTAAAAGATATCAAATTTCTTAATAAAGTAAAAAAAGTAAATTTTCAAAATGACGTCATCAAATTTCAAGTTTGCTCGAGCGTATCTCACTTATCCTTTGCCAATTTTCACCTAAATTTCAATATGTTGTAGCTTATGAAATGCTCTTTCATAAATGTAATTACACAATTTTGATTAGATGACGACATCACCTCGAAAAAATGGATTGAAGGTAACCTTGTCAAATTTGACCAGTTTACGTGTAATCTCTATGGGAGTGCAATTTTTAGGGAAATGAAAATTGACATGACTATCTTTATCGAGCACTAGCTCACTTATGCTTCGGTGAATTTCTCTAAGATTTTGATATGTTGTAGCTGAGACATAGGGCTATCGTAAATGTGCCATTCATTTTTTCATACGTTGTCGGGATCACGTCAAAAAAATTGGTTGAAATTAAAGCTTATCTTCGATGTATTGTAATATTTCTTTCTTTTTACAACTTTATGTGCAATAACTCAAGAAAAACATACCCTATCACCACCATATTTTGCACATGTTTAGTTCATGTCACGAACATTATTTCACAAAAAAACAACTACTTGATCAGACGCCATCTTGGGTATGTAAATTAGGGTCAAAGGTCATAAATGTATCATCCTGTATCTTGGTGAATACATGTCCTATCTTTCCCATATTTTGCACACGTAAAGACCATGTTACAAGAATCATTTCACTAAATAACCACTTTTTGCTCAGATGCCATCTTGTCTGTGCAAAGTGGGGTGAAAGGTCATATGTACTTTTTTCTGTATCTTCGTTATGACGTGTTATCTCTATGGGAGGGAATTTTTCTAGATGTTAATATTGACACGATTGTCTTTATCGAGCACTAGCTCACTTACCCTTCGGTGAATTTTTCTCAGATTTTAATATGTTGTAACTCAGACTTTGCGCTATCGTTACGTGCCCTTTGCTTTTTTCATATGATGTCGGGATCATGTTAAAATACTTGGTTGAAATTAAAGCTTATCTTCGATGTGCTGAGATATTTCTATGTTTCTGCAACTTTCTTTGCATAACTCAAGAAAAACAGCCCCTATCACCCCCATATTTTGCACATGTTTAGTTCATGTCACGTAGATTATTTCATAAAATAACAACTACTTGATCGGACAACATCTTGGGTATGTAAATTAGGGTCAAAGGTCACAAATGTTTCATCCTGAATCTTGGTGAATACATGTCTTATCTTTCCCATATTTTGCACACGCAAAGATCATGTTACAAGAATCATTTCACAAAATAACCACTTTTTGCTCAGATGCCAGCTAGGTTGTGCAAAGTGGGGTCAAAGGTCATATGTACTTGTTGCTGTATCTTCGTTATAGTGTATACAGAGTTGGTACCAAAGATGGCAGATACGACTCCCTTTTCTAAATGAGAATCCAAACATCACACGGCCAATGTCTCTGAACACAGAAGAAACCTGCATGGTCATGCCTATTGCGATCAGGACTTGAATCATTGAGTAAAAAAAAAAAAATCGGATCACCTTAATTTGTCAGTGATGACAAATTACAATCTCTAGTTTATATCAACTTTATATGTTGCAATTTTCAAAGAGTAATAAAGTTTTTGAGAAAGTCGATTCACTGAGGCAATGTTATTTCTATTAAAAACGATATTTCGAATATTGAGAGTCCAATTTACTCCTCAGAGCAAATCTGTATAACTTATTCCGAGTGTTTGTGGATCGCATTATTTAAGCAAGATTTTCTGGGGTTTTTTTTTCCTATTTGTTTTTGTGAGGGTTAGCTGTAAATTTTTGTCATATAAATCTGTTCACCTAAATATCAATATATCATAAGCCCTGTCAGTATAGGACTCAAGGAACACCTCTTGCCAGTTTTCATCTACACGATCAGAATTTAAAAGTTCGACATTCAAGGAAGTTTCTTTCCTATACATTTGTTTATGTCGGGGTATAGGCAGCTTAAGGTGTAACTGGTCAATGAGAGTGAATATTGGTAAATGGTCTGATATCATAACACAGAATTCCGTTAGAACAGGTGTTATGAGTTAGGATATATTATCAAGGAGTTTGTGATATAGTCGAAATGGAGATGCGGGAGTGAAGAGCACACGAACTGAGGATACCAACAAATTTCTGCGAGGTATTTGTATCGATTTTCAGTAGATCATTGTTATAATCATCCATTAAATAAATATGCTTATTTTAACGTGGAATATTATCTGAACACATGAATTTGATCACAAAAAAAAATAAAAAAAAATAAAAAAATATATATATATATATATATATATATATATATATACACACACACACACACTGTATATATCTGCAGAATTACCGGTTTGTCTCTAAATTATACCTTATACAATATTGAAATCTTTGAAGGCTTCCGTGGCGGTAGAACGTTGGGTGGTAGAAGGCTTAACGGTGCACCGCGTATTCTCTCTAGGGTATTTGCCTGGCCCTGAAAAGGGCCTACCCAATCCCGACATTTCGGCAAGCATGTTCCTTGAGAATTGCCCTTGCATTCCCTTGAGAACGGCGAGAACATGCTTGCCGAAACGTCGGGATTGGGTACGTAGGCCTTTTCAGGGCCACACACATACCCTAGAAAGAATATGTGGTGCACCGTTAAGCCTTATACAATATTCTTTTTATGTTTTTGAACTATTTCAATAAATACATTGCAGTGATTCTCTACTCTCAATCTGTAAATGTTCTTAACTTGAAATGATACCGAGTACAGTGTATACACATAAAGCGAAACACCCCCCCCCCCCCCCATGACGGCGATCAAAACGCAGACACTGAAAATGTGGAATGCTAAATACATGTATGGGTGGTGAATTTGCGTTAAGCTAGGTTTCCTTAATTCCTGTAATTGAAAATGGATGGGTTTTTTGTTTGTTTGTTTTTGTTTTTGTTTTGTTTATTTATTTCTTTTTTGGTTTTCTTTATAACAGATAACAGCAATAACTCTACATAATCCTTTTTTTTTTATCAAGACTAAAATTCCTTCAGATTTTGGCAGCCATTTTGGAAATCTCAAAACCCTCAAGGATGCAAGAGTTGTATCATCCAGATTCAGATTCAGCTCCCTCAAAATAGGGTAAAACCATAATTTTAAAATATGGGGTGGATGATAAAACAAGATTAGGCCCAAAACCTGGCATTGGGACATGGACTTTAATGTCGACATTAATATGCACTTCTTTTTGCCATGCGCCAAGTTGAATAAAACATACAATGCACGTCTGTATTTCGTGAATTGATGGAAATAGATGTACTCACTATTAAAAACTTAACAGTCGAAACATTTTTAGAAGCACCTCCTGCATTTAAACCATTGTAGAATTATCTCGTTCATCGGATTCTTATTGATCCAATCAAGTGCATGCATACTGTTTGACAAAATGACAGAGAAGTAAAGAAATGTAATGAAATCTGTGATGAGAGACATAATGGAAATATTTTAATGGAGTTTGGAAGCCAAAAAACCAACAACAACCACATACATGCAATGGCATTATAAATATATGACCAATCGAGTCTGTAATAAATAAAGACATCACGTCATGTACAAAACGGGCTCTGCAGTACAAATAACGATGTACTGAAAACTAAAGGAACGACATCATTATCATACCTGCATTGCTATTGTTTGTGATACAAATATTTTAAAACAAATGTAACAAAATGCATGCTCATCCAAAAGGCATGCTGTAACTGTATACAAATTATTTCAATTTGCCTGTGTTTTTTGATGTTTAATACTGTATCACAGATTTTAAGACACATCCCTTAACACAGACATAAATGCATAATTATGTATTTGCGAATATGCATCTTAACACTAGATTACCACAATAATAAAAATTAAAAAAGTTCAGACTTCTTTGCAGCAAACTGATGATGTTATCATTCGTTTCTTAGAGACAGGTTGGCATTATTCTTTTTTAATTCAATTTATTAAATATTTTTCCTACAGTGCTGCAAATAATCAAGAGATGACAAGTTACATGTATAAAATGTAATTTTTGTTACAATGCACAAATTCTTCTTGTAGCAAGTGACCTGTAATATGCACTTTCATCATACATGCATGTCGGCAGGTCTATAAATCATCAGACACGGAAAGGTAAAATGCAAAATCACAAATGCACAGCTGATCAAGCACATATACGATAACATGGCCAAAATAGACAAAGGAAATTATGCTTAGCATAATCATTCATTTTTCTTAAAAACATTATTTTCATCCATGAAAAATAAAGTACCAAATTGTTTGAACATAGATATGACATTTGTATATATGCGATTCATATACTGTGCTGCACATCATGACGTTCCCATAAAACTGTACACACAACATCCGTGAGATTTTACTAGAATCAATCCTCTATAATACTGTATACCCTAATGAAGGTTAACTAGTTATCCTACACCTCTCTTTGACAACAGACATTCTGCACAATCAGAATATGAACTCATCCACAAAAATACTTCAATGTTTCAATGTAGAGGCACTTTGTGAAAATAGTGAAATGACTTCAAAAATATCACAAATTGACATTTACTTATACCATGATCAAGATTAATTATGCCTTCTCTCTATCCTCTGAAATGTTCTCATACAGTATACTCTGTATCTTATGATGCACATGTGAGGCATATTGTACACCAAGCAAAAGAAGGAGTTGTACAACTCAATGAACAAGACTAAAGATGATTTGCATGCAGCATAATTTGCATGAAATAACTCTGGTTTGACAACAGCCTTGCTTTAATCGAGAATGCAACTGCCAAACACTATCATATTTTCATATCACCAACTTGACAACTGGAATTGTAAAAATGTGAAAAGATACTGCTGTCCTCATACACACCATTTTCTCAGTACCGCTCTAAAACTCTTGTGCAAGGCTTATTTCAACAACCGGAAAACTTGGGATTAGTTTGCAAGGCAATGACAGAAGACATCAGGTACAGTTCATATGCAGCAGTATCAATGTGACATCAGGCTGTTCTCCACAGACAAAACAACTCGCATATGAAAATTAAAAAGTTATTACACTTGATTGAGACTAGTCTTTGAATCATCTCTCGTATTGTACAAAATTATACAGAAAGCTTCATACACAAAATTCATTATATACACACACACACACACGAATATCATGAAGACACAGTTTTGCCCACATTCTGATATCAAACAATGCATTGATAGCTAACAAAAACACTCAATCTCCTGATAAAATCCCAAAGGGGTGACTGCTTACGTCTCATATATAATATTCGCATACCCGTATGTGCATATCATACTGCAAGTTGTTCTTTACAATTCATAGCTAACAAAAAATAAATGCACTAATATTCAATCCGCATGTATTACGAAAAAAATGCAACAAAAAACATGCAACAGACTGCTCTCTGTTATTAAAGGTATCGTATAGTTTTGGTTGGGACCTAATTTCAGGTTTCTAACATTTTTTGGTGAGATAATGAGAAACCTCTTATGAAACATGAAAGAACATGTAATTCCATGAGGAATTCAACGTTTATTTGATGAAAATTGGTTTTGAAATGGCTGAGATATCCAAAACAGAGGGATTCAAATAAGTGTGGGACCCACACTTTTTTTACGATCGCCTTGTTTTACTTTTTTTTTTGATGTTTCAGTCATGCCAAACCCGATTTTCATCAAGTAAACTTTGAATTCCTCTTAAAATGGTATGCTCTGTACTATTTCATAAGTGTATTCTTGGTATCTTGCAAAACGTTAAAAGCCCAATTCTCATCTCCACCAATACTGTACCATCCCTTTAAGCTTACATAATAGTGGATGTGACTCAAGTTGTACAAGACCTTGAATCTAATTTCAGAATGAATAAACACAGGCTAAAATATACAATGTAAAAGGCTGGCAATGTAATTACAATATATGTGCACTCATCCCATGAAATGAACATACTAGGAACTTGTCTTTCTTGGTTTTACATTTTTGTTGATACCTGCCAACTTTTTAGAATGGAAATTAGTACTATTTAATTAGTATTAAAAATCAGGAAGTATGAAAAATCAGACAGCATGATGATACAATCTGGGGATTTTTAAAACCATCACAACCCTGTTGATCATTGCAAAACATACATGTACATCAAGTATTCCCAGCTCGATTTCATCAAAAAGGGGGATTTTCTTTTTTTTTCCATTAGAAATGGGAAATAAAAACTGGGATCTCACATTGGCAAGCATGATCAGGAATCTAGCTTTTATCAGCCGCGGTGACCAACTCAAACCATTGCCGGAGGGCGTCACTGAGAGTTTCTGGCAAGGCGTTGATGTCCCTCAGGATGATGTAGAACGGGAACGGAAAGTGCTCCATGTACGACTGGATCTCGGGCATGGCACCCGCCTTGCTGAATATCGGAACTCGGATGTCGAGGATAGAATCCTGAAGAGGTCAGAGGAGGAAGTATTTGCACTTAAAATTTGAATGAATGCATACATGAATGAATAAATGAATGAAAGTGTGAATGGATGGATAAATGAAAGGATGGATGGATTGATGAATGAACGAATGCATGAATGAATGAATAAATGAGAGAATGGATGGAATGATAAATGAATGTATGGATGATTGAATGAATAAATGAAAGGATGGATGGAATAATGACTGAATGAATGAATGAATGCATGAATGAATAAATGTATGAATGAATGCATGAATGAATGAACGAATGAATGAATGAATGAATGAATGCATGAATGAATAAATGTATGAATGAATGCATGAATGAATGAATGAATGAATGAATGCATGAATGAATAAATGTATGAATGAATGCATGAATGAATAAATGAAAGGATGGATGGATTAATGAATGAACGCCTTCCATGCAGGGCAAATTATTTGATACAAAACTGCTATCATATCCAGGTGATGCATTACAAATCTGCTTGGTCCCAAGCAATGGTTCTTGCATCGAGTTATTTTTTTTTTTTTCTTGCAACTGAGCAAACAAGTTGCCCATTATAAAAGTAAACATACACCAATCATTGAGTGTTCTCTGGTGTTAGCCATGCTAAAACTCATGAGTATACATACTTCTGTTGGATTAAAAGTGAAGGTCTTTTTGTCAACCAGTTGTAATAGAAACAACTCAACCAAAGAATCATTAATTTTAATGAATATGCAGTACCCGCTGCCATTAGGGATTAGAACCGTCATTGGCTATTGGGAGGAAACTAGGCAGTCTTGGTGGATATTATGCCTGTCTAGCAATCAGTAGGTTGTGGGTTCAAATCACACTTAAGTATGTATGCCCATGAATTTTATGATAATAATAATAATAACAATAATTAACAATGCTTGTATAGTGCATAACATATAATGCATATGTCCCTATGTGCTCACAAAATGGAAAGATTACGCAAAAAAAATACAAAATTCCATTTACAATGATAGAACCGAGCTTTACGTTTGCTTACACTGTTAAAAAAAATGCGTTTTCAAAGCATGGCTATCGCCTATAATACATTGACGAAGGTTAATTTGTCAATCAGTTACAAATCTGCGCTCACCCTGTTCTCTGGGTTGTCAATGACGACGAACATGAGGAAGATGTTGGCGTCCCTCGCTGCTCGGACCGCCTTCCGCACCGTATCCATGCCCTCTAGAAACAGACCACGCCCGTCAGATACCACCACTAGCAACTGGGATGTGTCGGGATGACCGGCAGCCCCAACACGTGGGGCACGGGCCGTTGTCATGGCAGCAGATGCATACTTCAAGAGCTGGGGAAAGCATTTTGAAAAATACCACACAACACAGATAAAAACCAAATAACTAGCACACTATCAACCCACATCTGCCCCATGCTACTGAAGTACAACTCCAAATTTGCATGTTCCAGAAAGGCATATGTTTCACCAAAATTATGCCAGTGCTGACAATATGTTTACATGTCAAAATCGTGGAGGTTCAAAATTGAGTAATCAGGAAGATTCTACTGCGTGACATGCACCTCAATAAGCAAAAAAAAAAAATACTTCCAAAAAAGGGAAGCTTTTATATTGTCTCAAAAGGAAATGACGAGATGATCTCCCCGTAAGGGAGCACTTACGCGTACAGTTGAACCTCTCGTATCCGGACAAGTCGGGACCGGGGCTCATCCGGATAAGGGATTTGGCCGGATACGGGAGACTCAGTGCTTTATACATGTGCATAATACATACACATGCACTGATGTAGCCCATTGTAGTACCACATGTAGTAATGTGTATACTGCAACCTTTTCATTGTTACATTTGGGGATGTTTCGGGATGTTGAAATGTCTGAAGGTAAGCAATTTGGAAGGAAATTTGATGCAATGTGTGTTAATCATATTGGAAGTAATATGTAATTCATGTGTGTTTGGGTAGGAGTTCTCAAGGAGTTGGGAATCCCCCTTTTTTCCCGTAATTATTTTTTTAAAAAAATCACGGCGAGATTGCGTCCGGATAATAGAGAGATCCGGATAAAGGGAGGCCGGATAATAGAGGTTCAACTGTATCATCTTTGTGAGGCCAAAACACACAAAATGCAAGTCATCAAGTATTTCAAGAAGCACAAGGTATAGCATTTCCTACATCTTACTCTCTCTGCCTAAATCAGGGCAAGCATAAAGTATGGCGGGCATGCACATCTCTGCATGTTGTTACTCTGCTTGTAATAATGTATGGCACTTGTATGCATTTCACACACATTACCTGTGCAATCTTGGTTAACTTGTATGCATTTCACACACTGTACCTGTGCAATCTTGGTTAACTTGTATGCACTTCACACAGTTTACCTGTGCAATCTTGGTTAACTTGTATGCATTTCACACACTTTACCTGTGCAATCTTGGTTAACTTGTATGCATTTCACACACTTTACCTGTGCAATCTTGGTTTTCTTCTGAGCAAATGTGAACTGCCTCAGGATCGTCGCTCCCGACTGCTCTGAAAACTGCTCGTGGAACGGATGCAGCAACTGCACATTTTCTCCAAAGCTATAGAGAACATGTACACATACAAAGTCAAGATCAGCCTACAGAATGCCATAGGAACAAAGCGAATGCACACCCAAAGGTTAATGCTCAAAGGCACATACAGGCACTACAATGGTACATGTGCGAAGATACATTGATCTACTTAGTGCCGAGTCACTGTGAAAAGGGCCAATGATGTCTAGCAATGAGACTAGTGCATACTGGAGATAAACAACATACGTATGTAGGACCACATACTGCAATCTTTCCACCATCTTGCTCATAGCACAGTCATTTTGAGGTAGTGCCTCATAGTAAAAAAAAAATAAGCAAAAAGGCCAGTTTACTTATATGTAGCATTCACACAACATGCATACCTTTATACTGAAGATTGTTTGTGATGACTAGAACACTTCCCTAAGACTTGCCTAACATAGGAACAGCTAATGAATACAAACAGGGTTCTTTTATTCTGCATCAAGTATGAAAACAGGGGATGAAAACAATGTATCAGCTTATTAAGAGGTCTTTGGAGAAGAGAAGGGTCTCATAAATCTGAACTACAATTGTAAACCGGCCTAAGCAGAGACGGGCAGATGTCATCTGGATTTGCTTTTCTGCTTAAAAAAGTTTAAAAAAGTGAAAATTTGAGTCTCAGCCACCTTCCAACTCTAGTTCATTTCTCTCCATACTGACTTGTACATAATGCTTTAATACAGCAGCCATTTTTACAGATAGATTCCCATGGACGGTGTATCAATGGTTCAAGAATAAATATGAGAACTACTGCATAATTGATCACAATTCATATAATGCTAATAAAGAAATGAGATGACTAGCCCAATGTCGGGTAAACTCACCTGCACACTGCTAGCTGTCCAGCCTCAAGCCATGTTAGTGCATTACTGATGACTGCCAGAGACTCAAATGCAAGCTACAGAAAACAATAATAAAAATGAGTCAAAGAACAATACAAAACAAATCCACGTTTTTATATTTCTTATATTCAAAGAAGAAAAACACAAAAAAGATAATTAGTCACCGCTGATCCAGTGCTTATGTTCGATGTTGATAACATTTGCTCTCACTTTTCTGTACTTGGTTTGCTTCCTACAGTATTTACACTCGTACAACATTGAAGTTTTGAGACTTTGGCCACTTTCATCTTCACTTGTCACTATTTTGCTGCTCTATGAATAAAACTCCCATTCCCATTTTTGTGTGATGTATGTCACTCTTATCACCCTAAAATGCTCAACTACCACAAATACCACCATTATGACATCTCAATTGTAGACTACTGCCATGCAGGACACACATGCAGGCCCTATCACTGTCAACTAAATGTAAATTGTGAACTTCACTGTGTGAACACAAGATAGTAAGCTTTTTTTTGTGTGTGATTTGTCTGGTTCTGCAGAATGATATTACTGTACACGATGTGACAACACTCCAGCCTTGTACGTTTCTGTCAGACAGCAGTGTCACCTGTCTGCTAAAAGGACTGATCGTGACGTTAGCTATCACTAAATATTCACAGTAGCAGCATGCAACAGCTATAATCTCCATTGGAAATTTCCGCCTCCATCTTCCCTAAACCTTAATCATAACAGTGCAATGACAGTTTAAATCGTTCATATTAAGTAGGAACTGATTAATACACATAAACCCTATTCACAGTGACCAACAGTCTGCTTGTTTACTGTTTGCAAGGTTGCAATTCTGCCCCCCCCCACGGAAAAAAGCAGTAACTGACATTTTTATGAATGTTTACTTTTTTGCAAAAATGAATAGTTTACCCAATGCTCTCCAATGTTAATAGGTCAGTTTTGCAAAAAGAAAAATGAAAGTGACCAAAAATACAATTTTTCACTTTTGCAAAAAGCAGTAACTGCATCCAGTTGATTCAACTTTGCAAGTTTCCCCACGGAAAAAAGCAGTAACTAACAAAGCCCACGGAAGAAAGCAGTAACTAACAATTTAGTCTTTATCATTCAGACTCTGTATAGTCCTTCCTGTATATTTTTTCCCTAATACCATTTATTTTTTCTACTAATTTTTTTTTAAACAATGTAAACAGCAGTTTCTCCCATAATTTAGGAGAGTAGATATAAAAAGATTGTTTCACCAGTAATTTGACTCTGCCCGCAGGGAATCATATGATAAGTTGTAGAAAAAGCTTCTTTCTGGAGACTAGCAAACCTGGCAGACTCAGCGCGCTCAGAGTGCAGAATACGCGTGCAGCTGCAGCAGCTGCATGCGCATAAATTCTGCAGCATACAGTAACTAGCTAAACATTGCATCACATCACAGTCATCACTTGCATGCACAGTATTGCAGGTCTGGTACAGTCTGAGTGATCATGCCAGTGCTAACCATGCTGTCACACAGTTTCTGCGGTCCAGGCATGCCTGTAAATCTATCATGAATTGCAGAGGAAAAGTCATGGTAGCCATGGCTTTGGCCAGAACCAGAAAATCTAGGTGAGCTGAAAATATATTGAAGGGAGATGAGCACTATAGTATTAATGCACTAACGTTAGTCTAATGTTAGATGTAGGCCCTAAAGTTTAAAATAGGTCTACCAGATCTAAAGTTACAGAGTAGATCTAGATTCTAATCTATTGTTAACTGTTTAGTGTTAGACAAAATGTCAGTAGGCCTAATCTAACGTAATAGATCTAGGTCTAGCACTAACATTGGGCATAGATCTGTAGTCTAGCTTAAGTGTAACGTCAGAGTTCGACTAGGATCTAAGACGAAGAGACTTGACTTTATTGTCTAGTCCAGGGTCATGTGTCAGGGGCCAGGCCGGGCACTCCAAAGTTCAATTAGGGTACATAGGTGTCTACCTTATTTTTACACAGAATTCCATTCAATCTACAAGACCTAGTCTAGGTCTAGCGATAGGTCCTAGATCTTATAGATCTAGACTAACCAGAAAGTAGAAGAACTTTATAACCTGGTGGTGGTAACAATTCTCCTCCTATGGTCATGTGACATGTGCAGTTACTGCTTTTTTCCATGGGGAAAACAGCAGACTCCTGGCCGTCTGCAGTTACTGCTTTTTTCCGTGGGGAAACTACCCAGAATCAAGGGTGAGCCACCGCAGTAACTGCATTTTCCTAAATAACATTTAGAAAATAACGGAAACATCATTTTTTCCTAGGTATTGTTAGACAACTAGGTATGGTGCATAATCATACCACAAAATTATTTTTGAATGTTTCTGTGTTTTTAAAGAATCTGCAAAAAACACAAAATCGCATTTATCTTAGCTCAGCAGTTATGCAGTTACTGCTTTCTTCCGTGGGGGGGCAGAATTGAGCCTATTTATGATACGCATGCCAGCCAGTGAATCCATCTGTGAACAGGGTATAGAGAGAAATAGAAAAGACCAACAGCTTGCATTTACCCTCCTTGATCGGTTGTCTGCCATGCTGGATGAGTCGTCCACAGCCAGCATGATCTGGTACTGGCGCTTGCTGGGCTTGGTGCGCCTCAGCCAGATCTTGTCCTTGCGGAACCCGCTGGCGATGTAGGGAATCACCTTCCGCATGTTCAGCCGCTTGCCGGTGCGGAAGTCTCCCCTTCAAAAGAGGAACATTGCATATGGTGTAAATAAATAGACTGCAATCCTGACTGAATCTCCTTGGGGATAAACTTCTTGACACTTTACCAATTAACCACATCCCCCATGGTGAAATTTGATGTTCAGTGAGCATACTGGGCAGCAATGCTGACAAGTACAACAACGTATACAGCTATACATGTACAATGTATCTCACTCATACAAATTCACTGACAAGGTCAAGGAATGGAGAGAGCAGAATGAAACATTAAGCCCCCCCCCCCCCCCCCCCCCAAACACCACCACTCACAGACAACAATAATTAGCAGGTTTCAAACAGATTGTCTGATTTTCCTCAAATTTTCATTTAGTATTTCTCTGGTCTGTGCAGATTTCACAATCTTGTCGGAAAAAACTTAATATGTTATGTCACTGCATGATACAAACGGTTCTGGGACAATGACCCCCGACCCTTCCCCTGATCCTTGCCCTAATCCTGCTCCTGAAATTAATCTTAATCCTAACCCAAATTCTAAACATCAACCTAACTTTAACCCTAAACCTAAGAAGGGGGGGGGGGGGGGGGAAGGGAAGAGGGTAATTGTCCTGATACGGATACAAACATACAAAATGTAGTTCCAAGGCTCCAAGGATTTGATATACTCCATGACACAATATTAGTATGGAATATCCACATAAAGCAATGCTGCCAATATACATGTACTTCTACAGTGATGTGAGCTTTAACGTGGTGAACACATACACAGCGGGAGCACAGGTGAAAGCCGCACTGGCCTTGCCTTGCTGGTGTAACCATGACAACGTACCTGAGTTTGGATGCCTGGGTAGGTTCCAGGACCAGTCTGAGTTGTTCACACAGGTCCCTAGCCAGGGCCGAGGTTACTGACTCATAGGATTGCCACATCTTCTGTGCTTCCAACTCCTTCGTGAAAAAAAAAAAAAAAAATATTGATAATAATAACCACAACACCAACAACAACAACAATAAAAAAAGGGTTTGGGTTAATCCCATCATCTTAGGGAGCGAGACATATCACCTCTACTCAGTTTTACTCAAAAATTGTATCACGACTTGACCAAACATGGACGTCTGTATGTATAGGCAGTTTCAAACATGGATAGCACGACAGTGCTGCATTGTCTGTTCTTTTACAACAAAATTTGAGGGTCTGTTCACATTCATACCATTTTGATGGGACATAAACTTAACAAGCAGATGTACTTCCATGAGCTCTGCATAACAACATGATTAATTCATTTTTTTAATGATCTATTAGCAGTATAAAAATGCTTTAACCCTATTCTCACTGGGCTATTTGAGACCAAGTTTTTACTGGGGGGAGGGTCAATTTGACGCCCCCCTTCAGATCTTGGCCACAGATCGCGCGATCGCCGCAAAATTTTGCCTGAAGATAGAGAAGGATGTCAACTACAAGATTACATGGTCATACAATAGAAAAATATTGCCTTTCTATTTTTAATAAATTAATTATGCAAATTTGTGCATGAAATCATATTTTCACCTATAACTCCATTAAATAGACTGAAGTATTGCTAAATTTTTGTGTCAGAATTCCTCAAGACATATCAAACAATTTTCAAGTAAAAAAATTGCACAATCAAAATCAATTTCTTTTGCTTTTTATTGTTTTGTTAATTTCTTATGTATTTTATTGTTTTTTCGACCTTTTCTTTTCTATTGTTTTTTTTTTTTTGCCAAAATTTGTTGTAGGCACTTTTTCAGGCTTATCTACACTAGAATTGATTAATTTCAATGGTTAAAGGTTGAAATAATCTAATCTATATCAATTTAACCAAAAAAACACAATTTGCATTCAATTTGCACACGATATCATGAATTTGAGCTGTTTTCAGGTTGACATGCATACGCATAACATTATGTAACTTCAGAATGGTGTACCCGGACGTCGCAAATTTGGTCTCAAAATATGTGGAAGACTTCAATGAAAAAAGTCATGAAACGACGCGGCAAAATCATTGCGCGTTGCGGAATCGTGGCGCGAAACGTCGAGTTAGAATAGGGTTAAACATGATTTTTGAAAATGGGTAATATTCAAAAATTTAGTGGCCTTAAGGACATCACACCCACCTCTCCATCCCCTGACTCCTTGCTGCCAATCAAAGCCAGCTGTTCCTCCATCTCCCTCCTCAGTCTCTCTACTTCCTCCGGGTCCAGCACCGCATCCGGTAGGTGAGGACCAAGGTGCTCCATTGCCGTGTGGATGGTGGACTCAGTCGGACGTTCTCCGTCCCCCTCCGTCGCCATGGCATCACTCTCCGCCTGGTCATCCGGGGGCATCCAGTCCTCGTCTCCTTCCTCAGCGGTGGTATCTCTGTCGTCGGCCGAAGGTGCTTCCAGCTTCGACAATCCCGTCGTTGCTGCCACTTTCTTGGATGGCAGCTGATCCGACATGTTCTCCTGCTATTTAAAAACCACATCATCAACATGCGATGTAAAACAACTACATGCCAAGAACACCAGAGAGCTCTGTTACACTAGCATGGGAACTATATCGAGCTAAACAATGAGCCTCTAAAAGTTGGGATACAGTGTAGATTCAGATCAGTTTTGATTGGGAATGATAAATAGACATTCAAGATGCTGTATTCAAGAAAACTACAAGGTGTGTGCGCGATTTTGTTCCCAAATGGGTTTCATGTAAATAAACAGTTAGTACCTTCTGAGGACTGACTGATCCCATATTTCTCCCTTAGATCAGTTGAATCTAGCTTAGGATTGACCTTAGAGCTTAATGAAACAGGCTCCAGGAGTATATGTACACTTTATCTGAATAATCCATAGTGACAGAAATCAATTCTTACGAAGCTCCAAACTCAAATGACTGTCTAGATCTCCCTCCGATTTTACTCCATCTAACAAAGCGGCAACCTGTACAATAAACGGAATTGCACTTTTCTGACACACTGACACAGCGTGCACGTTTTCGATCTACCTCCTCTTCTTTGTCTGGCTCCGCCTCCATTCTCTCCTCATCCCCCTCCTCCATTTTCTCCCCATCATCTTCCCCTGCCATTGGAACTGCCTCCTTCTCCTTCATCTGGTCGTCGGTGGCAGCATCCATGGTCTGAGCGTCGTGGTGTGATGTGGGATCGGTGAGATGTTCGTACAGGTCCTGGTCTTCTCCTTTTACCTGCGATTGAATGATACAAAGAAGAAAATGAAATTTGTGTTTATAAACCTCCTATTACTGGATAAAATAAGACAACAAAAATCGTCAATACTATTTCACCTTCCCTTCACTTTGCTATAGCCTAGTCAACTCTTGCCTTTGTAGAAATACACTTTGAAAGTTATTTGATGCTTTTGTTTCATTTGTATGCCATGTTACGCATCCTTCTATTGCAAATCTCCTGAAGGACCACTACACCCCCCTCAAAAAAAAAAAAAAAAAAAAAAAAAAAAAAACTTATGTCCACAAGAACAACTTCCACACTGCAATGCAGACATAGAAAATTTTTATTTTTGTCTCCTTATTTCTGAAATCAACAGGACATCCAGTTGAACTTCTGCATTCATATTAGGAAAGCACTCAAATTCAAAGATTCTTCTCATCCTCCTTCCTGTCACCATAGCAACTTGTTGGTACCAAGAAGAACATCCTTACTTCATCCCTGTCCTCCGCTGTTCTCTCCTCCTCCCCTTGCCCTGGGTCCACAGTGTCGAGCCGCCTCTTGAACTTCTCCTCGGCAGAGCCCAGGCTCCTCTTGCTGTCCGATTGGCTGGGCTTCTTGGCCTGCTGCTGCTCTTGCATCCCGCTCTGCTCCAGGGTGGTCATCTTGGACGTGGATGACCCCTCATGACCCTTCTCATCCTGCCTCCTCTCTGCTGTACCTGATTTATGCTTCTGTAAGATAATGATTCATAAATACACAACAGAGCAAACATGGGATTTCATTTGTTTCATTTTTATTCTCTTAACAAGAACACTGCTCTAAATTCAATTCAATAATATATCATTTGATATAAGAGTGGATGTTTCCATGGCAACAACATTGACTGATGTGTTTCCAGCCAACAGAAAAGACTGAAAAGAAATTCCTGTGAAACTTCATTCTTGCTGCACAGCTGTGAGACAGTTTGAACTGAACAAAGCATGCTTGTCTGATACCAGCTGATATCTTGAGAAGTAAAACTGACAGATTTAAAAAGGACTTTAAATATTAAAGAAGCCTTCCACAGATTATGAAATACAGAAGGAAAAGAGAAGCTTCTGTGAGCTCATCTTGGAAGAGGGGTGTAAATAATTTTCATCTCGCTTCCTTACATCTTCGCTCCTGTCTTCGGCAGATGTGGCAGCCTCCTCCTTCCCATCATCCGTCTCATTCTTGGCGTCATCGTCGTCATCTGGTTGCAAAGTCTGCTGGGAGGCCCTCGATTTGGCCATCGTCTCAGGGACGGCCTCTTGCTGCTCGGAGTCGTGGCCCTGGTCGGGGGCGTAGTCCTCCCCTTTCTCTTTGTCATCATTCTCTGTGTCATCATCCATGCCTTCAGTTTCATCCTTTTCGAAAGAACATTCGGAAGCAATAATGTAAAAATGAGAAATGCTTGGACGAGACTGTATTAGCACATAAATGACAAGTGTTTAGTAGAAACCATTATAGAACAATGAAAACATCTGAAATCTCTGTGCTCATTTTATTCGTCATTTCATCTATTCCTTTCAGTCATAAATTCTCCTCCTTGCTCTTCTTGTTCATTGTTGTCCTTATGTTTATATAAAAATTTACTTCTCTGCTTTAAAATTAGAATGCTTTCATTTCTTTGCTTTCAATGCTGAATAGCCCAGTATCTTTTCCTAAACTATGCAGACTGACTGCATTTTTTTACAAGTGCTGAGCTCATCACGCGGGAATTTTTCATGAATTATTACATAGTATGAAAATCACTAAAATCACAGGAATGTATAATAAACTTAATCTTCACAAACTCTTCTAAAGTACACTTTTGTACATGGGCACCTTGTCTTCAAAGTGTCTCTTTTCCTCTTCCTTGCCCTGATCTCTCTCTTGTTCGTCTCCATCGTCCACTTCATCTGTTTCCATGGCAACTGGTTCCTCGGGCTTCTCGGGTTCTGCTCCCCCTTCCTCCGCATCCATTTCCTCCTCCTTTCCCCCATTCTCATCTCCTTCTCCTTCTTGGTTTTCGTCTAGCTTGCTCTCAATGTCCAGTGGATTTTCCTCTCCTAAGAAGTTTGATGATACACAAAATGTGTTTTATAATCACTATCCCCAAGCTAATATTTTCTAATATCGATGTTGTTGTTGCGGCTGTCATTATTGGTATAATCATTATTATCAACAGCATCATCTATTGGTATTCTTCTTATAATGCGCATGTCAGAGGTATGAGCCATCGGGCACATGACAGGTGTGTGCCGTGACTGACTGATTTTGTTTTGGTTTCTCTGTGTTATTATGCTCTCAGGTTCGGGCGTAGCCGCTAAGATAATAGCATCCTTTGAAAGATAGGCAGCCAGTTGTATCTCGTACAATGTAGATAAGAGAATCACTACTGATTCTAATGATTTGAGTTATGACATGCCCAAACTGATTTAATAAAATAGCCCATGGAGGGCTGAAAAGTTTGTAGAAAAAAACAAAACTAGAGAAGCACTCTGAGATCGCAGACCTCTGCCAAGCAGCTCATTTCCAGCAATGATCTTGTTCTTCCACAGAGATCAGTGATTTCCACCCATACGTATGCATGCCGAAAATCGCCCCATTTCCCAATAAGAAGCCTTTTGCTACGTCATCAACTTCCAGCTGCGTGCCGCACCTCACCCTAGAAGAAACTAGAGCATGCACTTTAGTGCACGTGTGAAAACTTCAAAAATGTGAAGCTTGAACTCCCAGAGTTCACTGACCCTACCTGCCAAAATATTGAAAATCCTTCATAAAATCCATAAAAATTTCCAGATCAATACCAAAATTTAATCATCTGTTCCTTGTATCATTATCAACCTTTCCTGCAAGTTTCTATTCAAATCCGTTTACAACTCTTCGAGTTCCTTTGCACATGGACTAACAAGTCAACAAACCAATGGTAATGAAAACATAACCTCCTCCCTTGGTGGAGGTAATTAGGCCAACGCCTAGCTACTCTTGACTGACCTTCACCCTCCTCCTCCCCTTCTTCCATTTTCTCATCTTTGTCCATCTCGAGGTCATCGGGAAGGTCAAGCTCCTCCGGAACTGGAGCGACCGGCGGGTCATTGGCCTTGGACGGATCAATCTCATCATCATTGAATTCACTCTGAAAAAAACAAACAAACAAACAAACAAACCCAAAATGATTATCAAGTACATATGTAGAGACACAATCAATATTACAGCCATCAGTTACACACTTTGATAAGAATATGGAATACGGATGATGGATCTTTCTCATCATCGCTGAATTCACTCTGAAAAAAAAAAATAACCCAAAAGGCTCATCCAGTAGAAACAAAATGCATATTATATCCATCAGTTACAGACTTTGATAAAAAGAATATGGATAGCAGGCTAGAAACAAGGAAAAGTAGAAATTACGCGGTGCGTAATATATGTCCCCGCCGGAAGTAGCATTTTGTAACAAAATGTGCAATACAGGTAAAAAATCAAGGTCAAAGGTCAAAGAAGTCAAAGCTCAAAATTCTGTGTAGAAGTTTTGAAGCCCTCACCTAGTGCCATCACATAAAGCAAATGGAATCGAAATTGGGTCAGAAATGGCGAAGGAGTAGCATTTTGTAGCCAATGTACAATATAGCTCAAAAATCAAGGTCAAAGGTCAAAGAAGACAAAGGTCAAAATTCTGTGTAGAAGTTTTGAAGCCCTCACCTAGTGCTATCACATAAAGCAAACGGAATCAAAATCGGGTTAGAAATGGCGAAGGAGTAGCATTTTGTAGCAAAATGCAAAATATAGGTCAAAAATCAAGGTCAAAGGTCAAAGAAGTCAAAGGTCAAAATTCTGTGTAGAAGTTTTGAAGCCCTCAACTAGTGCCATCATATAAAGCAAACGGAATCGAAATCGGGTTAGAAATGGCGAAGGAGTAGCATTTTGTAGCAAAATGTACAATATAGGTCAAAAATCAAGGTCAAAGGTCAAAGAAGTCAAAGGTCAAAATTCTGTGTAGAAGTTTTGAAGCCCTCACCTAGTGCCATCACATAAAGCAAACGGAATCGAAATCGGGTTAGAAATGGCGAAGGAGTAGCATTTTGTAGCAAAATGTACAATATAGGTCAAAGGTCAAGGTCAAAGGTCACAACTGAAATTCTGTGTAGAAGTTTTAAAGCTCCCATGTAGTGTTATCATATAAAGCAAACAGAATCAAAATTGGGTCATAAATGACAGAGAAGTAGCAAATTGAACATTTTGATCACACACGGACGCACACACGGACGGACGCACGGACGGACAGACGGACGGACGGACGCACGGACACACACACGTACGGAGCCCGTTTCATAGTCCCCTGCTCGAACTCGTTCGGCGGGGACAATTAATCTTCCATTTCTTCATTTATTTATTATATTTCTTGTTAACAATATGAAATCGAAGAATCTGAAAACGTGCAAAATGGGCCAGCAATTAAAAAAACAACACATATCAAAATGTTACACACCATTGCCATTCATACAACTGTAGTCGTGAATCAGATGATATAATGTGATTTGTCATCACAAAAGCCATATAATGTTGGGAAAGTAATTTTGTGGTTTTTAGCCGATCTGAATTCTTATGGTAAGCTTTAAATTGATATAGAACTGACCTTCTTTACTACATAGCATACTTTATATATGTATTCTTTCCAAAAAAAAAATGAAAAATTAGAAAATCGTAAAGATTATATTGCCAAAGTCGCCTTTCTGACCATTTTCCTTCCTTTTATGATGATCTCCAGCTTTATACAGGCAAATGATGACACACCACATACATTGTACGTATAAATGCCTGTGCGTGAACGTTTTTTGTGTGTCTGTGAAAGTAAAGCATGACTTCTATTTGTGCAAGAATCCAGCACCAAACAGTACCTCATCTTTTGGTTCAAGGCTGTTTGGATCTGGCGGCTGCTCTTCTTGCTTCTCCTTTTCAGTTTTCTTCTGTTCGTTGTCGTCGTCACCTTCACCATCACCTACACAGATGGATACAAGGATGGAAAGAGCACACTGGTAACTTGCAGCTGAATTTGAACATTTTGCACATAAATTTGGCTTTTTTTCAGCAAAGAGAACACAAGGCCTTGGAAAATAGATTAAAAACACAACAACATTTCATAGTTTGTTCAAGATACTGTATTAAAAAAATAGGTATACAAAAAACTAAGCTCATTTAAGATACTCAGTATGCATGAATATCTCCACCATCTACACTTCTGTGTCATGGGCTAATCACTAAGCATCTTCAACAGCTAACTGCAGATTATGATTTGTAGCAGGCAGCCATTATTTCTAAGAAGTTCAATCAAGTGGAAAAAAAAAATTATATTCATTTCTGGTCGGTTTCCTTCAGTCCAAGTTCAATCATGTCTACACGACAGGATATTGCTACATATATTCTTCTTTTCTGAAATATCTCACCACAGTGACTTTGGAATGGTCATTCAAAAAAGACATTCTTAACGAGATCTATCACATGAAAAGTCTCAATGATTACTGTGGTAGCCATGCTAATTGCCCAGTACTATTTTCATCAGCAACTGTTTCTGATCAGAGAAGGCTACCCAAATTCTGCAATAAAACTTGCTTCAATGTCAGGTTTCACAATTTCCCAAATTTCTCGCATCACAAGACTCTGATCGCATCCTACAGTTTCAGCAGCTCCCTTCTAGAGTCTCCGCCTCACCCTGATTGTCGTCCTTGGCGACCATCCTCGACTCCTCCTCGTCCATCCCTCCACCAAACTCCTCCTCCTTCTTTTGCTCCTTCTGCTCCTTCTCTCCATCCTCCTCCTCCTCCTCCTCATCTCCCCACATCCTCTCATCCAGCTTATCCGCATCCGGTTGGTCAACGTCTCCCATCTGCTTGTCGAGCTGCTCTTCCTCGTCTTTCTGGTTCTCGTCCTGGTCCTGATCTCCTTCTGTATCAGCCACAACAAAACCCCAAAAGTGAAATACATGTACATTTTGGCAGTATCTTGAATATAAATATTCATTTTGTCTAATAACTTTATATCAGTAACAATAACACTTTTTGATTTGGGTTTTTTGTTTTTTGTTTTTTGTTTTTTTTTGTCATGTCTCAGACGTGATAGGGAGTGGTGGGTCTGTAAGAGAAACTGGCATTTTATACATCCTGACATTTTATGTAGTAACAGCACAGTCATGGCAAAGTCGATCACTGCAGGTGACTGAGACAAATTCTTATTTTTCACCAGAATTCCTGCCGTATGTTCAAAGAATCTTAGCTCCTTAAAGGTAGGGGATACCTTTTACAGACCTCCCAAAATGCAGCAAAACATTAAATATGAACCTCAGGGGACTTGTTTAGGCCACTGCTGAGAAATGTGGAAGTCAACAGTTATCTACAATTTGAATAATGCACAAAACTCAACTACTCAGTAGTTGTGTGTGTCAGCCACACTTAAGCCTTTTTGTTGCAGTCTTCTGTATTTTTTATCTATAAACACAAATCTAAAAGTATAAGAGCTGATGTAATAACATATAGAGTGTGTGGCAAGAATGTATATAGAAATGTTTGTAAGTTTTGATGAACTTTCTTCACAAAATATACATGATGGACACACATGCAGTGCATGGGTCTGCAAAGGTAGCCTAGTAATGTACTGGAATTTACGGTGAGCCCCGAAAAAAATTCAATTCAAAATCTAACGGTCAAAAAAATGTACTAAATGTTACCTTCCACTTTCAACACTTTATGGGAGTTTCTAAAATGATACTCTCTTCAACATACCACTGTATTTATACAACTCTTCATTTGAGGCATGCAAATGGGATTCCCTACCTTTAAAGGCACTTTAGGATATGCGCACTCACATTCACTTTGAACTTGTTTGTTTGATTATTTGCTGCCTTTTGCATTTTCCACTTCACTACTCATTCCTGCCTCACAGGATTTCAGAGGATGAAAATCACATCCTTGAAATCCAGCCACCAGTTTCCAAGAAGAAGATGAAACAGTAACAGACAATGGACAGTGCACTTGAGCCAATAGGCTCAGGTCAGCTAAACACTGACCACACCTAGGCTTCAACCAAAGACAGAGAGGTACTTCATCTGATGGGTCATATACCTTTGGAGTCCAGATCATGGAGCTTGCCCTCAAAGTCATCAGACATCTCGATGCCATGTTCCTCGTCCTCTAAGTCAGGCTGGTTGTTGGGGTCTTCTTTCTCCTTTTCCTCCTTCCCTGGTGTTTTTGTGTCTTCAACCTTTGCAGGAACGAGACAAAAATCATACCAAATTATGCATGCTTAAAAAAGTTTTCAAGTGTTCGTACTTTACTTTTTGTACTGTACTCTGTGCAATTATAGGAAGAGCATTCAGAATATATCTTTGTGTTGTGAGAAAATAGCTAATAAAAACTCTACAGCAGACCAATTCAAAAAATTAAATATCTATAGGATTCACCCTCACATTGTATTCTTGTAGCATATGAAAATGTTGATGATTGTTATAATCTTCTAGGTGATTATGGTAACAAACAGATTCATAGTGATGGGTGCTAGCAATCAACAGGATTATGTCACAAATTATGATCTATTCCTCTTTCAAACGTCAAGATACACCATGAAAACAAAAAGTTCAGCCAAAAAAAAACCAAACAAACCTTGATTCCCACCCCCTCTCCCCTCCCTCCCTTCCCAGCTCTTTTCCTCTCTCTACGAGTTGGTTCTATTACTTGCCACGTCTCAACTTGGCAAAGTTCATGCTTCTGTGGTATTTTACTTTATCCAACACGGTTGGAAATTTACTCGCACCACTTTATTCTTCACATTTCACTCTAATATTCACCTTATACTCTCAAGCTGTAGTAGACTACATGCAAAAGATATGAGAGATATTTTCTTTTTCTGTTTATGAACATACAATCTATAAGTAATACTTGATACTAGTTAGATGAAATCAAGATAAGGTGACATCTTCTAACATCGTTTCATCTTTTTGCAAAGTACATGTAATAAGCTCACCTGATCTTCATTCTCAATCTGGTCGCTGACGTCTTTGACCCCCTCGCCCTCACCGATCCCTCCTCCCTCGATGTCCTCAAACTCGGTCGCCCCCTCTCCTCCGACTTCGTCCGAATACTCGGCTGGGAGGCAAAAGCCCTGAGTAAGTGGGGAGGCAGAGGTGATGGCTAATATTAGTGACTTCAAGATGGGGTGTATGGTGTGTGGAAAAATCTTGTGATCGATCATTAATCAGAGAGCATTATCTACTGTAGTGCCTCTACTGGAAGCATAAATGCACCTCCTGGCTCAATAAAGGACTCTGTCACTTACTCCTTTATCTGAATAACAGTTGAAGATCATTTACTTACTGCAATCATCAATGGGGAGTGTGGATGCACCTTTTGGTTTTTCAGTTTATTACACGTACATCATCTTGGCATATAACTAAAGACCTTTGTATCTAACATTTGGTTGAAGTTTATTTGTCACAGTGGATATTTGCTGTCACAATGCGAGTGTTAACACACTGGCTTGTTACGTATAAGAACATTATCACAGCAGAGAGCAAAACACTTCATACGTGAATCTAAAGATGAGGGCAAAATCACGGCAAGTACATGTACATACAATAACTTGCAATGATCAGTGGCATATGAACACATCTGTATACAAGAAAGCATGGTAGCAAATGCTTATGACCTTCCGTCGAGTATGAACACATCTTCCAATTATTTCAATAAACACGTAGTCAAAGGTCAGAACATTTGGCAAGACATGTATGTAGCTCTGTAAAGCAAACTGCAGCAACATACACCTGACCATCACTCCAGTGTAATTGTACCTGATGATCAGGGGAAAATGCTTGTGACCTTTCATGGACTGTACATTCAACACAGTTATATGAGCAAACTTATACATATCTGCCACAGCGGCATGATGAGCACAGCTCTTGTGTAAACATTTTCAATCTGTGACCCTCAACGATGGATTAAGTCTGTGAACACATCCCTCAAGTTTCGGGAATAGAATCATTGCATGCCCTGTATATTACAAAGTGGCCTTTCAGACAGACCATGAAAACATATTTAGGCTTGCAAATATAGGAAGGAGGAGAAAGCAGCAGTATTAACCCTGATCCAGCTTCTACAAACCTTTGATGCCAGATCGGTAAAGATGGCCAGGAGCACTGACTGCATCTTGCTACACGCACGGTGTGCTGCCACCATGTGGCGGAGAAACACACAGGCCAGTCCCAGGTACTGGTGCATCATGGGAATGAGGCTGGTTGCCAACTTGGCACACTCATTGAATACCTGCATAAAAAGGTAAAAGAGCAAGAAATGGAATCAATTCTCATTTTCACTTTCACTACAGATTAAACATAAAACGTAGATGAGCATGACATTAATGTATCAAAATCTATTCAGTGTATGTGATCTTCTGCAATGATATGGTGGTGGAGTTAATCATAATTTTTCATATCATCTTCTGTATGTATAGCACATGTACAATATGCAAAAACATTAATGCAATTCAGTCTTCTTCTTAGCGACTTGATTTTAAAACATATGCATACATTTACACAACTCTATACATGCAATCTTTATTTGTTCACTCCCATTTACATGGCTTGCTATACATGTATGCTTTAACCACAAGCACATCTAGGAACACAAACCCCATTTTACCCCGACACAATGTATGACTGTTGTGAAATGGACAAGCCTTTTTACTAACAATATGATACAGTTCCAGAAAGGGGAAAAAACAGAAAAAGACTACAGGCTACAGGGCCTACCATCTCATCTTGTCTGGTCCTGCACCTTCCCCTCAGGTCATGGACCACAGAAAGGAGCGACACGGCAGAGGTCACGACCTTTGCAACCTCAAGGGACCTTTGGTCTCCTGATAGACCAGACACAATCTTCCTCACCAACAGGCCATCAAGTTCCAGATCAGAGCTGAAATCTTCATCTGTAGTGGAGAGGAGGAAGGGGAGGGGGAGGGGGAGACAAATATAAAAGCTGAGAAAGGTGAGATGCCACTTTATTTGAATTCATTTTGCCTGCAGTCTTGGGAGGCCTGCCTAGACTGCCAATCACATTCAATGCTCCCACATGTTTGAGTGAGTGAGTGAGTGCCCTGATCTTCACCCTCCTGACAACATGGGTCAAGCGGCTTGGCGATCTTGACATCGGGATGGAGGTCCCAGTCACATATAAACGGGGGCGATTCAGGGCGTGAATTATCGGTCTACGCGAGTATATCATTCTGTGTCGTCAATGTTTTTAAAACTATGTTACTTTCAAGTTACACTTCTTAATGATAAACACGGTGACTTTGTCTAAAGTTTACAACTTATTTGCCACTGTACCTATTCAAAAATCATTTATTTATGTTATATCCATTCTAACTTATTCTTTTACAGGTCTACGGCATTACGGTAGCAGTCTGCATTTAAAGATCTTAGGAATACAGGCTGGCCAGACGAGCTTTTAAATTCAGAGAAAATGTACTTCAAAACATTTACAGTATGAAAATATTTTTTTTAATACTTTATGTACTTGTTAGAGTTGTTTATGATATATTGATAGCGCAAAAAAAAAAAAATGTAGCATGGTGTTTACTTTACGATGTAATCTCACTTCATTTTTTGCTGTTGCTGTTTTTTATTGCACTACAGAGAGACCACAGCGTACCGCAGTTCAGCATCATCGTTTCATACGTAGCCGAAACGCTGCCACATGCCAACAGCCTCCCCGTGCAGACTCCGCCCCACGCCATGAAGCAGCCAGCCTGATCCACGAACCTACCATCGTTCCAGTCAACAACTCCAACGATAGCTCCGTTGGTGATTTTGAAGAGTCGTAGGTCTTCCGCGCTGATCCGACGGATGCCGATTCACCCTTCATTGAAGGTCCCGACAGCCCGGTCATATCCACAGCCGACGATACATATCCATTCTCCCTCGAAGCCGGCAATGTACCCGGAGACGCCACCCCGTCATCCCCCGAAGCCGCGGAGGATGTAACCGACAGCCCAGCCCGGTTATCCCCCTAATTTGTACCTGACAACGCAGCTCCGCTAACCCCCGACGCCAGCGATGGAATTGAAGAAGACACATCCTCCTCCTCCTCCTCCCGCGAAGAAGTCCAAGTTAACGGAGCATCCTCCCCCGAACTACGAATGCTTGCACTAGTGATGGAAGACAACAGGAGACTCAACGAAGAGAAGGGGAACTCTTGAGGAGGAACAATGAACTCGAGTGTCAGCTTGATGAGCTCAGGAGGGAAAAGGAGTTGCCTCCAGTGAAGACTGCCCCTGACTATTACACCATGCTACCAGATGGAAAGGTGATGCTAAGAGCAGACGACGCAGCCGTCGTCATTGACAAGGACGTTTACGATCATGCGTATGACTTATCATCGGGGGCGAAGGAGCTAATCATAAAGCTGCTGGACAAGGTTATTTCCATCGAGGAACTCGCCCGTAGCAACTTTCATGGCGGCGAAGTATACACTGGGAAGGCTTGGAAGACGAAGGATGCGTTGAGGAAAAACGTGGCGTTTCGTGCACTTGTCATTCACGCTGAGCTGCAGTTTCCAGGACAAACGACAGGAAGCAAGTTCACAACAGAGCTCAGAGACGCGGTAAATGCAAAGTGCAGGAAGAGTGCGTTCAAGCTTGGGAGGCAGTGACTGTGGACTGGGACGATGACCAACTGACCTGCTATGTAATGAACTTTATTCGTTCTTACGTGGACGTCACATGAAAAGCCCAGCTTGAACTAATCGCGTATAAACTTCGATGGATTTATTAAGCAGCCAACATTCATATGTATCACAATGTTGTAATGTAGTGTTAAAAGCTTTGTAAGTTTAACTTTCTGGTTAACACAAATCTACCCATCTAATGTGGTTTTCCTGTAAACATAAATACATATAAAATGTTTCACAGGTAAGCGCCAGGTTTTCATGGTTAACAAATGGGGTATTTTGCTTACATGGTATCTGTGAACGATCAGGCATTGTTTTGAGTTGGACACAACATCGTTCTGATCTCAAAGTATTTTCGACCAAAAATGTGATGTTTTTGATGCTGTCTTTGTCGCCAATGCATCAAAGTTTTGTTTTGCGCAATTAAGGGGGGGGGGGGGATATAGTAACTTACATTGAGACTAGGACGGGAGATTCATAGGTGGTGAACCTGATTTCAAGTTCCCATTTCCACTGACAGAGTTCCAAACAGAACAACAGAAACAATACATTTTGCACTGAATTGCATTTAATTATGATGACATGGTATTTCGTGTGCAATTAAATTCATTTGCGACTTATGCTTATAGTAATGAGGAATAAAATATAATGAATACAATTGAATATGTTTGTCTATATTGTTGTGTACGACTTCATGTGCATACAGGATATCTGGCTAAAATTCGGCACTAATGATAAAACATGAATTGAATAAGAATCTTCTGACATATATATGAATATATATATATATATATTATATCCTTTGCTCTCTCTTTATATCATCTTTGTGAATTGTGGACATCGTGTGTCCACAATATAAAAAATATATTAGATGTATATTAAGGTGTCATCGGCGAAAGCTTAACCACATTCTTTTTTTTTCCCTTCCCGGTTCCGCCTGCCTTGGTTGTTTGTGTGTGTGTGTGTGTGTGTGTGGTCCTTGAGAATGATGGGAATAAAATGGGGGGAGGGGGGACACATACGCACACACACACAAAACCTTACACTGCTTCAAATATCTCATACGCTAACATCCAACATTTCACGACTCTTGAAGCAAAATGTTGACGGTAACAAAAACAAAAAGTAACGACAGTATTTCGCAAGTACTTGGAATGTATGCTCTTTACGCTTCTTTTTTTAAAGAAGTATTTCCATCAAAGACTCTGATACTAGTACAAGTATACTCCGCGCACAAGCGTTCCTTGGGGTCACGTGCAGCCTGGGAACAGCGTTGAAATGTCTACATACTAAATAACCTCGCTCTTGCAGAACAGTTTGAAATATTACAGCGATATACAATGTGTAATTCTATCTCCATTTTGGTCTAAAATAAAACAGTCAATTTTCAACTAATGTATTCCAATGTTTATTCAACCATGGAAAAGGATTCCCTCATCCCCTCATGAAACACACAAACACACACACACACACACACACACACATGATAAGGTCTTGCGAAATTACAAGACTTCATGAACTTGCGGCGCGTCACCTTAATTGCGTTCTGTTTGGCACAGGCAGATGTTAGTCTCTCCTTGCTTGCAAAGATTATTCAGACAATTCACGGAGAATTAATCTTGTCTGGTTTTGGAATAGTGCGTGATTTTGCCCGTTGTTTAGTTCTGTTTAAAAAAAAAAAATGTAGTTGTATCCACACAAATTTGTGCTTGCATTGACACTTGCACAATAGCAGCATGAGATTTGGTGCCAGGGAAGGGAAACTGTGTGGTATGACATTCATGAACTGTGTTCATGAATCCATAGAAATTCAAAAAAAAGACAAAAAGCATTCTACTAAGGGACACAGAAAAGCGGGAATACAAGGCATGAGTAACTACGTCAGTACGGGCTACTGGTAATGGTTCCTTTCCTTAGCTGAAAAAGCATCCCAGAATGAATGTTGCAAAAGACGGAGATTCAATAGCTAATTGCCCGTTCAATAGCGGTCAAGGCTTCCTCAATATAGCCCCGTTCTGAACTGCGGAGCATGGCAGAACAAAAGCTCTCTGTTGCGCGTCGAATTGCCAGTTCTCTCGCGTCCTACTTAGAGATAGAGAACAATGAGCGTTCAGAAATGGCAAAGAACTGTGCAGAACGCCAGTGGTAAACTTCCCACGTGCCTAACACACCCTACTCCTGAGACTGTAACTTGGCTAGAACAATTGAGGGATGTTATTTAGCTGCCGCTGCCTCATACGCAAGAAGAAGAAGGCTCCCACCAAGGCACATGTGTGTATACCTTGATGGACTTTGACTTTAACTATAAAAGCAAAATCTGAAATGACTTAACGGAAAGGTAAAAACAACATCTTTCTAATGGCACTGCACCGTCATAAAGTAAGTACACCCAACATAGACGTTCATACAAACAGATATTATTTAATAGTACTTGCAGCAGCACTTCAGTTTAGAGGAATGAGAATGGGAAACTGGGGAAGCTCGCACGACTGCAGTACCAGCCTGATGGTAAAGTAATTTGGAGCTATTAACAACTGATATATTGAAGAATATATACCTCATGCAGTCATCACGTTTGTGTTTACCTTGTTTGTTCTGTTGCTGCGCATCATTTGTCCCTGGCTCACTGTCCACCTCTGTTCCTTGTCCAGTCTTGACCAGTGCCTGAATGCCAAGGAGGACACTGGTGACTGCCCTCTCCATCTTGACCCTCAGCTTAGGCAACTCAGACCACTGGTCAGCAGTCTGAGGTCCTACAAAATCAACACAAACCAATGAGAAGGAGAAACTTTCTTTTGATCTACTGCGAGTATGAGAAGCAAAATAAATGACAAAAAAGTGAGTATTTTATGCAGATGACATCGTGCAATCCTTTGCAATTGTTACGTACAATGCGAACTGAGTGCAAAAATTGTCCAGGTGCGAGTGTGTGTGCAAATATTTTTGCTCGCCTTCATACAGTTGTACATAAAGGGTATCTAATATGTGTTCATTGAAAAGCAATCGTAAGTAACTCAACTACCAGTGTGCCTAAGAGAACTTGCTGAGACATCTACTGTAAACATGGAAATTTTTGTGGTACATTCATTTTTGCATATTTTGTGCTACTTTTGGCTATCAAGAATTCTAAAACTCACAAAAATATCTTAACAATTTTCTCCACACATTTTGAATGGCTTGACAATTGCACAGCACAAATTCAAGAACCCGTGAATATGTTTTTGAGCCTCTCAGCATGAAAAATTAATCAAGTGAAAAAAAAAAATTTACGTTTACAGTATTACATAAGGTTCTTATGCAAGGAAGTCTACCACAATTCCAACCAGAAAACATAAGTAACATTTGGTGATTACTGCAGCTGCAGTCTTCCTACCCAGAACACTTCACTGCATTGTGACTTTCATACTAATAGTTTAGTTGTCACCTGTTCTTGAGAAATATTTTGTAGATTGTACGTGTACCTTGAGTAGTTGATGTGTCAAATTCCTGTGCTTTGAGAGACTGCATCCATGCCACCCACTCTCCACTGGACTCACTGAGGCAACATGATATGGACACCAAAGACTGCACGAGTTGTGCTGTTTCACCAGTCTCTGGCTGTGTAAACATGGTGACCACCTGGGTGATCCTGTCACATACTTGCTGCAGTTTCTTGTGACATCGTTCTAAGACTGCGATGTCATTCCTGTGGGTGTAAGGGTGGCGGGGGGTGGAGGGGCAATATTATTATCTTTAACCTGCGCATTAACACATCATTACAGCTACGTAAAATATATCACTTTTAAAACACTCCTAATCAACACTTAGCATTAGATAGCAATGTCATATTGGTTTGTTTGTCTGTTTAGTATGTTTCACATCATCATGCCCATAACAAGGCCTTTGATCATAGACTTCTTCAAGCCCTTAGCCCTCTTGTCACCATCATTGTTGATTTGAAATTGTATGTATCACACGACCAACTGGCAAGTTCATTAAACAAAAACCTAGTTTTTACCTAAATATGTTTTTTTTTGTTTTTGTTTGCTACAAAAGCAAAATACATTTCATCCTGCTTTGATGTGCTCCTGTTACTACACAAAGTTTTGAATCCAACAACTTTTTACTGGATTGTTGGAGGAGTAATGCTTTTGAGAACTTCAACATACATCTGCATTTTTAACCCTCTCACATCTCCATTCTTTTCAATGCCTTTGATATCTTATTTGGAATAGTTTTCAGTAGCACTGTGGAGGTAAACCTTTGTTGCTGTGCTTGCAAACTTACCACGTGGCAAACGTCACCATCTTAGGATCCTTGGTCCCTTCTTGCTCCACGGCCAGTGGATCGAGGTCCGACTTGGTCTCCTCTAGGAGGTCTTGACATGCCTGCATGGACAATCAAACATGGATAGGATGGTGAAATGATACAACTTGAAATGACTGGTCAGATGTGTTTTCCTGTACTCAAGTAGTCTCACATGCAGTAGAATGTGTTTTCACTCAAAATGAAATAGTTTGGGCACAATAAATGTGCACTCATGTACAAGTGCAAACTCACTGGGGTCATGGATAGGATGGTGAAATGATACATCTGGGAATGCCTGGTAGGATGTACGTATTTCCCTGTACTCACAAAGTCCCATATGCAGTAAAATGCGTTTTCACTCAAAATGAAATAATTTGGGCACAGTAAATGTGCACACATGCACAAGTGCATAATGGATGGGTCTGCGGGATAAGGCAATGCAGTGTAATTCAAGGATATCAGAGCTGACTAAACATCTACATGTATCTGGAATGGCTGACATCTTTGAGAATGCAAAGATTTTCACAGAAGGAAAAAGTTGGGTGTACAGAAAACAGAATGAGCAGGTCAAATTGAAGAGCAAAGATACTACACTCATTGTTGTCTACTCTTCTCGATCTCAATGGCCTTACAGGACAAGTCAAAAGTTCCAAAAGTCTCAACAGGGTAAATTGAAAAATTTTCAACATCACTATCATTCTATCCATAAGCTTTCCTGCTAACCTGATCATTAATAGTCACAACAATATTCTAATCAAATAGCATAAACAAAACTAATCATGTACCTTTACACTAGCCTTGATGTCCAGCCACACTTTGTCTTCCTTGCGACACAAGCTCCCGACGCTCAGGTTTTTCGTTGGGACTGGCACAGACATCGCAGGGTCAGATTCCTCCCCTCTGCTGTCCACTCGAGGGCAGCAGTCCATGAGGAGGTCAAACTGACCCACTGCCTCCAGCGAATGGTCAACCATGACCTTCGACCTCGCGATCCAGGCCGCCGTGTCCGCCTGGGGCGGAAGACTGCAAGAGTTGACTGCCCTGGAGCTGAGACTACTGGTATGAATAGACTGAAGCTGCTGGACAGCAGTTCTACATGAAGGACCAAACACAGACCGAAAAGCTAGAAAATTGTATTGATGTATCACATAGACATCCATTTCTGCAACTGCGATATGTTTTTATCCCAGCTAAACAATAAATTAAACGATAATAGGGCTAAGCTTTCAGATAGGACATGGTTCTAGAGGACAGCTAACACATATTGTTCTACAGGTATGCAATAAACATGTATGGTTGGACCTACATAGTGTACTACTCATCGACTGCCTAATGTTTATTTGCTTGATAAGAATATTTAACACTGAAATTCACGTAAAAACTTGACCTACGTGTTTGAGAAAATCCAGCACTATCAAATGCCGTTGTTCCCTTTTCGATTCGAAGTTTCAGTGCAAAAATATCGCTGTCGAACTTGCGTGGCCTCGTTTCAGCTTCCCGCGGTAAAGCTCCTTATTGAGATCGACCGCTGTTTTTGCATTGACAATGCACGCAAACCGAGTTGTATTGAACACCGTGTTGTACGAAGCTTTTTAGAAACTTCCATAGACATTACATTACAATTCGGTGAAAATATTCATTCGAAATTTTGTCCTTGATTAAAACCATTAATGAACAGTGAATTTTTGCGTTTTCCCACACCATCCTCATCAACGGTCAAAGCCAATCCATTTTTATGTGCTCTGCGCGCAGTGAAGTGCGTACTAAGCGTTCTGTGCGCCAATGTATACGCGGTCGGTTTCAAAAAGGGTGGTCGATATGTAGTAGGGCTACCATACTTTGTGAACTGAGACTTGCTGGACAATTGCACAAGCGCACACCTTTGCCATCATGAAACAAAGAAATAAGAAAGAAGTACATAATTATGATGTATTGTCCATTTCAAGGAGCAAAGGTAGCAACTTCAAGCCTTGAAGACAAAATACATCACATTTTGTTAACGTAAGCTGTTAATTTTGCCTACATTAGCTGACTCATAAAAAAAACAATAACGTCGCAAAGGGTATGACATGTATCAGGTGGATTTTACACAACTGTGTAGCCCTGAAAATACCCTCTGGCCTACTCCTACTGTGTAATAATTTATTTGTGTAGGTAATTTCTACAGAGTATGTGTACTCCACACAATGCATTTACAAATTACACACATTATCAACAACAACAAAAAATCATCCTCTTGAAATAAAAATTAAAAAATGTCTTAATATGCCATAAGCTCACAAGCAGTGAAGTACAATTGTATCTCAGGTGACCTGGAAAGGAATCTCGACATCACAGTTTCCAGTTACATTAGCACTTCGATTATTCACAGGCCCATGATCCAAACACATCGTCCCTGGACCACTCCCGAGTTTCCTACCTGAGACTTGAGATGTTTGTTGCCATGGTAGCAATCTCTCTCCTCTGTTCCACCGTCAGGTCTGAGAGATGCTCTGAGAATCCTTTCACTCTGTCGATGTTCCCTACACCAAGCTCCTGAGTGGACAGAAAACAGGAAAACTTGCTCTTATTTTCCCAGCAAATAATGTAACATGTACTATGCGATTGCAGATATCAATATTGAAACATCACTATTGAAAACATGATCATGCGACACTGTCCAGTATTAAACCATTATTTCTTTGTGTGGCAATCGGTACACATGAGACGCAACTCTTCAATTATAATTACATTTTGTAATCCCTTCTCTCTTGAACTCATTGGAAATCTATTTCTAAATAGTGCTATTTGTTTGTTTGATTGCTTGTTTTGTTTTGTTTTGTTGTTTTTTTATGTACTAATACAGGCACACTGTATACATTGCATATTGGTCATATGTCTTCACACCCCCACATGCAGAGAAAGAGGCAAAAATGCAGAACAGCTACCAACAATGTGGGTTAGTTAATCAACAAGTCTCTGTAAGTTCAGCACAGTAGAAGTATTCTAGGTTTGGGGTTTCTCTTTGCAAAAACCCAAACAAACAAACATTTTATCTCCTCTACAAGAGAAAAAAAAAGTACACACCCCATCTGTTAAGACCACAGCAAAGCAGATATCTCAGAGAACTTTTTATTCACTTTCTCAAGGAGGTTAGCGCTAACAAGATTATCAGTCAGTAACAATATAAGTTTTTAAGAGGATAGCAAACTTTGACAAAAGGGGATGATGAGGAAATTATTTCTCTTTTATCACTTTAATGTTGTCATTTTTTAGAGTGACAGACAGACAAACAGACAGACTGAGAAAAAAAAAAACAGAGAAGGAGGAGGGAGAGAGAGAGAGAAAGAAGACAAATTGATACTGAGTGAACCCACCTTGGCAGGGTTAGCTATGGCCGACTTCAGGGCGGCTTGCCTGGCCTGGCAACGGAAGAAATATTGATGACCACTTGCCCAGATTGCAGGCAGATCATCCATGGTACTAGGAAATAAAACAATCAATGCAACAGTAACTTAATAGGTGTAAATGAAATTGAAAATGATAATGACTATTACAGGAGTACTTTGGGCTGTGCTGCAGCCCTATTCAAAAACTGATTTTTTTCTTATGACTAACTGCCAATTTGCAGTCGAGGACACTGTTAAAACATCTACCATAATCAAATGTTCTGGGATCAGTACAACCATGTAACAATTTTCTTCCTTCTGGAACCATCACCATCATCATCATCCCAATCACCATCACCATCATCATTACCATCACCATCACCACTATCACCATCAACATCACCATCATCACCATCACCATTATCACCATCATCACCATCATCATCATCATCATCACTATCACCATCATCATCACTATCATCACTATCAACACCATTATCATTGACACCATCATCACCATCACCATCATCACCATCAACATCATCACTATCACCACCATGACCATCATCACCACCATCATCACCATGCCTACCACCATCCCCATCACCATCATCATCATCTCAATCACCATCACCATCACCATCGTCATGATCATCATCACGATCATTATCACAATCATCATCATCATCATCCCAACCATCCCCATCATCATCATCATCCTCATTCCCACCATCATCATCATCATCATCATCATCATCGCCATCATCATCATCATCATCATCATCATCATCATCATCACTTTCATCATCACCACCATCACCATCATCACCACCACCATTACCCTCATCACCATCATCATCACCACCCTATATCATCATCACCATCATCATTATCATTATGACCTACTCCACACTGCAGTATCTACAAGCATATATTCGGAATTCCGATCTGATGTTTGGTCAGATGAAGTCTTCAGACATCACTCACACTGGCCATTCCTCATCTGGCCTGAAGACAGCTTGCAGGTCCACAGGTGGGAGGAGCAGGAACTTCTCCGGCTCTTGGTCCTTGTTGGTCTGGTTCCGCAGCATCAGGCCCTTCTTGAATGACAAGCCTAAATGATAACGAGGGAATCAGGTCCAGTCCAAGGTTACACATGAGTTTGTAGAATATGGACAGAGAGAAAAGAAAGGAAAAATAGGAAGAGAAAGGGAGTGAAAGTGGATGCAATAAAACATGCAAGTCAACTTACAGTTGTACACTCTATACTACAATTTGTATTACTTAATAAAAAGCCATATTTTCCAAGTACAGTTAATTTAACTGTACTAATGCATGACTTAATTTTAAAAAATGTCGCTACAGCGACTGGTTATACCCCCGCCAAACAACATTTCATAAGCTTTGGTCAAAAAACTGAGGAAGTAGTTAAATCCGCAAGATCTTTCCTTGATCTTCTGCCATTAATATGCCATTACCATGGCAACGTACTTTCGGGTACTGTCGAAAAATGCGTCTTGCACATCTACAACCAAAGGCACACATCTGTACCAAGTTTCATGGAAATTGGGCAAAAACTGAGGAAGTAGTTTGCAACACAAAATTTTCCATCATTTTGGCTCATAATATGTGAGCTGTTACCATGGCAACATACTTTTTGTCACTGTCAAGAAATGTGTCATGCTGACCTATATCCTAAGAAAAACATTCAATATGAATTCCACGAGAATTGGAAGAACACTGATGAAGCAGTTTTGCCATGAAGCATTTTGCCCTATATTTTACCAATAACATGCCGTTACCATGGCAACGCACTTTTTGCCACTGCGGAAATATGTGTCTTGCACATTAACATATTCAGATGAACATCTGTACCTAATTTCATAAAAATTGATCAAAAACTGTGGGAGGAGTTCGCGACGCAAGATTTGTACCCAATTTTGCCCATAATATGCCGTTACCATGGCAACGTACTTTTGGGTACTGTCAAAAAATACGTCTTGCACATCTACAACCCAAGGCACACATCTGTGCCAAGTTTTATGGGAATCGGTTGAAAACTGAGGAAGTACTTCGCGACGCAAGATTTGCAACGGACCGACCGCCCGACCGCCCGACCGACCGCCCGACCGCCCGACCGTCCGCTGATTCCTATATACCCCCTTCAAACTTCATTTGGCGGGGGTATAACAAAAACAAAAATATGTACACTGTTACACATCCGCATTGGCTTTTACCATGATGATGTACTACTCTGAAAATCAATACACACTGCAGTATATTTCAAAAATCAGGGCTAATTTTCATGTATTTGCTGAAAATGTATATATATTTTCTATCTGTCACAGTGACAGAAATGGCATACATGGTGTACTTATTCCCCAAAAAACATAAAAAACGTAACAGCTAAGCAGCACAAACAAACACAGAAACTACATCTGAGTGGGGTGCGCTTTGTTTTGTTTTGTTCCCTTTCTTTTTCTGGGAGAAAGAAGCAAGACCCTTTCTTTCAAAGACAAGAGAGAAAGCTCACTCCATCCTTACCTAGTGATGTCAGATACTTGAATAGTTCGGAGAGTGCTTTCCGCTTCCTCAGATGAATGTGCCTGATCTCTTTTCGCTGCTTCTCCTGATCAGCGTCCTGCAAATGTAAAATAAGTCAGCATGGGGTGAGCAGAAATGAGCAGTGAATAGTACTATGAGGTTATCATACGTTTCCTTTATGGTTGTGTTTTTATTTACTCTGAGTGTGTGTGTGTTTTTTTTTTTAACATATTCTCTTATATTCGAACTAGTCAGGATGTTTCTAGTACAGAGACCTTATTAACCCGTTGAGGACGAGTCCCGAGTATATTTGGGCAGGAGTCTATGGGAAATGCATGCTGTCGCAAAATCAGTCCGTCATCAATAGGTTAACCTATCTATACTTGACTGCACTGAACATCAACTGCAGATGCAGGTACAAAGTATGAGGTGCGGTACTTTAAATAAGATGGTAAGGAATGATTCATCTAAAAATCTTTATTTACAAACGTCCATTCCTGACTTACACATGATTATGTAAATTATAAAATTAAAAAACAGTAATGAAAACAAAACTAAAGTTATAAGATTGTGCTGGTATATTACATAAGAAATAAATAAATACACTGTATGTGGCATAATGTCATCATGTTACCCATATAAAGTTGGAGACCATAACAGGAAGAAAAATGCATTTAAAGCCAACTTTGGCAATATAACCTTAACAGTTTTCTCTTTTTTAATTCCTTTTTGAATATTTTCCTTGTAATGATGTCATCAATTTAGAGCCCAGCAGCTGATGAATTCATATCTGCCACAAAAAAAAAGAAAAAAAAATTATATATACATGTACATTTTTTTTTCTTCTTACATTACGTATACAGGGCCTGATACTAACTTTTCTTTAAATCTGAAGTTTTAGAGGCCTGAAAAAGAAATGTAAGAGCCTGAAAAAAGCAAAAACATAGCAATTCACTTGAATCTAAAGTACCTAGTCGAGCCATCAAAAGAAAGCCTATCTGGAAATTTGGTGACCCACATCAACCTATAGTGGTCCTGGGCAATACTAATGTCGAGCCTTGAATTGTACATTCAGCTTCCATGAAATTGCATCACATTGTACTCTCCTGATAATTAGCATCTTACCTTTGACACTTCAAGGCCTTGCAGCTCAGACAGTGTAGATATGACCTCTCCGACAAAGTCATCCAGGGTGGATACCATGGTCTGGTAGCCACGCCCACGAACCACAGACCGACAATGTTTCACCATTCTCTGGTACAGGACCGGTAGTCTTGAGAGGATGGTAGACTCCGGGTACAGGAGTTTCAAACTGTCCAGGGCTGAGGAAACTTCCAAGAATTCCTACACAAAGAACAATTACATCACTTATAATTCAACTAATGGATTGAGGCACATTGCAAAATGATTTGTAAGGCAATAGCACATATGTGTCACACTCATAGTCCTTGAAATCACACCTGAAAGAAAGCAAAAAAAAAAAAAAAAAAAAGAAACATAGACAATTGTGCAAAGGTCCTGCCAAAGAACTCCTCACAAGAACAAGTACCATAAACACTTACATCCACTGAAATTACAACTTCCCATGACTGCGGGCTGATCATCAAAATTTAGTTGTTTCAACTTTGAGAAAAATAAACATGAGACACACACAAACAATGAAACATACCTAACCTGTATTTTTCTTTTTTTTTTTTTTTTTAAACAACTCCATCAAGTAATCCTTCCAGTGATTAAAGATGTATCTCTGCGCAACTCGGTTAATCTTCAAAATATGCTTTTCTTACTTGTATCAAATATGTAGCAAATGAGCACAAAGACATGAACATACTTGATTTCTACTTCCTCCAAATATCTCCATCCAGTCATCCCGCCAGTTGTCCGGAGTGACCCCGCTCTCTGCCTCCTTCGGGCACGACGCGATCTTGTCATCGACAAACACGGCCTTGGCCGGTTCTTGGAGGGCACACTGAACAAGATGCAGAGTGAGAACATTGTTACGTTATATCTTCACCTCCAAACTTTCCTGAGCCATCTCATCTACACTGTAGTTTGCTGCCCCTTAACCCTTTCTATGTCAGGGACTGTAGACAGTACATACAATATTAGAAAGTTTTCTATGCAAATGGACACTTAAGTGCACAGTGGGTTAGACGGTACAAAAATGATACAACTTTAACAAATGAAAAGAGAAAGACACATTTCAAAACAATTTTCATTTTGTGACCATGCATCATGTAGCCCTCGTCATAAGGGCAGCTTTTTCACTAGGCTTCACTACATACATTTTAGGTTAATTCCATTGATTTGGGATATTCACTGTTTTCTGATAACATTAATTCTTATAGCATTTGTGACCACCTAGCTCAATGCCCACAAAGAGTCATCACAATGACATTCCACTATTCTGCACAGTTTAAAAGAGTACACTCTAAGCTCTAAAAGAAGGTGTAACCTGTTAAAAATCAGACCATCCTAACCCATGCAAAAGGAGTTTGAAAGAAAAGAGTTATGAGATGCAGAAATATTAATGAAAATAATTGTATCTTCTTTCCCAGTGAAAGCAGTGTCTGTCTGAAAAAAATATGGTCTAGAAAAATGTCTTACTTCTTGATAGTGGTTTTGTTTGAAGCCACTAAATTTTGACAGCAGGTAGAGAGAAGATTACTCGACAGTTATAAAGACAAACATAGAAAATCAGAGTCGGTCAACCCACATGACATATTTTGGTCCATTAATCTGTGACTTTTTGTGGGTTTTGAGTGGGCCGTCACATTTACAGTTGTTGTAGACTCATATTTTCCCCCATATACAATGTAAGCTGTATTTCTTTGCTTTTTTTTTTAATCTACAGGGTACATCATCTTAAAGCCAAGAATCTCCTCTTCAAAATTCATCCTTCACTCTGCCCTGGTGAATTTCATCTGGTAATTTTTCACTGCTTTGGTAATTTATGGTTACATCTGATAATCATCTGACTATCCACAGCATGTGATAAGTAACATTCTTTAGTTACTGACAGACTGCATCAAGAACAAACAAACAAACAAACAAACAAACAATCCTCTACAAAGAGGGTCAAGGATATTCAAGGCACAGTCTGGCTGTAACATACCCTGGACATCATGGCACTAGTGGCTGCTGTTGCTATGTTCATTATGATACACTGTACATACTACAACTGTACATACATGTATGTTTATCATAGGCTTGCTTTCAGAGCAACACCGCTATATTTCTCAGCATAAATGTGCAAATATGATAAATTCTGGTTACACATTGGGTGAGACCACAGGGCTTACCTGGAATTTCTTGCTGAATTTCAGGAGGGTCTTGTGGGTTTTCTCCACAGCTTGCTTCATGGCCCAGAAGCTGATGTCATTCCATTTGGCAATCTTCACAAAGTCCTACCATGTTGACAAAATAAAAAATCAATATTAATTATCAAGTCATGCAGAGAATGTGTGAAATTCACATCAATGGTTGTGGTACTCCTGCTAAAACAAATTTGCAAAATCAAATTTGATTAATAGATTTCACTTACACAGGCAGACAAGAAATACTACAAGAAAATGACTTTGGCATTTTGTCACAAGTGCTTCAGCTCAATTCACAAACTGTGTACAAACAGTGTACACGAATGTAACTAATTTAAGACACCAAATTCACAAATTGGTTTTGTCTGATTAATTATGACAAGTTGTGGGCATGTTGAATTGTGTTCCAAAGAATGCAATACACAAAGAAAAAGTTTATTGAAATGTCTGATACAAGTATTTGGTTGGGTGCTGAATTTTCAACAAGTATGCTCTATGATTTATGTCAAATTGTAATTACACGTGTATGATGAACGTCTGTTGTGATAATGTTTCTGTCTGATGTTTTCATGTGTTTATGTGTAAGACTTGAAACAAAAGGAATTTTCAAATGGACAACACTGATTGAAATTGAAATTGAAATGGAAATTGAAACCAATATTATGTCCTTCATAAGAAATAATTCCACTGCACTGGAAATTTAATTGCAATGTACTTGAGTGTGCAGTGGTTTCTGGAGCAGTCCTTGCGAAATTTTTATGAAACTATTCATTCATTGAAATACTAGTTTCATAAAACTCCTTCAAGCCAAATTATGATCTTCATGGCAACCTAAGAAATGAGGACATTGTACCTTGAGTTCTTTCTCAATGGGTCTCCTCTTGTTTTCCATCTCCCGAGTGACAGCAGGTAGGAACTGCTGGTAATAGCAGTACAGGTTCCACAGTACACACATCAGCTCTGAACAACAGATGGAAAACAATATGCAGATGCTAACAATGTACATATTAAGCATTATCACTGAATTTATTCCTCTGTACAACTACTTCTATTTGGAAATCTAACATACATGTATTTTGTCCTGTAGATCTCCTACAACTGAACTTGTTGTGTCTGTTTTACAACTTTGTCTTGCAGAACATACTCTAAGATTCTATGTGAATATGGCATCAGGCTAAAACTGCATCCCATAGATTTGCTGATAGAAGCAACACCACATACGATTGAAGATAGAGAGCAGTAGCACTATTTTGCAGGCACCATTCAATGTCTCTACCAAAATGACAAGCCCTCAGTCAGAAGACTCCCTAGCATCTGAAAAAATTGTGCCTAAAGATGATATTCGGCATCAAAATACTCAACTGTAAAAGTGTTTTAATTCCACGGAATCAATACATACTGTAAACTACTGGAAAATATGGCAAGTAAAAATATTTGTGTGCTTTTATTTTCACATTTAGCTTCTGATTGCGCACAATGTGCAAAAATTTCCACTTTCACAGTTGGAAGTGTTAAGTAGGAAAAAAAAAATTAGAGATATGCAAATGTTACAATTTCTACCAAGACAAAAACAAAATACAGTGTGAATATATCAAAGTTTGTCTATCAAAGGATGGCAGTACATTGAATATACTTGTAGCACTTACATTTATTTGTATGCAAAACAGTAACACTTGAAAAATTGTTTTTCTCAAAATGAGAGAAAAACAAGATAATGCCCATATTGATAGGCATTGATTTAAACTAAATTAAAGACATAGAACATAAACTCCACAGGAGAAAAGAAATAGTGATTCTAATCCAAAACCAACCTAAGGATTTATCTGTGCAGGGTCCCGCCACCAGCTGACAGTGAAAGGCCAACAGCATCTCCACTCTGGTCACAAACTCGCCTAGATTAGCGCCCTCTATCAGCTTCTGCAGGACAGCTATGACTCCCTGAATGGTGTCAGTACATTCATTCTCCTGGCCGAATTCACCATCTCCTGCTCCTGTGTAGTCTCTCACTCCAGCCACTTCATTGGAATGTTCCTGGCCCATCCCTTCTTCCTGGTCAATGTCTCCATCACTTGTCACCTCAGCGTCGGATTGTGTGGAGTGCCCGTAGGACTGGACGAGGCGGTAGACGTAGAACCACCACTTGAGGGAGCCCTCCGACTGCCTGTACACCACATTATCGAGCATAGCAGCCCAGCAGCTGCAGGAACAAGTGAGCAAATGAAAGAAAAAAATGCTGTAAGAATAATCATCCTCAGAACTCAACGTATCAAATTGGCTATGGCAGTATTGCAAACTAAAGGTATACACATATAATTTATGAAGTACTGATGACTGAGGTGCTACTATGTACTGTTTCGAAGTTCAGCTATGTACTCCAGCAGAAGTTGATTTCCACAATACTTGTATTTACTGTAAACCCACATATTTTCACTGTGCATTGCATTTAATGCTACTTTGGCTAGTGCAAATTCTAGAGCCCATTACAATATCACCACATTTTTCTCTGCACATTTTAAATGGGTTGACAATCGTGGAGCGTGAATTCAAGATTCTGCAACTCTGTTTTTGAGCCGCTCAATGTGAAATATTAATTGCATGAAAATATGGACATTTACAGTATTTCAATCATCTCCAACACAAGTGGGTGTACAAATCCTGGGAACTGTTAACCCCTTCCCACAAACACATTAACATCCATGCATACAGCAGCTTTTGCCAACAAACTCACAAAAAACATGTACACGTGTATGAACACAGAAACATGTTTCACTCAAACACACATACATAATATGCAAATGTCCTGGACTTACAAAATATGTATGACCACAAAAAAAAAAAACCACATTTCACCCACCACACATGCATACAAAAAATCCTTGCCAACAGACTAACAAAACAGATATAAACACAGAAATACACATTTTATCCCCACTCAGACACACCCACACACAAACAGACAAAAAGAGAGCCCTTAATTGCAAACCGATAATCTGACAAAAAATGTACAAACACAAAAACACATATTTCGAGCACTCATATGTACGCAAACAAAGTTCTTGCGAACCAACCAAGGAAATGTAAGGTAGGAACACAAAACCTTCTCCTGACAAAACAATCTCACTTGAGCTCCAGCTTCCTCCATCGGATGATGGTCTGGGTGATGCGTTCCAGGTGGGTCTGGAGGGACACCGCCCTGCTCGCGTTGGCCTCCCACTCTTGGCTGCGTGCCAGCAGCAGCTCCAGCCCCGTCACAAACTGCATGAGGGGGCTGTTCACACTGAAAGACTTGATGCGCTGGATCAGCATGCTGAGCTGAGGGAGTGAAGAGAAAATGCATGTATCAAAGGGATGTGTGAACACACACTGATATGGCAGATTGCACATGTGATGGGAAAATCACAATCTATCACCCTTATGGCATTCTAGGACTGTTCACACTGAAAGGTGTTACTGCAAAACCAGGAATGTTCGCGTGCATTTTAATTTCACGAATTTCGCGAGAGCCAAGATTCGCTAAATTAAAATGCACATAAAAGTTCTTGTCCACACTATACGCATAGAATATTGGAGGCAACTTGCAAAAATTTCATGCCGCAAAAAAGGCTGTTGGCTCCAATTCACAAAAATTTCATGCCACGAGAATATTGTGTTTTAAACAACCGCATAATTACTGATATGACATGATAATTTGCATTAATGACAGGACCACATCACACAAATATGAAAGCATGAAACTTCCAATAAGCCAGCTGAGGCTTTATCAGGGAAGAGCCCTGTTACTCTTTGCTTGCCACAGTGTTCATCTCCTGTACAGTGTGCCACCTTATTCTGACACCTCATGACATGAGCATTTTGGGGAAACATCATGATTTTCAAAGCATTCATGCTAGAAAATATGCAGTACAGCACAGTTGTACACAAAATTGCAAGTTTTGCAATGATGTAAATTTTATGATGAGGCTATGAGTAAGATGCTTTCAATACACTGTGGCATGCTGCCATTTATCCATAAATATTGGTAAATACACTTTTTACAATTTATAATCTCTTGTTCAATGTAGTTACTTCTGGGTCCAATTTCATGAACAAGGCAAGTGCCAAATTGTGTCTTGCCCATTCGCGTACAAGGAATTAATACTTTTTATAACTCCCAGAAGTTAATTGGCCTGCTTATGACATTTGACCTTGTGGTGACCTTCAACAAATGAAGATACCCCAAGTGCATCTATGACCCAAGTTAGGTTGTAATCCAAGCAACTTATGTGAAGTTATTTGTCAAAAGACAGTCTTGCAGGTAAACTTTAACATAGAAAAGAGAGTCTTGCACATACTCTTTAATATATGACCTCAAATGACCTTTGACATCATCACATGACCTCCGACAACACCATAACATGAAGATACCCCTAGTGCTTCTAACACCCAAGTGCGGCTGCCATTGCTGTAACAGTTGCCAAGTTATGCATCATAAGAGAGTCTTGCAGGTAAACTTTAACATTTGTGACGGACGACGGACGAACGACCGACGGACGGACGGACGACGGACGACGGACGGACAACGGACGGACGCCATTTGGATCCCTTAGTCTCGCCTTCACCTCCGGTGGACGAGACAAAAATTATAGGATAGCCATTCTTGCCAGAATTACAATTTTTTTTTTTTTTTTTGTGGCAACAGCCAATCAGGAAGTTGGGTTCTTGTTGTTATACACTGACATTTGCCACTTCAGCAAGAGTTGTTATCAATAGCAGCTTTCAATGAAATAATGCCCTGGTATTTTACCTGCTTCAGTGTGGGATGATCTGGCCACTCGGCTAGAAGTTCGTCGATCCTGACCGTGAACTCGTCTAGGACTGATTTACACTGGACGACCTCAGGTATGTTGGGGTCGTGGTAGATATTGTATGGCCTCATGGCATCCCCGTCCCCTTTCCTGATTGGCTTGAACCTGTCATCCGACTGCTGTGTTGCTATGGAAACCTGGAGGTCCCTCACTCTCATCAGGTGGGCACCAACAAGATGCTTGTCTATGCTGGGTGCTGTAGCCCCCAAGCCAAACAAACAGGGAAAAAAAAAACACACATACATCGTACAGTGATTTTGTCATTTGATGGCTTCTGAGGTAAGACATTGCGATTGTCCTGCAACACTTCTCTAGCGGTTTTGTGTAAAGAAGTTGTTTACTTTATGCAAATTAGGCTGTGAGGGCAAAAGCTTTGGCGAGTTAATTGCACCATATCGCTGAGCCTGTGTCCACAAAACTGATTACGTATGTGCAGACCGACACTACGACTGACAAACCGAATCTGAAGTCTGCCTCCCCCCGGACATATGCATTGTAGCACAGCCATAAAACCCAGCCTAATTACTGTAAGACTCACCCATGAATGGCAGGACATCTTGAGCAAGCTGCACACCTGCTGAGTAACCCATCCTGGCAATGTTCGCAAAGTCCACTTGCAGGCCGCTGCGGTCACCTTGCTCGGGCAGCCAGCCCGCGCTGACCATCTTGGTAAAGAGTTGACCGTGGGTGTCCCTCAGAAGCCACATGGTGGCAGTGTCCAGCTGCCTTATCATTGAGTGGTCAGCGTCTGCCCCTGACTGGTCAGCCTCTGGGTCTAAATCTTGGGGTGGTTGGTCATCCAAACTGGGCTCTGCTGTCAGGTCATTGAACTCCTAGACGATGTAAAGTCAGCATAAAAGAGCATGAAGTCATGAATTGTAGTATAATGCTTAAAATGAATAAAGCACATACGATTAACAATGCAGTACTGTAAGAGTGGATATTTTCGTGAGAGTAGTTTTTCACGCTTGGCGGAGTAAGACAAGCTTCGCATGTTTTTAATCCTGCAGAATCACATACCTGCCAACATTTCAAGATGAAATATCTTACTCGTGGATTGCAAAAATCTTATTTTATATGCAAACTGAAGTTAAAAATCTTACTTCCGGTCAAATCTTCAGAAAATACACATGAAAGGTATATCTCAATATTTTGTAAAAATCTGATTTCTCTGACAGAAAATCTGATTTTGCTATTTTTAATGTAAAAAATCTTACTGAATCTGATAAAATCTTACTAGTTGGCAAGTATGGAATCAAGACATGAACTACTGGAATATATTGCAAACAAAAAAAAAACCTGTGTACTTTAATTTTCAAGCTAGTTTCTGGTTTTCAACAATGTGAAAATTTCCATTTTTACAGTAACACGTATTTCTACCATATTCCTGACAGCAGCTTATTTGCAAAACTCCCCGTGTGCAGGATGTTTGTTTGTTTGTTTGTTTGTTTTCAGGTACATGTGAATTCACACCTCTTTTGAGAAAGTACAACATACACTTTCATTTACAATGTGCTCATCTTCTATGCTTGCAACACATTTGGTCTTTGCTTTTCACTGGTGTGTCACTCACTGGTCTTTCATTCATTGAATGCACCTGCGATGTGACACGCAAACATCAGTACAGAACATGCATTTCTTGCAACAAACCTACAGGGAAAACATCCCTCCATGGGGTAGGGATTGTACAAATCATCAAACTCAAAAAAAGTTTCATGAGTCCATGCACTCTCAGACCTTGTCAAAGGAGGGGAACTGCTCTCTCAGCTCTCTCTCCTCCTTCTGCTCGTCAGTCATCCCGTCGCCATGACGACGGGTCTTGTACTTGTAGAGGCTGGCCTCCTCTTCTTCGCGCTGCATCGCTGCCTGCTCTGCCTGGTGGTAGTGAGACACCAGCGATCCCAGAATGCCTTGCAGCAGGTCAAGGGTCGTGGGGTCCAGACGGCCACAGATGCGGGCGTGGTTTGCAGTGTGATGGAGGGAGATTTTCAAGATGCTGGACAAAACATATTTGACAGTTCAATTTTATAATCAATCAAAGCATGGTAAAAACTGATGACGATATTCTAGACAGTTGCAAAATAAAACATAAGGACAGATTATGCGTGAAATCAAGGTCATAAAGCTCAGCTGAAAGAAGCTATAGTGAGGGTCTGAGTAGATATCACCTACACATTTGTAATTTCAGAGGAGATTACGACTAATGACGGAACTGTGTGACAGCAATCAACTCCAGCCCAACATGCATAACAAAACATCTAGAAATTGGGGCACCTGGTCAGCCTAGCCCTGGTCTTCATTCATCTGGCCTTACTTTTCAGACGCCCATTACCCATCTCAAGGGATACGGAGATCGAGCATTTTCCTCTATCGCTCCTCGCCTATGGAACTCCCTCCCATCTTTTCTCCATGACATTGACAAACTGCCGGAGTGGATCACTTCAAAGCCTCACTCAAGACTCACATTTTTTCACCAGGCATTCAATTGCTAACTCTCTCGGAAGAGTCTGCGCCTTTGAATGTTTCTATAACAGATATATGGTGCTATACAAATGCTGTGGATCATCATCATCATCACCTGCACCATTTGTATAAACTATGATACACCCCCCCCCCCCCCCCCCATGATGATTCCTGCTATAAGTTTGGTCAAAATCCAGCCAACCAGTTTTCAAGGAGATGATGGAAATGTGGACAAACTCATGAACGATACACAGTGCATAGTATACAATGCTTCAGAGATGACGCACGATGCACAATGTATGCTGGACAATTAGTGATCACAGTAGCTCGATTGAGCCATTCAGCTCGGGTGAGCTAACCACTTTCTTGCGCACACACCTGTGTTTCAGCTGCTCTTGGACAGAAGGCTGCACTGCATGCCCAGTCCAGAGGCCCTGGAGCAGCGAGTGGACACCCTGGGTGGTCAAGGCTTCGGCAAGCGAGTGGCTCGACTGGAAGTCCGAAGACAGAGTACTGGGAAACCCGACAAGAGCCACAAGTAACTCCTCCAAAGTATTCATCTGCAGGAGGGGAAGACAGAAGGGATGTCACATAGGTGTAGTTCTTGCGACATTTGGAACTTTACATAACCTTCCTCTTTAGAGTCAATTTCATATCTACGTTAGAGATCTGAATACATTTTGGACCTTAAATCCTGTCACATACTTAATGTATTTTTTGTATCATCTTTGAATTAGCATAAAATTTGAAACTTTACTTGTCAGATATTGTGCTCAGAGGAATGAGAAAACTGTCATAGTAAGAGGACACTAGCAAAATTCTCTTGTCTAAGGTATTTCCTTATGTCACAACAAATGCTAATTTCACAAATAAAATGGGATTTGCCTCAACCTGTACCAAGGCTTTTTTTTTTTGTATTCAAACATCACCTGCACTGTTTATGTGGCTACAATGTACATCTGTCTTTTTTTTTTATGTAAGCTTTCTGCTTCAGTGCATTTGCTTTGGTTCTTATTTTGCTTTGAACATATGAACAATTGCTACATGATGTAAATAACTGAATAAAAATGGCTTGCACTGATTAATGTTTCACCCAATCTTTGACAATTGATCATAAGAATAGGAGTATAAGAGCAATTCATGTTTCTGTATCTATTTCAAAGTAGCTTGCATTACCTTTGCAGGTGGTGAACCACAGGGCGGGAGAGCATCCATAAACTTTCTTTGCTGCTTGCAATCAACGGAGTGTGCCATCAGTCGCATGCCATATCGCGCGCCCATCACCCCGGCTGCAAACCCGAACCACAGGTCGCGGTATGCTGGATAGTCGCGCTGGAGGCGGGCCACGAAGTGTTCCTGGGAACTCTGCCAGATGCGCTCCTCCTTCATCGCCATGGAGACATCATCCGCGGGTTCCTGGAAGGCGTGAGAGAGCTTGTGAAGTAGGCCCCCGATGGAGTCAGATGAGCCGCTGCTGCTCAGGTAGAGCTGGGTGTCTCTCAGCAGATTTTCAAACTGAGGAGAGGTATATAAGAGTGAAATGCAGGTGGTGGATTCATTACTAAAGCGATGAGAAATATATATTTTGGGGAAAAGTTGCCTGCCTGTCACATGACAAAATCTTTATTTCCTCATGCATTAAAAAAAAACAAACCCACATCTGGAATCTTACACTCAAAAATGTTCACCATCTGAAGAACGATCAACAGAATGTCAGGTACACTTATATTGAAAGATACAAATGAAAATGAACATGACTTCCAGCGAAACCAATACAACTGAACAGCCTACAATGATTAATGTATGAGATATCATTGCCACAAACTCCTCTTCTATTATGCACACCTTGTACATGCACAAGGAATCATACAGCTGGACAACAAAGTAAAAGAAATAGGACTTCTATACATTTGTGTGACCTGCTACTTCTCTTGGAATATGACTGTCAGCCAAACAGTGACGTATTGCAAAATGACCAACACGGAAATTGCCGTTAGTGAACAATATTCAGAGCACAAAACTGAAGATCAGTTCAACCTCTGATCCACACCACCTAATTCAATTCACTCATGGTAGGACAAAATGTACAGTGTAGCCCTGCCCCCAACTTCAGATTGTAAAAATGTGTGATGGAGAAGGCTTTTCCTCACCAGAGGTGGGCGTGGCCTAAAGGCATCCTTCTGACTCAGCTCCGCCTCCATCTCCTCCAGAAGTTTGAGTCTCTCTTGCGTGGCTAGGATGCGAGGGTGGACCTGGTGGTCCTCAAACTCCTCCAGAGGTTTCCCGGTGAGGAGCGAGGATGAGATGCTCCTCCCTCGCAGCTCAGCTCGGATGTCTGATAGCTGTCACCATGGATACAGAGACAGGCATTGACAAATCATCATTATTACTACATGCATCTCCATCTGCATCAGTTCAATTAGATGATCATGAACATCATTATCATGACTCTTTATTGTTGTGGTTTATCATTTCTACTACGCATATGGGGCATTAGATATTAACCCCAATTTCAAAATGCTTCTTACATAAGATACCGGGTACCCTGTTTTTGTTTTTTGTTTCTGTCTTTTGTGTTTTATGTGTGTGTGTGTGGTTTTTCTGTTTTGGGGTTTTTTTTTAAGAACTTCACACATCATGGCACATATTTTTGAATGATATTCCTTTTACAACTGAAAAATGGAACAGCTTTCTTCTTGACTTACAACTTTGCCTCAAGTACACATTTTCTTTCTTTTTTTTTACAACTAGAAATAAAAAGGTATCTTTTTTAGCCACAGAAACCAACAAAATAAATGCTTCTTCCCAATTGATAATTTAAAGACAATCATCACCGTAAGATGTGTCATGCAGTCAAACAAGGTGGAATCTCCTTACCTCCTCTCTGACGTATTCAAGTTTAATCGCATTTCTCTCAGCAGGATCCACGGGTCCCTGTGGAGCCAGCAGATGGGTCTGGAGGTGGCCTAAATGTACCCAGCACTGGCCCAGGCAGAACAGGTGGGGCAAGTGGGAACCATTCAATTCATCTATCCCACAGAGAAACAAAAATAATGTAAACAAAAACAAACACCAAATTTAAAAAGAAATATTGAGTTTAAGAGCAATGAAGCAGCAAAGTGGTAATAATCATCTTTCATGAAAGGCCAGAGAGGGGGAAACAATCAATTGCTTTAAATTGATAATACTGATAATGATGCAATAATATCTGATTCAATAATATCAATAATATATGACACTGATTCTTTATCACTGATCAAAGACCCCATGACCCAAAGGTAAAGAACTCAGAGCAATAAAGTCACAGTGGTAAACAATCTTAAAACAAAGTTCAAATAGAACACCACAGCTGTGATTACATTGTAGTTATTTATTAAGCTTCTGCAATAAATGAATATGCATGGGAGAGCAGAGTAGTATTCCTACATACCTGTTTTTCCATAACTTATTTTTGTTGTGTTACATGTAGGAACATCAAATCTTGATGAGTTACATAATTATTATTTTGAATCATAAATTTGGCTCACTACATACAAAAAAAAAGAAAGAAAGAAAAAAAAAACTCTACTGGCGATTTTCTCCTGGATTTTGTTGTAAAGGGTCACATTCGGTGAAATAAGCACACATCATCACTGCATACTTCTGTATAGCATATTTACTACAATGAAATAACATATCCTGCAAGGGAAACATATCTGCAATACAAAGTCATTCAGGACATATAGGCTTGATTCATCTCAAGTGAATTTTGTAAAGTTGGCACCCTCACAAACTGAATGAATTTTCAAAAAGTTAACATTCCATTACATCACACGAAATCACCTTCTTGATTCGTGCTGAATGGTCCATCCAACAACTTCTGTATTCCACTGAAAAGTTCGAGCATCAAGCCACTACTGCTGTCAATCATCTTTGAGGCTCCGCCCTTCTCATCTCTGGCCAATGGCAAGGACTCTCTGTCCTGCTGGCTCCTCCCACCGTTCAGCCTGAGAATTTCCGCCATGCTGTCGAGAGGTGAAGGATGATGGGACAGGCATGCATCAGTCCCAGGGGTCACCATGGTAACAAGAGAAGTGCATGATGCGAGCCATGTGGTCCTGTCTTCCGTGTCCTGAAGGATAGAGGCAAAGGCTCTCAGCAGCCAGGCAGCACTGTTGACAAGATAGGTCACGCTCGAATTCCTGCAGGAATAATTTGACAAAGCTCTCTTGATATAAAATTTGAATATGGTTGATATGTACTTTATATAATGTAGCTGACCTGTTCTGTCATGGTATTACAAAAGATGAGTTTTTAGGGATGCAGCATTATCAGGAAGCAAGAAGACACTCTTTACCCAGGAATAAATACTGACATGTGTAATTAAATGGCTGAAAATGCTAACCCATTTTAATCCTAAAAGGGTCGGGGGGGGGGGGGGGGGGGGCGGAATCCGCCCCCCCCCCCCGCCCTCGACGTTTCGCGCTATAATTCTGTAACATGAGAAGTCCTCATTGCGAGGCTTCTTGACTTTCTTCGTTCAAGTCTCGCGCAACTTTCGAGACCAAATTTACAACGTCCGCGCATACTATTGCGAAGCCACGCCCATTTTTGTAACGGAATGGGGGGGGGGGGACGGAATCCACCCCCCCCCCCCACCCGGTCTGAGCTTAGCCAAAAAAGCCCGGCCCTTTTAGGGTTAAGTACTGATACCACTACCACTAACACCACCACCTTTTGACGCCAATATCATAATGAAACTGATGGCCACACAGCATCCATTCAGCTAATAGATTGTAACACTTTCCACAGATACAGTGTACATGTATGTACAATGTGTACCAACAATTTATACTGGTATATGAGGAGTTCAGGAAAAAAGGAAGAGAACAAAGAAATAATCAATGTATTGTAAGACACACAAACAAATAAACAAATACTCCGGGCAAGAAGATCATGACACATCCATACCACAAGAAATCAACTCAAACAACCAAGAAAAGTGTAATGAACATCGGACTCACAAGAAACTGGCCTGCTTGCTACTCATCCACCCAGCGTTAGTCCAGAGGATCTGGGCTAGCTCCTTCAGATGGTCCTGGTAGGCTTCCCAAGACTCCAGGGGGACATTCTTCCCAGCTCCTCCATCCCTTGGACAGCTGCTCTTCCTCATCTTCTTCTTTTCCCCATCATCCGCACTGCTGGTCATCCTGTCCCTTGCTCCCCGAGATTGAGGTGGGGCCGCTGCGCGGTCTTGATCCGACAACAGATGGAACATGCAGCGAGCCTGCACTGGGCTGAAGAAATTTGCTGGTCCCTGGAAGAACATAAAAAAAAGAAGAAAATGAATTGTGAATACTCATTCTATGAGATCACCTGGAACGAGGTGAGGGACGATAACATTCATTGACCATCACAACCAGTCACCTTGGGCAAATCACAGGGGGGTTAATAGTATTTGCTCATTTCAAAGATTGGAGTGTTCAATTCCCGCTTGTAACAAGTTTTACCCAACTCTACAAGAGAAGTGAAAAAAAAATTATCTTCCCTGCATTTAAGTTGTGACTCACCCCCTCCCCCCCCCCCTTCGATAGGACTTCCATTTTCAATTAATGAGATTTTACACATAGACAGATTTGAATCTCTATTCACACCATTGAATATACAATCAACGATGAAGCCTTTGATTTTTTTTTTTTTTTAAGGGGGAACAAATTAGTTTAAATTAAAAAAAAAAATCCCATAGCATGCCTTGACCAGCAAAATCTAAGCTTGCCTGACAACCAGCTGAGTTTTATATGGTAGCATTTAACTGATATACATGCTTCAAATTTGCACATTAATCCATTGACGACGGACTGATTTTCCTACCAATACGCATCTCAAATCCACCCCAGCCTGAGAATATTCTTCAACAGGTCAACTCTTTAGACCTTACTCATAAACTCACATTCAAAGCACTACACTCCTGCTGGACGTGCATCCCATCATCTTCTTCTTCCTGGAGGGGCTGCCATGACAACCAATTCTCCATAGCTAACACTGTATTGCTCCATGTGAGACCAAGCTGGGCGGCAACAAGTTCGGCGACAACCTCAACATGACCCTGGACTGATCCATTCCCATCACTGGGGGAGAGGAGATATGCTCTCTCGAGGGGCAGGAGGTGAAGGGGATTAAAGGGAGTCTGGCTTGAGATGTAGCGGCACAAGGTGCGGAGGTCTTCTATCACTGCCTCACTGCACCGTAGAAGCAGAGGGGATGAAAAGAAACATGGTGCAGTATTTCCTCTTGGCATTGAAGCAAATCTGTAGTGAAACTTGAAATCTGTGCAATTGACTGCAAATGCAATCATAACATATGCTGTCATTACTGCACAAAACTACATGTACATGGAATTGAACTGTTATATTGTCATATCGTCGATGGGGTGACAAGACCTCGTATCTCAAAAATGTCAATTTTTTTTTTTTTTTTTTTTTTGCTTAATGGTCAAATAATGGGTCAAGTGATGTCTTGGCCAAATCCCAACTGTCTTACTCCAAAAATGAAGCCACCATGACATGTCAAAGGAAAGGCTTTCCCATTCACTACAGTGCTTTGGCCGCCATGTTTTTTTGCTCTCCTGAACATTTGTCATTTTTGAGATACGAGGTCTTGTCACCCCAGCGACGATATCCTCAATTCTTAACAAGGATTTAAAAGCAAAGAATAATTCACTACAAGGCCATGTGAATAAGTTAGTTTTTTTAAATCAACATTTGTCTTACCTCAGCTAATTTGAAGGTCAAAATGTTCTCAAACATGTTCCACATACAACACACTTTAAAATCAAATTGTGATACAACCACTTGTGTGCTTTAAGTAATTACAGTGTAGTAACACTTACCCATACTGTTGGAATGTCTCTCCCATCATTTGTGACACTACCCGCTGAGAAGTGGTGATGGCCAGGTGTTCTTTGATTGGCCACAGCCATACATGCATGGCTGTGGGGGTCTGGGTTGTTCCACTGCATGGTGCAGGGGCAAATGCCTCACCACCGTGTACGAGGGTCACGTCCCTGGTCAAAATGCCAATCTCTGCTAACTTCAGTTCGACTGCTTCTAGTAATTCCATGGACTCTGCAATTGTACATGACGACAGAAAAAGGATACACATAAATGGCTGATATATAATGAAAATTTGGTGCAATTTGTGATAAAGAAGATTTTGATACAAAAACAGCATATGATCTTGGTGACTTATCTCATTTCACACAAAGCTGTCTTCTTCTTTGATGAAATACAGGGAACAGTGACTCAAAAATGGCATTTTACAAGGACTGATCACATGAACTCACTGCTTTCATTCATCCATCTCCATTTTACATACTAGTATCAGAATATACACTACAATAAAACTGTTACATTTATATCATGCTCTTATGAACTTTTTAGTTGTTTCTCAGCCCTATACATCACATCGTCTACAGCGCAAGTTCCATATTATAGAAAACAGGAAATACAAAATCTCTAACCTATCCTCAGCTGTATGAAATGCGTAAATGTATATCGTCGCTGGGGTGACAAGACCTTGTATCTGCAATTTTGGTGAAAATGACTTTCTTGGGTTAATGGTCAAATATTGGGTTAAGTGATGTCCTGTCCAAATCCCAATTGTCTTACTCCAAAAATGAAGCCACCGCAGCATGTCAAAGGAAAGGCTATCCCATTCACCACAGTGCTTTGGCCGCCATGTTTTTTGGCTCTCCTGAACATTTGACATTTTGTAGATACGAGGTCTTGTCGCCCCAGCGACGATATGTATATGACATGAATTCAGCACCTTCTGTGTCACCTGGGTAGACGGCACTTTGTGCCAGAACTTGTAGCAGTTTCTTCCTCATAAGGGCCCCATCCTGGCAGGCAGACCACCTCACGCAGCGGTCAGCGACATCTCTCCTGCCGAACGTATCGCCACCGGCCTGGGTGACGACATCCATCGCCCGACACAGTGTGCCGACTTGCTGTCTCGTCTGCGCCTGCGCGGCTGTCTGAAATGGGAGTGGCCTTCCCTGGCTGTCTGTCAAGCGTTCCCACAGCTGGAGGTCAAAGGTCCCTGTGGAAGGCCCACCCTCGTCGAGCGAGGCATGCAGCCGCTTCATGATGGTTTCAAGATCCACTGGCAAACTGACATAACGAATTCAACAGAATTATGAATATTACAAAGTTTTAGAGCTTTGTTTCCAACTGTGTATATTGGAAGCATGTGATTTCATTATGCTATGCACTATCTTGATAAACCTTTAAAATTTTGAAAATGTCCTTTCATCACAGAAAATATTACTTATTCAATCATTCATTTATTCAATATTCTTTATATGTTGCATATTGAGTATCAATGAGGCAATAAAGCAAGTCTTACTGAAATTATATCATAGTGGTGTATTCTAACTTATCCTAGAACTCCACTTTTGATATCTTTACCAGTAACTCCTCTCTCAAAATAATCTCATTTTTCAGTGAGTACAAAAAGTACTCATGAAAACTATTCCATTCTAACATCTCTTTTTTGAACCATGAGTGACAATTGCAATGCCATGCAACAAACACAATCTGGAAATTTCAGAATCAAACACCAAGACACGAAAGGACTTTAACTGGGTATTTCGTTTTCTCAGAAGCCTGTTGCAAATCAGAATTTTTCAATTCTCCACATTCAATAGTTTGCTTATTTCCATCATCAAATAAGAAAAAGAAAACATGATTCAAAGCGGTACAAATTGTCGATTCGTCTTTCATTCATTTGATAAGAACAGTTTTTCTCGAATACGATATAAAGTGTATGCACGAATGATATTATTTAAAAAAGAAACAATGCACACTTTGTCATGGTAACAAAAACAAGTAATCACAACGATGGAAAACAGTGTTCCACTAAAAAGCCAAGCTATTAAAGACATGGAACACTAGAAACAAAACAAAAGAAGCACCAATTTGTTACAGTATACCAATAAAATATATTCATATCAAATTCATCTATATACCATCACACATTTGCTCGCTGATGTAATTATGATGTTGATACTATAAACAATTCTTACTATGATTTTAGAATGCAAACATATAAAATATATAACACAGCAAATTTATGGCACAGACACTATTTGGCCATGCATGCCAGGAAAATGTGACCAAAAGAGAAGATATACTCGCGGGCACACAAAACAATAGCAGTAACAATAACTGATTGCAGAATAGCAGGTGTCTGTCCAGTCTTCTGACAAGCGTACCTCTCAGTCTTGTGCAGCACAGAGACGACGGATCGCACGGTTTGCTTCAGGAACCAATCCCAGTGGAGAGCCAGCTGCCCAAAGGAGAATCTATCGCTCTCTCTGATTGGCTGCTTGCAGAACCGCACCAGGCGATCCCTCCACTGAAGGGCCACCAGAATCTGAAATAACAAAGACACAAACACACATACATTGTACAGTAGGAGGCCAGCATACACTGTACAAACAATCCAGGAAAACAAAAGGGTTGCCATTTTGCAAGTTCAGAAAACATTGATACTGATACATAGTGAAAAAATAAAATGTTTGAAACAAAAATTGTACTTTGCACATGATATGCAAAGTTTCAGAAAAAAAGTACAGTCATATAAAAACATACTTTCCTTCTTTTCTGCGGCAAAATACAACTGTATGCTACGTAATAACATATTAACATCAATCACACATTACAAGAGAATACTTAATTATGTGAGGCTCTGCTGCTGTAATTTGTGATTTGGTCCAGAAAGAACCTGCTTGTTCAGTGTTTGTTTCCTTGTCTTGTTTGTTTGTTTGTTTGTTTGCATGTTTATGTGACAACCATCACCATTATTGTGGTCATCACAGTCACTGAAACCTTGATCACACAAACGTAATAAAATCAAATACTCATAAACATATCCACATTTATTTATTCAACCAGTTAACACAAACTTCGGGTCTTCTATGCCACATGCAACCCTGTGTGTTGTTCAAGGCCATGTCCTTTCTTTGTACACTGTATGAGAATTTGGCTCAGTGATTGAACGGGACCTATACCTGGAAGGCCTGGTTTTCAGTCAGTGGCTCATCGGCAGCAAGACCCTGTGACACAAACTGGTCCCAGGCCTGAAGAAATGGACCAACGTGACTGACCACTGGGTGGGGCAGTGACTCCACACTCAGCCATCCTGTGGCAGAAAGAAAGAAAAAAGCTCAAACTATAACAACAAAGAAACAAGAGGACAGTCACACACAATTTTCAGCTAACGTTTCAAAAATCATGCTGAATAAATCTTTCAGAGTTTAACAGCAATGTACAATGTATGGCTTGTTTTGTAAGGGTTTGATTTTGTTTTCCAGTTTTTGTATTCCAGTGCATGAAAGTCAATATACTAAAACTCAATGACAACAAAAAACCTAGGTCAGAGGAAATACGGCAGGACTGTACACTATACAGCCATTATCTCTTCTCAATGAGAAACATACCTTGGAAGCAGCTCTTAATCCACTGCCCACTCCCCCCCCCCCCCCCCCAACCTGGAAATACACACAATTACACAAGCACACACCACACACATATACACATTGATTGATAGCTACACAGACAGATTGATAAAAAGACAGAAATGTAGATGGTCAGACAGACAGATACAAATGTAGTATGCTAGACAAAGAGATAAATAGATAAGACACATACATGCAGACAGACTGAATGAAAGACAAATTAATAGAAAGGTAAATACATAGACAGATGAACACACAGATAGATAGATAGATAGATACAATAGATATACAGTTCGACCTCGATTATCCGGCCATGTCGGGACCGGCGCTCAACCGGATAAGCGAATTGGCCGGATATGGGAGACACAATGTTAATGTATATAGCTGCCGTCCAAGCTGCCGTCCCAGTGCAATGGCAGCTAGGCAGGCAGCGTACCCCGCAACGGTGGTGTAATCTATGCTAGCCTGCGCAAAATTGTAGTCCCTTCTTCACAAAAATAAAGTATATCTTTGTGTAAAAATCATACATGTTTTACCCAATTAGATATTGAGAAACCTATCATGCACATCTTATGAAATTAGTGAAATAGATCCATTAAAAGATGTTAAAGTCACTGTTTTTTGTCAATTTTTGGATGAAAAAAAAAGTCCATCACTGCTTGAACGCGTCCGGATAATAGAGATTTCCGGATAAAAGGAGGCCGGATAATCAAGGTCAAACTGTACAATTGATTGTATGTATGGATACAGATCAGAGTACTTCCCCTTCAATGTATTGCACCGAGCACCCACTTTCAATCATAAAGTAGGGGCGAGGCCAGTAGTGCCGACATGGGCAGCACGGCTGCTGATACAAGATTATACATCCCTACCTTTCTGGAGAGCATTTGACCAATCAAGTACTGAGGTTGGCTTCTTCCTCTTAGTCTTTGATCCAGGCTGTGCTTCAATGGCAATCAGGGCCTCAGCTAACTCTCTCCTCATCACAAGAAACAATCTGTATTAAAATGCATCACAATGAATCCATATTTTATTTTTTCATAATCCAACAAACGCATTGTGAAAGGCTATCCAAATTTATTGGGATAATTGTAAATGTATGTGGCATGTAAAGATTTTGTTTTAGTTGATATTCAAGACAATACAAGTGCTTGAATGGCAACTAATTTCATACACATTTTACTACAATCCCGTTGAAGACTAGTCCCCAGTATTCTCGGGCAGGTGTCTATGAGATCTGCGTGTTAAAGCAAAATCAGCCCATCCTCAATGGGTTGACAATGAAATGAGTATATGAATATAAGAACGACCCAAGTCCATGGAAGATCATTTCGAGTAAATTAAAAAAAACTTCATATCTTTTTTATTTGTCCAATAATATTCTATTTAACTGTGATGGGAAGGCAACATTGTATATACAAATTAGAACATATATTATTATGACAATTAACATTTACATTAATTGTGGAGAGGCCATTTTGTGTGGTGGACTTGGGTCGTTCTTTGATTCATATGGACTTGGGTCGTTCTTTGATTCATATACATGATATTCTGCCATAGAGATGGGAGAAGGATGAGAGAGGGCGCTATCATATGAATGTAAGAATGACCCAAGTCCTTCATTCTTACATTAACACAGGATTTAACTTATTCATTTCAGGCACTTCCGGGGGTAATTATGATTTATCATTTATACACAAGATGAGTGCATGCATAAGCTATAATTTCCCATGTCAAACTGAATTTGGCCAAAAATTGGACTTGGGTCGTTCTTATATTCATATACTCAAATGTCTGTACATGTTTTGATACACATGTGTACGTATGAGGTCCAAAATATGTCACTTCACCAATACTTATCTTCATGCTCAACGAACAATCTGACATAAGATGTGTACACACTGAAACTTGAATACATGATTATGGCTTTTCTCATTCAAGGGGTAAATACTGAAAGAAATAAAATCACAATGTTTAGTCCAAATGTTGCTTTTAAAAAGCTCTTGTCATTCTTAAAATGTTTCCATACACATACATGCCATCTTGGTGTCAAATAAATATCTTCAATTTTGTTGATTCTCTTTTTTGTTCTTCTGAGGGCTATACCCTGGTAACCAAGAAATTGTTGAAAATACTTCTTTGTTCCTTTCTGCAACAAGATTTTGTTGAGTTTTATACTGATCTTGTAACAGATGTAACTGAATGAATATACTGTACATCAAGAAGACTCCATAATCTAATCATTATCTCTCTGATTTCATCGCAGTACCAAAGACTATACAATGCAAGGTTAACCAGAAGTATGACGATATTCTTGGGTACTGCATGCCCAATTATATCACACACAAATGATTCAGTATTCAGAAGAGTTTTATTGCAAAATGAGCCAAGCACCATTTTCAAACATTTCAAACTAAGTCCATCATCAGATAGAGAAAAATAAAACCTTTCAAGCAATACCTCACTTGTAACAGAAGAAGGAATATCTTAGAAGTTATGGTTAAAAACATCCTGTATTTTCTCATTATTTTCTTTATTTTTTAGCAGCTTAAATCACAAATATTCCAACTTAACAAGAATGGAATTAGCTTGTTTTGAAATAAAACTCTTCAAACCATCATGTTGACATAGTACCTTGTGGCGAGCTGTGCAATGTGGCTCACTCTCCCTTCGACGTCCCCTGCTTCCTCCATGCTGTCATCTTGGTCCTGCAGCGCCCTCTCTAGGTGGACTTTGAGTGATTTGAGCAGCTGCTGGTTCCAGTGCACGTCAGTAGGAGATAATATGAAGCTCTGAACTAAAATGCAAATATTCAAAACACAGAGATGACAGAGGATAAGAAGTAACTGATTTATTCAAACAAAACTACAACTGATGAATGATGCAGTTACTGTACATACATGTACAAAACATGTGGGAACAACTGAAGTTCCTCAACTCAAATTGCAAATTAGATGGGTAGAGATTCTGATGTTATACATTGGATGCAAGTTCATGATTGGTCAGATAAATTCTAATAGGACAATAGTTTACATCACACAAGTGGATATTATGTCACCAGCATCTGTGTCTACATGTTGCAGGGGGATCATAATAGAAATACAACAATGTCAATTTTCTGGATAATGCTTGGCCTATAAAACTCAACAACAGCTACAAAACCATGACCTAAACCCACCAAATCAGATACTGATTACAACCTTAGGTTCCAATGAAGAGTCCAAGAGGGAAATAGGACTGAAATTTTCAATTTTAGAAACGATTAGAAACATCGGTATTAAGCGCTATACAAATGTTATTCATCATCATTATCATTATCATTATCTATTTTATATTATTTTGATATCAACAGTAAAAAAGAAAATAATGATAAATATTCCGAGAAGAAGAAAAACTGTTTATTTCTTTCAGCAGTAATGCAAAGCATTTCTGGTAATGTTCAAATGGATCTCTTCCCATCACTGTTTCCATAATCTAAACAGAGATATGATCATAGAAAACTCCACGACATACTTTGTTCTGAGCTGATTTCCTGTCTTATCTTGTCTACCAGTGGATGGCTGAAGACACTCTGTAGAACCCTGGAAGACAAATTGTGCATGCCCTCGGTGCGTGATCCGCACGCCTTCAGCCACTCACAGCGCAGCTCCCAGTCCCCCTGGCTGGCCACCTCCAAGAAGAGGAGGAGGGCAGCATTCAGCAGGTTCTGTGCCGGCTTTGATCTGTGGGGGGTTAAAAGTTGCACACAAGGGTGACAGGATCAAGTGGATTACTGCAACGATGCACACTGGCACTGGTCTGGTCAGACGGCCCAGGACAAGTAAAAATCACTGTCAGACCAGTAACCTTTCAGGAACGGACCAGTAAAAAATGGAAAAACTAGCTACCTACAGGTGCAACAGACAGGTCAGACTAGTAGAAAAGATGGGTTAGTGTGCAGCCCTGTTTACTGCCCACTATCACTTAATGTCTACAGCTATGGGGTTCAAAGTTCCACTAGAGCACTTACAAGTTGTATGTCCAAATGCAAGACACTTTGGTCCAAACTCACAAAGGTAGTTTGAACCACATCCCCGCTTTACAAAAAGTTTATTTGACTAAAACAAGTGCAAAACAGGCTTGTCCGCCCGTGATCATCACTGGATATCTGTTGGCAAACACAATATGTCAAGCACAATTACATTTTTGTACACAGTCGATATCTGCATAACCTACAGGTGAATTTCAAACAAAGGTCTAAGAGTAAGGTTGGTACCTGGTGGAGTCCTCATGTGTGCACTGCTCCAAGAGGTGCACAAGCAATGCCCCCTGGCGCTGCACCGCCACCAAGGAGGGGCTGGTGGTGATGTGCCTTGCATCAGTCAGCGGGTAGAGGTGGGTTGGAACATCCCGCTGGGCAGAGACCGACATTGCACAATCCTCCGTTTCCATGGAGACGATCCCATCCGATTCACCAGATAGGCATCTTTCCAGAGCCTCCTTGGCTCGCTTTGAAGTAAAGAGGGGTTGAGACAAAAAGGGATTTTCAACTTCAGACTTGTTCAGAAAAAAAAAAAAGCAACCTGTTGTACTGAATCTCATGGAGTGTATGATACCCTAATTGTCATTTCATGTAACATCATACAGTTCGACCTCGATTATCCGGCCTCCTTTTATCCGGAAATCCCTATTATCCAGACGCGTTCACGAAGTTAAGGACTTTTTTCTTTTTCATCCAAAAATTGAGAAAAAAACAGGGACTTTCATGGATCTATTTCACTAATTTCATAAGATGTGCATAATAGGTTTCTCAATATCTAATGAGGTAAAACATGTATGATTTTCACATAAAGATATCTTTATTTTTGTGAAGAAGGGACTACAATTTTGCGCAGGCTAGCATAGATTACCCCACCGTTGCGGGGTACGCTACCTGCCTAGCTGCCAGTGCGCTGGGACGGCAGCTTGGACGGCAGCTGTATACATTAACATTGTGTCTCCCATATCCGGCCAATTTGCTTATCCGGATGAGCGCCGGTCCCGACATGGCCGGATAACCGAGGTCAAACTGTACATGTATTTCATATCTACATGATTGTATGACAGGTAAGAATGTCACTTCTCCATTCATTGTACAACTGTCTTTCATACTACACAATCACACTTCGGGTTTCAAAGATATATTTCAATCATATCCTTCTCCACCTTTGACCACATGTTTCACTAGTTTCTTGAATTAATCCTTTCTGTACCAGGACTTTGGACAGTGTGTACAATGCTATGGGGTTTTCTGTGTCAATCAGTACTCAAAGCACACAAAGGGTTAACACTGTAAAAACACACATATCACGAGTGGGAAAATTTCCCATTTAAAGCATCTCTCTTCTCACTGCAGCAAATACACCTCAACAAACAAAGCTAAATGAATCCCATCCGAGAATGCATGGCAAAGATTTTTGATCATGGCTACTACTACAATACTGAATAATTGGTATTTGCTTACGTCGATGAAGGGCAATTTGTCGATCAAATGCAAAATAAAACCAAGCAGTTATAGACCTTATTAGAGTAGAAGATCAAAAGTTGAACATTAATTTAAAGGGGAAAAATACCAAGTGGAAAGGTGCATCAGCTTGACTCAAATCATCTTGAAAACATTGCCTAGGACTGTAATTATGTTAGAGGTATTGTAAGCTAACTCTCCTGAAAATTTTGACCAGAAAAACTGCTTATTATTAATTCTGGGGAAGAAAATGTGAGGCCTTCCGATCGGCTAAATTCTTCGATTTTTAGAGCAACCCGCTGTACTAAGGCAACGATTGACCGTTATTGTAATAGCGCCACCGTGCGGTGGCGAGGCGAAATACTATACCGAGCCGTTGTGATGTGTGATTATGTGGTGGCCGCCGTGCGAAAAACCAATGATCCACCACACAACCAACCAGCGCTGCATACTGTACGTCTGAAGCTCCTTTGCACTGCAGCTGTCATGCCATGCGGTTATATGCATTGGCATGCCCCAGACGCGAAGGCCAGGCAGGGCTGACATCGAACAATGTACCAGCAGCTAGGCAGGCAGGAAGGGTCGGAGTGTCCGTGTACTGTATGCAACCTGATACCACAGGACCAGCTCCAATATACTATCGTGTTTCCACACAACACACACACACACACACACACACACGCACACACACACACACACACGCACACACACACACACACACACACACACACACACACACACACACATACTAGTATATAGCCCAACCAACACTCCATACAGCGCTGCTGGTTAGCTAGCTGGCCGGTACATACACCGAAGAGATTTTTCTCCTCGATCTCTTCGTGGTACACATCTCACTGATCGATACTGCACTTCGCTCAGGTTGCGTTGCCGACTGCATGCGATACATTATTTTGTACAGTGTGTACTAGCTACATGTAGTAGTAACAATCAGCGAGCTCGAGATTGGCGGGAAGTTGGAGTCTTGGACCTACACCTGTGTATGAGCAGGGAGGTGGATTTCTTTCTTCCACCTCCCCGGACCTAGCTAGCAGAGCAAACGTTTACTGTATACGCTGTTATTTTCGCGTACAGATTTTCACGAGTAACAGAGCCATAGACTTTTTTTTTTTTTTTTTTAACTCCACGAAGGGAGGTGAGAGTCTCTTCCCACATCCCCGCTCCAAGCAAAATTTTGCTTCGTGTCTGTCTCTAGTATAGTATTGTGGGTATTTATTGTCGCGCTATGTACACCCCAAGCCCTTACCGAACAGGCCACGAACATTCATTGCCTTGTGACGATACGCCCTGGGCCCCGTCGTCTTATAAAGCCTTCAAATCAATCACAAGTCCCCAAATCAATCGCAACTTGCATTGCAGCACACACAAAACTTGTGATTGATTTCTATCCCCTGAGCTGACGAGGAACAGTTACGGGAGGGCTGCCCTCTCGCTCAAGACTTGTAATGTTCAAATCAATACAACACAGATAAATTGCCGCAAAAGTACCACCAGTGAGTGATTTATTAGTAGACAGTTCACCGGTACTATACATGTGCTCCGTCAGGGAATAATCTTTCAGAATCCACACTGAAACGTCATGCCTTGTAATACATATTGTAGCAGCATTCTGGCAGCATGCTGGAGCTGACAGTGCCCGTAACCCGTGGCACTAAAGGTTTCGGGTTTTGTTTGGTTTTGCTTTTGTTTGTTTGTTTGTTTGGGTTTTTTGCGAGCCCCTAGTATATTGTACTACGTTGCACTACATGTATAATGGTTACCTTGAAATACTGTTACATGTATGGAGCCTAGCAATACAGAGGTATACAATTTTCCTAAATCTCCTAGCTGTTCTCCTGCTTGAGATTTATTTTCTAACCTGACTGTCATCGTCTGTTGAAAAATAAGCCTTAGATAGCATGAGGTAACATCTAAGAACCCTATATAGAGCTGGACCCCGGCCACAAGGAACTCGTCGCGCTTCGCGCACATCGAGTTGGAGTGTCCCGTGTGCTAGGGGTTTCAGGCGGGAGAATCTCTAGATCAGAAGCGTGCTTGAGGTTGGAGTCACTGGCAAGTCTAGTAAATACTAATAAACTGACTCTCTCATTGTGACAATCATACTGTGTGTATACTACTGGACGAAAATCTATTAGAGGAACAGGTCGCCTCGATCAATCCATGAAAGTACTCGTAATAACCTTCAACGTAGTGAGTATAGTGTACAATGTAATATGCCAATGTAATGACCTACCTCCTCTGAAATTCGTTATTCCTAAGGTAATCCGAAGGTGAAATAAGACCCTATAATCATGCTACACATGACTCGAAAGTTTAAAAAAAAAAGGAGAGAAAAGAATTAACAAATGAAAAATATAATAATGACAAACGTTTGGAATATTTTTTTTTTTTAGTTTACAAATTATTTTCTTTTTCATTTTCAGATTATACCGCGCTTCTATGATAGTGATGATGATTATAATTACAACTAGAGAAGCACTCTGAGAGCGCAGACCTCCGCCAAGCATGCAAATCATTTTCACCACTGATCTTGTTCTTCCGTAGAAATATCAGTGATTTCCACCCATACGTACTGCATTGTGTGCTGAAAGTTGCCAGATTTCCAAATATAACAGAATAATAAAAAATCATGTCTGGGGAGAAACGGCGCAGACAAGTCTGTCTATATGTCATGTCAATGCGTTGTGAGGTACAAGAAAATATCAAAACCAAATGCAAGATAATTATGTCCAATACTTAATTGAAAGATATTTCGGATGAGCTATCGAGTTGCGTGATTCTTAATTTGGATAACGAAAAAAAAAAATTAAAAAGAACAAAACAGTAGCAAAATAATAATCAAAACGTAGACTGCTAAATAACCATGCTCTGCTTGACAGTTGAAATAAAACGTATAGATAGACCACGATGTATTTGTTTTTTTTTTTTCACGCTGATTTAACCGCTTCTGAATTATAGGCATATTAAAATAAATAGGACTTCGATATTTACTTGGCGGGGGGAGGGGAATCGTGCAAAATGACACGTACAAAAGTATAAATGATAAAAATAATAATAAAGCCCCGGGTTACTGCTTTAGTCAACCAATAGCGGTGTGTGTGTGTGTGTGTGAGAGTGTGTGTTTTAATTCTCACTCAATTTCTTCCGTGATAAACTTCCTCGAATGTAAGTTATTGACTTGTCATATACCTCCGTCAAAGGAAGGAGGTTATATATGCATGTTTTCTTCGGCATTCGTTGGTTTGTTTGTTGGTTTGTCTGTGTGCAAAATAAGTCATAAAGTTGCGAACGGATTTGAATGAAATTTACAGGAAAGGTTGAGAGTGACACAATTTTACAGATTTTATGACGAATTTTCGATATTTTGGCAAGGATATTATAGCGGGTCAATGAACAAGGGAGTAATGCACAATTATTTGCCAACGATTTGCCTATATAACATATTTGTGTATAAAAGTTAAAGAAAAACTCTCCAGTCTTGTGAACCCATCATAATCAGAAGACGAAACCACTTTACTGTCCGGGCGCGTATATTATATTACATTCTTTTAGCTCAAAAAATTATTATCTTCATCGGAACTTATCCTGAATGATCTCTCCAGGAACTTAATATAAACTCATGTTCTTCTATTTTTATTTCAAAATTGCATGTTATCCATTGAAAATGATTCCTTTGTCCATTGTTTGTTTATTTTTTCTTCTTCTTACTTGTCATTTTCTTTCTTTTTTTCGTATGCTTCGCGGTATATAATAATGTGCAAGCTATGTATACTTTTGCGGTTCATCCTATACATCTTTCACCTCTTATTCAGGATAGGTTTTTTTCATATTATAATACATATAAAACATCTCGTATATACGCTGACGCACTTTCTACATTAATGATCAATGTATCGTAATTGCATGTGTATTCTAGCATTTTTTCCTTCTTCTGTGTACTATTTATATAAAAATATATATTACATCAGTGTGACGTAAATTGAATGTGCTGAAACTGCGTGTCTACACAGGCCAGAGTCTCAACGGTTGATAAGACTGCGGTTTTAGTAATTCAAATCATTAAGTTTACAATATTGAAAGATGTCATGAAAATTATGTTTAGAGAGAAAATGACCAGACAGAAATATTTTGTTGCGTAGTAGGACAGGTATATACTGCAATACTGCAATTTACGATTATCGACGAATTTAGGAAGAAATATTCAGTTGACTGATATTTTGATGAGACATCCAAGGTCATTGATGTGTCTGGCGAGAAGGACAGACAAAAATCTTTCATATTTGTGTTGTGGATGAAGTATAGTCCTAATTATAATCAACCAATGTGAAACATTATCGAAGCAAGTACGCGAGAAAATTATATCCGATTTATAGAAAACAATAATGAGATAGGAAGGAAAGAAAAGGTGTAGGCCCAATGAGGTTGGAGTTCCAACTGGTGTATAAACATTCAAACCGCTGTCAGTTTTCTTTTGATGTTTAAAAGAATTCCACATACATGTGCATTTGTGACTTTGATGATCAGGTTTCAAATAGGCGTTTTCACATTAGCCCGATGTTTCGAGATAGCGCGCTATTTTCTGACTTGGGAAATTTTCCCGATAGCGAAATAGCGCGCTATTTGATAATGTGAACACAAATTAACGCGCTAGTTGTATCGCTCTGATGGAGAAAATTTCTCGAGTCCAACTCGGGAAATTTCTGAAATAGCTGGATAGTAGCGCGCTATTTGATAGTATAGGCGTTTTCACATCAGCCCGATGTTTCGAGATAGCGTGCTATTTTCTGACTTGGGAAATTTTCCCGATAGCGAAATAGCGTACTATTTGATAATGTGAACACAAATTAACGCGCTAGTTGTATCGCTCTGATCGAGAAAATTTCTCGAGTCCAACTCGGGAAATTTCTGAAATAGCTGGATAGTGTAGCGCGCTACTCGGATAATTAATGTGAAAACGACTTGAGAAATTAGTGCGATGAATCCCATCATTCCTGTTTGGAGGCATTTTTTTTTTTTCAATCCATCCAATGAATTGGATTAAGGGAACAACTACAGATATACAAACATTGAAGAGTAATCTATTCCATGATTGGTAAATCAATCTTTAACAAAAATTTCAACAGCCCAACAAAATGAGCTGATATAAAAAAATGTGACCCATCAGGTCAAAAGTTAAGATTAAAAAGTAAGTCAAAACTTTATTAATCCATTGGATTGCACTCAAATATTAACCCACTTCTTCTTCAAGTGGCAAATCATGATGTACAATCTTATCATACACTCTAAATTTAGTGTAACTTGACTCTTATGATGTCGGGGATATTTTGGGAGTTCTTACAGCAATTATAAGCTGGCACCTATGGGTCTGACCCAAACAGATGTGTCATTGGCATTAAAACATACAGAAGACAGAGAAAAGGGTCATGAAATACAAGAGGAAAAGTCCTAGCCTGTCTTAGGCAGTGAAAAAAAAAAAATCCCAAGAGGGTGGGTGGGACCGGGGTTCCCAGACCCTTCCTCCCCAAGTTTAGGGTTAAGACAGCAACGTTCACTCTCATCTATGTATACAAAAGTGAAGCCACATATCCAAAGATCTTATTGCTCTCTTGTCAAGAGATCTAGAATAAAAATTCACACTTTTGGAAATAGCTGGACATAACAAACATTTCAGAGCAATTTATGACATTATATAATAGTTAATCATACAGAACATGTAAAGGGCCAATCAAACGACACCATGGTGTCCCTATTCACCCCAGTCTAACTGATTTTTTTTTTTTTTTTTTTTTTGCCCAAGAGAAGAAAAAATGTGCTGTCACAAATTCCTGTTGAAATAATTATTTCAAATTTAAAGGTGTATTGAAAGACCTAATAGGCTAGATTCATGAACCTTTTATTAGCGAATTCATTAATCAATGGCCACAGGAGCAGAAAAGATTTGACCGCCCTGATTTTTTGAAAACTTTTTATTTGGACCTCCTGTACCCTTTAATTTTTTTTTTTTCACATCATATTGCAGGAGGACCACTTTCTGGACACTGCTGGACGGTCCTTCCATCCTGTGATAAAAATAAGAAAAAAAATTCAAGCAAATTGGAAACATGCACATTCAAAAAACTTTTCTTGGTTTTGTCCCTATTCACCTCGCCGTCCCTTTTCACCCCGTTTCACGGTACATGTATGAAAAGGATGAATTCAATCGGTAATCTCAGAGGGATGTTTTCTGCAAAATAATAATAATAATAATAATAATAATAATAATAATAATGATAATAATAACAATAAGCACATGGAGAGAAAATAAAACCAAACATCACAAATAGATCATCATCATAGAGGAGCCCAAAAGGGTTTTGTTATGTTTTTTGTACGTCCAACCTGTATTTTTTTTTTTTTTTTTTTTTTTTTGTTATAGTGGCGTGATAACAATACAGTACATTTCAACTGAGCATTCAAGTACGTTGGGCGAGTAATGTGATAAGGTACTAGAGTAGGTTGGAAAACTATAAGTGCCCAAGATGAGAGCATGATTTTTTTTTTTTTTTTCATTTCTGCATAGCCGCTAAAACAAACACACACACACACACACACACACACATACACACACACACACACCAACAATTTCGAGGCGGGTCTGATCAGGTGAATGTGTGCCTTAGTAGGTCGCTTAGTATGAAAATGTATAAGCCAGGCGTGAGATTGATGGGAATTGAAGAGTAACATTCTAACCGCCAGATTCCCATGTGGAGGGACAGTCCATCACGAGAGTGAGGCCCCTTATGAGCCAACTAAAGTTATTTGTACAATGTAATTCAAATACATTGTACACTGTACATGATGTACTGAGTAAGGCTAAATCGTTAGGTAATTATGTAGAAATGCACACCTACCGTTCGCTTCGCCGTTTGTCAATCAAATTTTGTGCAGCTATTGGAGATGCTAAATTGAACCATATCAGAGAGTTTTCATGGAATTAGAAAGCCGAAAAGGTAAGAAAAATGAGAAATCGGAGTTGAAAGTTACGTCGGAAAGTAGTGCACCGATTTCGCAGAGAACGATGTCAACTACTATAATCAATTCTGGTTGTGTCTAATTAGCCGCTTACTACAATATTAAACTTGACTCGTGCAATACTTGTAGCTCCTACTTTCTTTTTCATATTTTTTCTAGTTAGCTCACCTGCAGTGGCGTATCTGGGGGGGGGAGGCAAGGGGGGCACGTGCCCTGGGCGCCACTCCTTGGGGGCGCAAAAAACGAAAAAAAAAAAAACGAAGAAGAAGAAAAAAAGAAAAAAACGAAGAAGAAGAAGAAAAAAAAAAGAAAAAAGAAAAGAAGAAGAAGAAGAAGAAGAAGAAGAAAAAAAAAAAAAAAAAAAAAAAAAAAAACTCGCCCGGAAAGGGGGGGGGGGGGGGGGGAGGAGGGAGAATGGTGGGGGCGGGGTAGAAAACCAAATCAAACACAAAACATGATGATGACGCGGACAAAATGACAATGTCTATTGTGTTCACACATGTCATTTTATATTTAGCAGGCAAAGTGTTTCACAGAGCAGCGGCTGCAATTTATTTCGTTCTGAAGCGATGGCCAATTGGATCAATAGAAGGCGCCAACGGTTTCGAACATAGGGGGGGGGGGGGGGCGCACAAAAAAAAAATCAAACAAGTTAAGAACAAAACGTAATGATGACGCGGAATTTCTGCTTACTCGCTCTCACTACATTAGAGTATTTTTTTAAGTCCTCAGTTTGTTGGTATAAATCGTTATCGATAAGGCCGTAACTATATCTTGATTAGAATTGTAAGATTTAATAAGCAAAAAGTTTTGTAAGCTGAAATAGAAACAATATCGGCTCGCTCGCTGCGGTCGCTTGCCAAAATTTATCAAAAAAAAAAAGAAAGAAAAAAGATTAGAACAAAACGTGACGATGACGCGGACAAAATGACAACGTCTTTTGTGTTCACACATGTTATTTTATACTCAGCAGGAAAAATGTTACACGGAGCAGTGGCTGCAATTTCATTCGTTCTGAAGCGATCGCCGATTGGATCAAAAGAGGACGCCAACGGCTTCGAACGGGGGGGGGGGGGGGGGGGGGGGGGGGGGGGGGGGGGGGGCGCAAATAAAATGAAACAAGATAAGAACAAAACGTAATGATGACGCGGAAATACACAAATTTCGGCTCACTTTCTCGTACTAATTTAGAGTATTGTTATCTATAAGGTCGTGACTATATCTTGATTAGAATGGTAAGATTTAATAAGCAAAAAATGATAAGAATTCCATGCTTTGTAAGCTGAAATACAAACAATTTCGGCTCGCCAAAGTTTATCCAAAAAAAAAAGAAGAAAAGAAAAGAAGATAAGAACAAAACGTGATGATGACGCGGAAATATAAATTTCGGCTCACTCGCTCGTACTAATTTAGAGTATTTTTTTCAAGTCCTCAGTTTGTTGATATAAATCGTTATCTATCAGTCAGTCACTATCTTGATTATAATGCATGCAAATCCATAATACATTTTACAAGCTTGAAGACGAGTTACTGTATTTCTCTTTCCAAAAAAAAAAAAGTAAGATTTGATGGGCAAAAAAAGACAAGAATTCCATGTCTTGTAAGCTGAAATACAAACAATTTCGGCTGGCTCGCCAAAGTTTATCCAAAAAAAAAGAAAAAAAAAAGATAAGAACAAAACGTGATGATGACGCGGAAATATACAAATTTCGGCTCACTCGCTCGTACTAATTTAGAGTATTGTTATCTATAAGGTCGTCACTATATCTTGATTAGAATTGTAAGATTTAATAAGCAAAAAATGATAAGAATTCCATGTTTTGTAAGCTGAAATACAAACAATTTCGGCTCGCTCGCTGCGCTCGCTCGCCAAAGTTTATCCAAAATAAAAAGAAAAAAAAAATAAGAACAAAACGTAATGATGATGCGGAAATATACAAATTTCGGCTCACTCGCGCGTACTAATTTAGAGTATTGTTTTTTTTTTCAAGTCCTCAGTTTGTTGGTACTGTATAAATCGTTATCTATCAGTCAGTCACTATCTTGATTATAATGCATGCAAATCCATAATACATTTTACAAGCTTGAAGACGAGTTAATGTATTTCTCTTTCCAGAAAAAAAGTAAGATTTGATGGGCAAAAAAAGACAAGAATTCCATGTCTTGTAAGCTGAAATACAAAAAAAAAAAAAAAAATCGGCTCGCTCGCTACAATTCATCAAAATTCATTACATTTAAATCACCCTCAAAAAGACCCCTTTTAAGTGCTTGATAAAGTATATCATGTGGACTTTGTTTAAAGTCCCTGCCGGGATTGAGTTGGGGTTGAACACTTTTTCAGAAATTAGGGGAGCAATTTTCGCGCCTGCCCCGGGCGCCGTTTTCCCTAGATACGCCACTGCTCACCTGAGTTGAAGGCTCAAGTGAGCTATTGTGATATTTCTTTTTTTTCATTGCCACTATCATGATTATCACTATTCAAATTATTGATACAGATTATTCATACCAGGATTTAGACATCGATCCTTTCTTTAAAAATTATGGCAATTATTGATTTTATCATGACAAAGTTGATAATATTATCATCAAGTTTGTCATGATACAATCACATACATGTAATTTGAGTAGTGTTGAAAGGAATAGAATGAGGTTGAAGGAAAAGTGGAAGAAAAAGGTTAGGCTATTAGTAGGAGGGAGAGAGAAAGAGAGAGAAAAGAAGATGAGAAGGAAGTTGAATTCAAAGGGGATTTGTTTCTAGTAATCTACATAATTTATAGGCCTAATTTAATAAATTAAAGAGAATATTATTACAAAAATTGTTATACAATCATGTATTGACATTGTGAACTTTTTAGTGCTCATTTTACCTAAAAAGAAACAGAATATTGAAATTAAAATGGTAATATGTTTTTAATTGATAAGTTCATCTTAGGGATATTAGAAAGTAATTGTTTTCATGATAGTATTTATTTTTCCATTTGATTTTTTTTTTAATCATGTATATATACATGTACAAAAACTGCAACCCCAGTATTTGCTTTTGTTTTGTAGTAAAAATCCATTTGTTGTGCAATATTCATGATGGATAATTCCCATTTTTTCATATATCTTTTACTGTTTTGTACACATATCATCCGTCCATCATTTAGTCAGCAAACATTGTTGACAGATACACAGTCACACGCAGGAGAAATTAACTAAAACGATAAAAAGCAGACGCATCAAGATCACTTTCTTTCTTCCACATTTTACTGTCGAGCCGACGTAGTAGAAGCGGCTGTATCACAGACTACAACAATCGATTATCATCGTTGTATCGCTCTTCCACATAATCGATCATCCATCATGCTACACTGATACAGCTGCCGTCGATCGGCGTACTTTTGAGTCACAATTAGCTACTTTTCTTCTGTAATTGACAATGAAATTTCATGAAACCGTCAGATATGGTCCATCTTGACATTTCTGATAGCCACAAGAAGTTTTCATTGACAAATTAAGGAAGGAAATGGTAGGTGTGCATGGTGTGCATTTGTACATGATTACTAAAAACAGGACGTTCAGCGCACAGCGGCAGGTACGAGCGTAGGAACACTAGACCGCCCGAGACCCTCGTACTGCTCGCTCGCGAGGCACTTGCACTTTAGACATCTGCTATACTACGTGATTAAAATCACGCAAGTATTGCAGTAGTATAGCTATAAGCCGCCCGACAGTCCATCTAAAGACACTGTATAGTACAGCTCTGTATTGTCACATTGTCGGGCATTGTCACATGCCGAAGCGGATATACTATAGCGACCACTGAGCGAGTCGAGCAAATGTGAGGTGGTACAGAAGACGCGCAATAGTTTTACGTGGACTCGCGCTGTGCGGTAAGCTAGCTGTGGTAGTGGTGGACGTGTGTGTGTGATGATGAGTTCTTCTGCTCGCTAGTATAGCTGATATAGCTGCTGGGTAATGTAATCCAATGGCATGTAAAGGTCGTAGAGGGAGGTAGACAGGTATTACAGTTCGAAATTTTGGCCGTTAACAATCATCCCGTCGCTGACCAGGGACACTCACCTAAAAACATTGAACTGCACATTACTTGAATATGAGACCATACTGAAGCCAATAATTTTCACATAACAATGGATATATAATGTACTCTCAAATGAATCCCAAAAGGACTGGAACAATCATCCCTCTAGCATTCCCACTGATCAGTTAGTAGTCTTCCCCTTTAAGTTACAGACCTGTTTGTTGGCAAGAAGCAGCTGACTGCTGACATAGACTTCAGAGCACGCCTCCCTCAAGGCCCTGTCGGTCGGCAGGCCGTTCAGGACCAGCCTGCTGGTCTTGGATGCGGCCAGAAGCAGGCTCGGCAGTCGGGTGGAGTCGTTGCCATGGAGACAGGAGCGCATCTCTGCATGGAGGGCCATCAGCGTGGAGCACGTCTCGTCAGATTTCAGCCCGATGGCACGAAGAAGAGTGCAGACATCCTGGTTGCTGTATCCTCCTCCTTCCATCTGGGAGAAAAAAAAAAAGTTTTGTAAAAAGGAAGGTATGAAACATCAAAAACACCAAAATAAAGCATAAAAGACAGGGAGATTTTACTCAAAATCATTGCCTTTATTCAAGGCAACTTCATTCGTCACATAAATTTCCTTGAAATCATTCTGTATCATCACCAGCATCTAAGATTTATTTTTGGTTCTTTTTATCTCTTTTTTTTTTTAAGCTTTTGAATTATCGATATGGCAACAATTTCATTAAAGATATCTTCTGGGCTAGTCCATGTCAACAGTACATTACCATCTGAGTATGAAGCACATTTTGGTAGCACAGTGCAAGGGGCAGCATTCTGGAGTGCATGGGGTGATATCTCAATATCTTACAGGGTTAGAATGGCAAGTCATTTCCCAGTTCCTGTCAAGCTTCTGAGCAGTGATTGGTACAATCTGTACTTTCCTTCACAGCTGTAATAACAACACTCTGCTGAACACTGAACCAACTCTGACTGTCAAGAAAGCAAGACCGTGGTGTTATGAGTATCAGCAAAAGGTGTTGCATTTTGTTTGTTTGTTTTTCTTCAACAAACTGGCCAGAACTCTAGTGGGAGTGTGGAGGAGGGTGGGGGAGGGGTTGCAATTAAGGTACAAATAAAATGACTGCGACAGACTGATAATTACCTCTCCAAGAAGGTAGATCTCTACACCCCTATTCCTCATCGCCCTCGAGATCTCTCCATGTCTCGGATCCATGGCCAGAAAGAGCCTGTGGTGGAGAAATATAACCCCAGCACATTAGGTTATAAAAGCACTAACAAGATGGCATTTGGAAAATGTGTCATGAATCTGAAATATACAGTGCATACACTTGGATACTAAAGGAGAATGAAACCAAGTGATTGAGTGGATACAGCATAATAGTAAAACACATCTGTGAAATTTAAGGAAAATCATACAATCCATTCAAAAGCTACAAATTCTTAAAAGTTATGGTGCTGGATGAGAAGACAACAACAAGTTGTGACGTCACCACAGGACAACAATATTAACCCTAACTAGGCCGGGGGGGGGGGCCTCCGACCTCCGAGGCCCCCCCCCTCGACGTTCCGCGCGATGTATCGCTAACGCGAAAAGCTATCGCCACGACGTTTCATGACTTTTTTCTTTCAAGTCTCCCGCATCTTTTGACACCAAATTTGCGATGCCCGGGCGCGCGGTTTCGAAGTTGCGCATAAATATGTATGTGCATGTCAGACCAAAAAATGCTCAAAAACGTGAATTTGTGTACAATTTCAATGCAAACTGTGCTTACAGGCAAATTTCATAAAAGCATGATTATTTGGGGGTTTTATTGATTAAAATCAATTATTGATATATTTTCTTGTTCGGAACAATGTCGCAAACAAGTTTCATCGAAAAAACAATGAAAAACATAAAGTCGAAAAAACAAAGAAATACATAAGAAATTCAAAAAACAATAAAATACTTAGGAATTTTTTTCTGATGGCACAATTTTTTTCTCTTATATTTGCTTAGGACACTAAAAAGAATATTTACACAAAAAATGTGCCCATTTCGAGCTTTATTTAGTGATTTATACCAAATTGTCTGATTTCATGCATCATCACTCATAAATTAGCATAATTTAGCATAAATGATAATTTTTTTAAAAATTTAACTTCATGGTACTTTAGATTACATCATAGGCAATGTGTGTGTCAATTTTCATCGCGATCGCGCAGTCGATGGCCGAGATCTGGAGGGGGGGCCTGGGAGGCCCCCCCCCCGGCTCTATGATCTTCCTAAATAGCCCGGCCTAGTTAGGGTTAAAGGAAATATACAAAGAATGAAAAATATATTTTCACTTTTCTGGCAAAATGAAAGAGCACTTGACAAAAATTAACATAAAACAAAACAAATAATGTGGACAAGTGGAAGGACACTATTAGCTTTTTTACATAATGTCCTACAGCAACCTAAGAACAACGATTTCAGTCAAATAAACACACACATTATGAAAATCACTCGATACAGTGTATTTAACTTGGTTACTGACTACAAAGAATTCTTGTAATTCTTTATAGAACAATTTAATGAGCTTAAGAAATACAAATAGCAACACGAACAAAACTGCACATTTGAAAATAACGAGTGGAAATCATGCCACAAGAGTGATGTGAGGTGCACTGAGACCCAAAAAACATGCAAAGTGCGACCCAGTTTTGCTCAATACTATTCAGAGATGCATTACACCTGCTTTTAAATCAACTACAGCTTGCCATTTGAAATAACCTCACTAATACAGTTTGCAAAATAGAGAAAACACCAAAACAAAACTAAATCCAAACTACTGACAAGAAGAGTTGAAAATTTTTTGCAAACCTGAACTCGGGATGAGGCTTGATGGCGGGAATGTCTCCATCAATCACGCCTCGCTCATTGATGGTCAGAACGCCGCCTGGTTCCAACAGACCATTTAGGCGATCCAACACAGATGGGCTGAATACAGCAAGAAAAGTGATAAATCGATAAGACGAAAATAACTACAAATAAAGATAGAGAATTTCTTTTTTTTTAAATCATGCATTCTTTAACTCATAACCTAAAGTCTACAAATTGTTCGTATAAAATGTCAGTTGAATTTTTAGGACAGAGGTCCTTACGTCGTTAACACATTGAATTCCAGATGAGTGAAAAAAAATTAACAAACTTGCTCGAAAAATTCTTCAGTATATGTACCTTTATATAATATGCTGCTTTAATGGCTGATCGCCCAAGATATAATTTTTGTCTATTTTACCAGAAATTTACAGCACTTCTCATACCTGGGCCCCGTTGCTAGAAACTTTGCGTTTAAACGCAACTTGCAACTGATTGTCACTGGCCAATCAAAATCATTGTTGCATGCATGTCTTCTTAATAGGGCAGACCCTGAGCCAATCAGAATGGTTGTTTCAAAATTAGCAATTACTTGCAATTGATTGCAACTTTCTTGCAACGGGGCCCTGGTCTATTATCATCAGTGGCTGTCTGAAATTTATCCTACTTATAATATCATGGTACACATACCTGCAGAAATTGACATTATCAACAAGGAGCCAGTCTCCCTGTTTGAGGGCTTGCACAAGCAGTCCATCCACCCACTCAAACCTGCCACCCCCGCCAGGAGTGGAGTGGTCCTCCATGGCATACTTCCTCTTCAGGAGGCTGGCAGCTTCCATCACTTCAGAATGAAACAATGAAGAGGTGTTCAGCTTATGCATTTCAAGCAGGGAAGGACAACAGCATTGAATAGTGATTTGCTGTTTGGCAAACTCCTTCATACAGTTGTGTATGCATATGTATGGGATGAGCATATTTTCTTTAACCTATAAAGATACAATACAGCAAACTTGTCATATCTTGCTTTGAAGCATTGATCTGTTTTTTGTTTTGTTTTGTTTTGTTTGGGGGGTTTGAGGGGGATGGGGGGAGAGTATTTTACAAAATGTGATACAGTCCGTACAGCACAAAAAAGACCAATGATGCAAACATTCGAGTAGATATGTTTTAATGGCATTAATTCATACTGTCAGTAGTACTGTATTCAAAGCAAGCTTTATCACAGAAACTATAGATCTCTCTTACTTGACTGCAAGCACTCATTAAATCTCATGAAAAAACGTGAACACCTTAACAAAGCTGTACTCACTAGGCCAATGTCCCTTTTGCACATTTTTAACAAGTTTTTAATCATCTTTATTCTATGACATTTCTCAATGCACACGCTCACTGCTAACGAAAGGATGAAAAGTTTTCTTTTGGTAAATGTAATGTCAGACATCATTTTGAATCTATTTAGTTATTCATCTATTGTGTGATGACTTCTTTTAATCCATAAGTATGTGAAGTACGTGGGTGGTTTTTGTTATTTGCTTTGCTTTCGCATCACTTCCTCACCTTTAGACAAGTTGGAGACTTGGGCTGAATTCAGCATCGACAAAAGCTGGTCAACCATGTTGAGGTTCTGCTCTGATAGTTGCATACTTTCAGGTTGCTCTACACAAATAAACAAATAAAAAAACCAAGCCACAAAATAACCAAAAACAAAATCACACAATAGTCATCCTTTTGAATATTCTTTTTTCTTCTTCTTCCTTCTTCTTTTTCTTTTTGATAACTTTCCACTACTCCACCACTAAAGTCAAATGGAAAAATCCAGAAAGTGCTAGAATATAGTCAGGCAAATTCAGCTCACACTTCAGTAAGAATTGCAATTCACTGTAGTGCAATTGATCTCAACAACAACTTGAGTCACTTAATCTTGATACTCCAATGAATATGTTGAGAATTTTGTGCAGAGGAATTAAGATAATTATAATTATACAAAATATACAATGGATAACATACTGAAGAAAAAGCAAAATAACTTTAAACAGAGTGTAACGCTTGTCACGTACACTGTAAGTTTCACTTTAATTGTCCCATACCGTTTGTCGTTGAATTTCTAAGAGCAGACAAAATTCCCATGATCCTCTGCGCCTGCTTTCTCTTCTCTCCCGTGTGGCGAGTGAGCAGGCTCCTGACTGTTTCCATGGCAACATCATCGACCATCGCCACGAGGGCCTCCCAGTGTCTATTCAGGTCAGCCTGTAAGGTGAAATGAGGAACATATTGATGCCAGCATTATGAGAGAAAGTTTATGAATATCATGATGGTTATGGAGCCTTTTGTTAAAAGGGTCCCTGCAAAAGAAATGTACGTCGACCTCTAATGATGCCATTTGGTGTGTACACTTATACAATTGTACATAACCAAATCATAAAATACTTCATGAAAATATGCATCATTGGGTGTGTTCGAGCTCTTTCCTATTAAAAGCGAACTGAACCGTTCCATACCCCCACCAGAGGAGTGCTCGAGCTGAATGGAGCCAAAAGTGGACCACTTCCCGATGTGCCCCCAAAGGGTACCAAAAGTTTACCAAAAGTTTGCATGTGAAGAATGCGCATAACATGCACATACGTCATAATGCAAAGAGTTCATTCTCTTTGTTCGGGACATCTGTACATAGTTTTAGCATGCCAGGTGAATGACCTTCTTGCTACAAAATGTGTGACCCCCTCTAAAAATAACTCATGAGGTACGCTTTCTCAACAGAGTGCTCAAACATTCCATATCTGGCACAGTTCAGTACGATACGCTTTGGTTAAGCGCATCTCAAACACACCCACAGTTTCTGAAGCCCACTATACCTGTTCAAACCCTCCCAGTAGCTCTGTGGTATCCATGGCGCTGTTCATGGCTAGGACCTGTAGTCTGTGACCAGTCAGGGCAGCCAGAAGGTGAACCAACGAGGTCTTTCCACTGGAACTGGGTCCAACCTGCAGGCAAGATAAAAGAGAAATGTATTTTTTGTTCTGACTTTATCTGGCAAAACATTTTTTATGAAAATGCCTCAAGGCATTCCAGAGATACAGTGTACATGCATAGGGGAAATAGTACAATTTTACAAATTATGACTTGACCATTGACCTACCTCGAGTGTGTGCACTCCATGTCCACTCATACATACAATTGTACATATGCCAAGTTTTATTTGGGTACCTCAATCGTTTTTAAATTACGCTGTCCACAACAGTGGCAGATCTAGAGGGGGGCCCACCGAGCGCGCGCCCCCCTCTCTATTTCTGGTTAATACAAAAGAAAGAAAAAGAAAAAATGATGGGGGTGTGCACCGCCCCCCCCCCCTTTAATATTGCAAAGGCACCTCCCCTTTACAGAATTTCTGCATCCGCCCCTACACAATATCGATAATGGACGCTGTCCACAACAGTGGCAGATCTAGAGGGGGGCCCACCGAGCGCGCGCCTCCCTCTCTATTTCTGGTTAATACAAAAGAAAGAAAAAGAAAAAATGATGGGTGTGTGCACCGCCCCCCACTTTAATATTGCAAAGGCACCTCCCCTTTACAGAATTTCTGCATCCGCCCCTACACAATATCGATAATGGACGGACGGACAACCCAAACATGTCGTGCCTCTGGCGACACTTTATGGAGGAGGCACTGAAGTTGCAATAATCTTTTTACTCCAAATGAAGAAGCCATATGACCTGATCAAGATAACTCTGAGACACCTCTTCTTCATGCAGACACTCACCAGTATGGTCATCCAGTTCATCTCCACACACTTCATGATGGACTCCATCGCCCCAAGGTCGTGGTGTAGGAGCTGGAGCGGGACTTGTGTGAGGGCGCTGGTCTCCCCTGATGACTTTTGGCGCTGCAAGAAAGCTCCACCAACCTATAGGACAATGCACATAGGGTGTCGAAGTCCCGTGCTACTTTGTATACTCAAAACATGCTTAAAGGGACTGTGCAGTACTGGTTGAGGTAAGGGATTCATGTTTTGAACATTTCTAAGTGAGATAATGAGAAACCTCTTATGAAATATGAAAGAGCATGTAATCTTAAGAAGGATTCAACGTTTAGTTGATGAAAATTGATTTTGAAATGGCTGAGATATCCAAAAAAGTGATAACAATAAAAGGCAACAGGCCAGAACTTTATTAGGATCTCTTTGTTTCACCTTGTTTTTGGATATCTCAGCCATTTCAAAACCAATTTTCATCAAATAAACTTTTGATACCCTTTAGAATTGCATGCTCTTAGACATCTCATAGAGTGGTTTCTGAATATCTCGCAAAACGTTAAAAGCTAAATCCTCACCTCGACCAGAACTGTACACACCCTTTAATGATATTACAGAGTAAAATTTTCCTAGATATCCTGGATTATTAGTCGAAATCTCAAATCCGCTCTAAACAATATCAAGCATTGGGAGAACATTATCTTACATCATCACTATGATATACATTGCATACACTATACGTGGTGTGCCTATGGAATTATTAATTCTGCTGATTTCTTGTTTAATTTACTGTCATGAAGTACCAAGAGGTCTCATGCGAATGCCTGTTCAAAAGAAATTCTTTCTAGGACTGCAAGACATACTGGGATCAGAAACAGTTACTGCAGAATTTTTCCTGGCCAATCAGACAAAGGAGCTTCTCAAACTTAATAATAAACTAGAAATGTCGCTACGGCGACTGGTGTATGCCTCCGCCATAATACATGGTTCTCCTAATAGGTCTATAGTACAATGTCTTGACAATGTGTGATGACCGTTTCACACAATTGGCAAAATATTAAAATGACAGGTTTGCCACAAATGTGCTGAATGTTCACTTTCCTAGAACTAGGTTCAATTGGATGAATGATTAAAACATCAAGAGTGCAGGTATTTGGGGGAACTGATGATTTTCACTTGACTTTTGACCCTTTTACAAGTTTATGCATTGAGTAATTTTCAAGGTATTGAGAAAAAGTATAATTTCAGTATCAAATGGTAAAATAGTATTATCGAAACCTGGCCTTTGACCTTTGACCCCACAGTTCCAAAGAGAATCACTGTTAGGTAGAACATGCATAAATATGTAAGTTTCATGACAATACCTTGAGTTATTTTTGAGATATGGAGGAAAAAGTGCAATTTAGCACTTTCACTTGACCTTTGACCTTTTGACCTTTGACCTTTTGGCAAGAAACTTCCCACAGAATATATATTGGGTTATACATGCATACATCAAGTTTTAAAAAAATCCTTCAAGCACTGCATAAATATAAGGAAAGTAGTTATATTTTGAGGAGTTGACCTTGACCTTTGACCCCCTGACCTTTGACCCATGACCCCCAACTTCCCTAGATAATCACTGCCCATCGGTACAAGCATATATACTAAGTTCCATGAAGATACCTTGAACCATTTGCGAGATATGGAGAAAAACATGAAATTTCAAATTTTTTTTTTCACAAAATAACCTGTGACCTTTGACCTTTGACCCTGTGACCCTAAAATCCACACAAAGTATCATCCCCCAAGGATATACCCTCATACCAAGTTTGATGCAAAACCACCACACGGTTCTTGAGATATTGACAAAAACAAAACGGGACGGACGGACGTACGGACGTACGGAAGTACGGACGTACGGACGGACGGACGACCCGAAAACATAATGCCTCCGGCCACTTCGTTGGCGGAGGCATAAAAACATACAATCCTTGCTTTCCTTGCAATCTCACGCAAAGACCAGGTAAACAAGAAATCATTTTAGACCTGCAAGACATATTGAGATCAGTGACAGTGACTGCAGAATTTTTGCTGGCCAATCAGGCAACGGAGATTCTCAAACTCTTTCAACCAATCACAATCCTCGCTTTACTCTGCTCTCACCTGCAGCCAAGCTGGAGTGATGTGAAACTGTCTGCTGCTCCGATACGCCACCATCTGCTGTCCACCAAACTTATTCCCGAGCACCTTCTCATACAATCTGTACACCTGTAACATCAGAGGTTCATGATTACATATTAACCCATTCTCCAAAAGAATTCTCAAGTCGCCATAGACATTTTACGGGACTCCCCATGATGTGGCATGGTTTAAGTCATACAAGTAAGAACAAACCAAGAAATACATGTAATTCTTAAAAAAGCAAATACAGATGTATAAGAAAATAATGACACATTATTTCCATATCTTATTTTCTCTTGTTTCAAACAATTATGAGTAAGTGATTATTTAGTCAAGTATTCAGTTTCAGAATTTCAAAGCTTTAGAATAATCTTCTTACTTAAAAAACAAATCTACGAATACAATTGTACCTCTGAGTGCCAGAATGGTACTGACCAATCGCTTTGCTCACACATGATATCCATAAGAAATTACTGCTGGCATTGATACAGGTCATGTAATTTCTACGGTCCTTAAATCCACCAGATGCTTGAACATTAATCCTCCTTCCTCACCTTTTCTTTGTCCTCTGCTGTTCTCATTCTGTCGCCATACACCAGGCCGACATGCAGTCCGGGATCCCACCAGTCCGGCCGGGCCCCGAGGTCACGGACCATCAGGTCGCACCAGCGGAAGAGGTCGCGCAGGTTGAACTCCCACGGACCCCCTCTCTGACCCCATCGACCCTCCACCATGGTCTCTCGGTACAGCTGGGTTTAGATAGCACGACAAAGAAAAGTTATGGTTAGTTTACATGCATTATGCACCATCCAATCTGAAGCTGTTTGTCCAGTGGTGATACAACAATGCTCCTCTACAAAATATAGGGCCATTAATAGAATTACAAATGATTCTAAACATACTATACATGAACATTGTATCTAAATCAAAAGTTAACATACTGTACTCTTTAATAGAGACTACAAGCAGTTATTCTAGTCTGAAAAAAACAATTGCATACAGAAGCGACACTGTTACATCTCAAAGAGCCCTAATCATACACCATCAATGCAAAAGCCATTAAGCATTTAAAATCTCATGAAAGCAGGTCAATGGCAGCACATACAGCTAGATTTGTTGATATACAGTGTAATCATGCATTTATCATCACAACTTAATGCTCAATTACATGTCATTTTCATGCAATGTAACATGTTTGTAATTTTTCAAAAAGTAGACGAACAGATTTTCTTTCTTTTTTTTTTTTTATGGAGCAAAAACGCTGCTGAAAATGCTTATCCAATAGTGGCGAGCCAATGGAGTAAATTGGGAGTCATTTTGCCTCTGACAAAGTTTCTGCTACGATCGAAAGCTCAGGCCCCTTTTGACTCGAGATATTTTTTTAATGTTAATTATGAAAGGAATACTGTCACACACAACAAAAATACGGACTTTACAAGATCAACCGAAGGGGGGGGGGGATATCCTCATAGGGAAACTTGACTCTTTGTGAAATCTATGTTTAAAAAAAAAAAAATAAAAAAAAAAATCAGATTGAGATTGAATTTAATCCCAAACTTATTAGTGGCAGAATCCTACCTCATTGCTGAACTCCACCATAGCTGCCAATGTCTCCTTGTCTATCATGGGGTACATGGAGTGGGTGATGAAGAGAAGATCTCCTGACGTGAAGGGCTCTATGTAGACCTGGATGGAATGAGAGTCACAAATAATCAAACTCCAAGATTGATTCGTGTTTAGGAGTCATGGGGATACATGTACACACACTCTCTCATGGATGCAGTTGTACATTCTAAATCCCGACCGTGGCTGTACTGTAAATCTTGTTCCAAAGACTAATGTACATTGTATAGGAATAAATCACAAAGGGTAGATCAACTCTGATTCATATAAGTACTGGGTATACATACTTTGATTGTGTATCTGTGTGTGACATAAGTATGCAAAAAGAGGTCCCACTAAAAATATACACAGACAAATGCACTGGCAAGAAATGCCTCATTATGTCTGCTTTAGTGTATGGATTTGTATTAAACTGTGTATAGAAATCTAAACGTTGCTTTTTGTTCATGCATGATTTTGTTCCAGTGGAAGAAAAAGGGGAAACTTGCCATCAGCATTAAAGAGTAAGGATACCACTATAGATGACAATTACAGGATGATGAAACAATGAATAATATCATTGTCTGATTTCCTTCAGCATTATGATGTCTTTATCTTTATAATTCTCTTTGACCAATCTCACAGAATCGCCACATTGGTGACATCCCCTCCTCCCCACTTCGATACCTGTGTGAATCTGTTCAGGAATGACTTCGGGAGGCCCTTGCGTCCTCCTCCCTGCCTCAGGGGGTTCTGGCAGGCAAAGAGCCGGGTCTCCCCCTGCCGGATCTGGAAGGACCGTCCCAGCTCTGGCACAAAGATCTCCGCCCTGTGGTCCAGGCAGGCGTTCAGTCCCTCCAGCACTGACTGGGAGGCCAGATTCAGCTGTAGCAGAACACATAGAACATGTATTGACTAATGAGCAACATTAGCCCTTAAGCTGCCAAAGTCATCAAGCTTCTGATGAGCGTTCAGTTTATATTGTATGCGCCGCACTATACTACGGATTACATCAACAAGCAAAGGCTACAAGCTTCAGTTTCCACCAGTACCTCGCATTGTAAGTCGATCAAACTAAATGATTAATTGTCAGCTCTGTGATATGGTAACTTTCTGTACTTTGACATATGCCATGGGTTAAGTAAAAACATAAAAACAAACAAACATACAAAGCACCTCCCCTTTAGGGAAGCACATTTACAATAGGATGAATTGTGAATACACTTTGCACTAACTCCCTGCTTCTTTTCATTCTATAATGTTTTTCTTCTATCATATAATGTGCTGCAATCATCTGAATTAACATAGAAAGGAAAATTTTTGTAATGGGTATTAATGTTGATATGCTTTTTACTTTGCATTTGTTGGTTGGCTCTCCACTTTCATTTAACCACACCTTTGTACTCCAGGTTTAGGGCTTCCTGGCTGTACTCATCCCTCCCCCTTCACTCCTGCTGTTGCTACATTGTACAATGTATTTCACTTATCAACTATTCTTTACCTTCACTTTTGTGTTGTCCCTATGTTGTTTGATGTTGCCTCCCTATTCATCTTTATCCCTCACAGGTTGCTCCCTATTATCCTTGGGATCATCAGTGGCCATCTCTGCCTTTTGTCTGCTTACCCCCTTTTGCTTTAATCCCCCTTCCTTCCTTGTTTGGCTCCCTGCCTTTGACTTCTAACCTACTCCTGTTGTTTTCATTGTCCTGTGTCCCTAGCCATCCTCAAACTGTGCTTGTTGTGAATAGAGTGTATAATGTGTTTGATTACCCCACATGTTTGTATTTTTCCCTCTTACAAAGATTCTGCTAGGATCAAAAGCTCAGGCCCCTTTTGACTCCCAATATTTTTGGAGTAAGACTAAAGCACAACTCAAAATGAACATTAACACTGCAACTACACTGTATTCATATCAATATTAATTCCCTCTTACTCTACTTGCCAGTGCGTCAACATGCTAGTAACAAACGTCACAGCTATAGTACACAGTGTAGCTTCTTCTCTTCTTTTTTTTTTTTTTTTTTCTAGATCATACATGCAATGCGAGTCAGGCAACATTGGCCATTTTGGGGCAGCTGTTTACTACAAATATTGATATCAGAAAACTACAAAATGTTCTACCACTAATATTTTCAAGCCAGTGCTTGAAAATATTAGTGGTAGAACAAATATTTTCAGGATTACAAAAATTCCTCCACAGTAATTGAACAAACATAAGTTTATTTTTCTGTAAGAAGCAGGAGTTCATAGTTGTGGAAAATTAACAGTATGAGTCTCTGTGATATAAATTCAATGCTTTAATTTCAAAAATAGTTTCAAGAAAATAGTCTTTTGGCTGACCTCATCAAGAACCACCCAGTGACCAGCCTTGAGTGCCTGAAGCAAGGGTCCATCCCTCCAGGCAAACTGACCGCCCTCTCCTCCTTCTACCGGAAGGTCAGCTCCAAACAAGTCTGTAATGTCCTGAGGGGAAAAAAATGGGCAAATCAGGGCTTTTAAATATGAATGACAAATGATATCACATTATGTCATTATGTTATAAAGGAGCAAAGATGTCCTGTAATGTCCCCCCCAAAAAAGGAAAGATGGAAACAACCAGACTCATACACATGTACATGTGAATGTGAATGTCAAAGAACAGACAAAAAATGGTGTGTTGTACAAAAAGAAGTAAAGACAAAAGAAGTATGTAAAATAAATGTATTGTCCTAAAGAGAAATGGACAAAGCAAGGGTGCAATATAGATGAGAAAAAAAAAAAAACAACAACAAGAGAATAAGTCATTATGTTGCAAAAGAGAAGGAAGGACCAAAGATGTTTTAGAGGTCTTGAAACAGAAACACCACAAATATCTGCAAGGTCATTAAAGAAAATGAAGGACTAAAAAGCCTGTATAGTTCTAAAAGTAAAAGCCAAACAAGTCGCGTCTGTGATATCTTGATCATGACAGAAAGACATTAAGAAATTGAGACCTTTGTGTCTAAGGAGAGAAAGAAAAGGTAAAATAAAGTCTGTGATGACCTGAAAGAGTGCTGGAAGACCACAGGAATCTCAACAAACGGTTGTGTTGTGTTGATATGTGATATAAATCAGTTTTTTACATTTGAATTCTGCACCAAGGACAAAATGCTTTCTCTACTGCCTTTCAATTTGATACAAACAAAGAAAAAATCAAAAAGGTTTGATCTAGAGAATCTAGAATATTCATATGAGCAGGGCTACTGTACTGTTCAGTTTTATCAAAACAAATATTATCCATATCAGCTACACTGGTACAAGTTAGAGAAAATTTCAAGAAATTTCAAAGCGGTTAACTCACAGTCTGCTCGGACAGGTTGATTCTGACTAGGTCATGACCCGAGGCCCTGGCCAGGGCCGAAACCAGACTAGTCTTACCGACCCCTGGCGAACCCTCCAGCAGTACAGCCCGCGGCAGCTGCAGGGCCCTCAAGAGCCGCTGTGCATTCAGGGCGGTGGTTGAGGCGGCCAGGGTGTAGCCCTCACAGCTTGCAGGACAGGGACCTGGGAAATGGCAAGATATTGAAAAACTGGAAAATGTATGCCGCACATGAACATGGTCTGGGTTTAGAACTAATATCAAATGGTAAAGATGGAAATTTGTGCAAGATAATCTTTCTCATGCGTGGCCAATATGAGTTACATTTACTTGTTAGTTCACTTCTTTCTGAATTAGCATAAAAGAGATTTTTTGTTTTTGTTTTTACATATCTAAGTAACTCCCCCCAAGTAATCATGTATTTAAATTTTCATTCTACTTCAATGGAGTACGAAATTTCCACATCTTGCTTATGCTGTGTACAAATGCACATACACGACAGTAAATCTGAGACTTTTCAAATCCACTTTGCTGACTGGTACCGTACACCTAGATTGCAAATAAGGGGTTGAGGGTGAAATGTAAATATACACCTGTATTTGCACATATGTTAACAAATTGTCAAAGTGAATCAATTTAATCAAAATGTCCCAACTAGATATTTTGCTAATTACTGACTGATCAAATAAGGCATGACTTTAAAAGAGGGTAAAATGGTGCAAAATTAAGACTTCAAAGAAACATAAGTGACATCTTGACTTCACATACGTTGTATGATGACCTTCCTGAAATTGCTGTAAGCATCCCTTTTCCACGTCAACGACTCACCACATTTGATGTAGAAAGGCTCGACCCCAAACCATTTCCAATCACTGGAAACGCTCGCACAACCCCAGGAAGCTTTCTCTCCAACAAGGTCAGAGGTCACCATCATGTGGGAGAGGTCAATGTCCTGGCCAGTGAGCTGCAAGATCTGATCGCGGAGACGACCGAGGCAGAGTTGCCTAGCCTTAGCAGGTGACAGGGAGCTGCTGCTGGTAGTACCTGGTCGTTAATGATCAAACAAAGGACAAGAATATCAGATTATATTACAAATTGTACATCCACAAAACCTGATGCAAGGAACAGTGTTTTATGTGCACACTAATTCCTTGATATACAGTGTAATTCCTAAATACAGTTGTACACTGTATGTGTGACCTTGCCTCACAAAACCAACAAAATGTTGCCAAACATGGATTTTTAGTTAAGGGCAAATTCTAAAAGAGCAGACACGAAGCTTAAAAATGATGTATAACTCTATTCACATGGACTCTCCTAACCAATCTAAATAGTAGAAAGAAAGCACACTCTCTGGAAAAGTGTGAACTGAGAAAAGAGATTCTGAAGTACAGGGTTATTCAAGCACTTTAATCTTTACTATTAAAGCCATGCTATCTGTGCGATGAATGGGACAAAGAACAGGATGTAAACCACCATAACTTACAACAATGAAGGGATTATCAGATTAAGCTGATATTGTACATGCTCTAATAACACATTCTGTCCATGAGTACTGCCAACTTTCAACGCAGTAGTATTATCTTTTCAAAAGTTGAAAGTGAAGAGTGTGCGAAGGATTGTCAAGAAATGATGGGGTCTTTAACCCTTTGAGGATGAGTCCCGAGTATACTCGGGCAGGTGTCTATGGGAAATACGTACATTGTGCAGCAAAATCAAACCGTCCTCAACGGGTTAAGACACTACTCTACAAAAAAGGGTTGCAAAAAAAGCTGCTGCAAGCTGAAAACACACTTTCCCATTCATTTTAAGATCCCACACTTCAGAATAATGCAGGAGAAGAATAGCTCTTTCAGAAAATACGAAAAACTCAAGATTGACTTGGTTGACCCGTTTCACCCTTTTTGAGTCCTCACGTTAAATCAAGGGGTGTGACTTTTTGATGGTTTTGTGATGCACATTCACATACAATAATGAAAATAATAAAAACAAGAGACCTGCGGGTCTAGCGCACACCTGAGTATCGCAAGTTCACCTTTCACGCAATCACTAATCTAAATTAGTCACAGCTCTACTAAAATTTGACCAGGCATTCTCAAGTAGAAGATGAAAATGTACAATAAGGGCCCAAATTTTTGAAGATTCCTTAATTTGAGGGGATGGGGCCCCCTGGGGCCTTCTGGGTGGGGCATGGTGCCCATTTTGATAAATTGAGATCCTGACCCCCTAGGGATGCTACCTGCCAAGTTTGACGAAAATCCATCACGATGTTTTCAGGAAGAAGATGAAAATGTATAATTCAGGCCCCCATTTGGACCTTCCCAATCCTCCCCCCCCCCCCCCCCCCCCAAGAGGGGCACCCCTGGATCTGCTATGAACAAACTTGAAACTACAGTCATCAATGCACTCACTCATAGTATTATCTTAGCTCTATAACTTCTGATTCTAGAGAAGATTTTTAAAGATTCCTTCATTTTGGGGGGTTTGGGCCCCCTAGGGGCCCCCTGGGTGGGGCATGGTGCCCATTTTAACAAATTGAGATCCTAACCCCCTAGGGATGCTACCTGCCAAGTTTGGTGAAAATGGGTCATGGGGTTCTCAAGAAGAAGATGAAAATGTACAATTTAGGCCCCATTAGGACCCCTCCCCACCCCCTCCCCTGGATCCCAAGGGGGGCACCCCTGATTTTGCCATGAACAAACTTGAAACTACAGTCATCAATGTACTAACTCACAGTATTAACTTACCTCTATCACTTCTGGTTCTAGAGAAGAAGATTTTTACCGATTCCTTATTTTGGGGGGTTCGGGCCCCCCTGGGGGCCCCCTGGGTGGGGCATGGTGCCCGTTTTAACAAATTGAGTTCCTAACCCCCTAGGGATGCTACCTGCCAAGTTTGATGAAAATCGGTCTTGCGGTTTTCAAGAAGAAGATGAAAATGTAAAAAGTTTACTCACGACGGACGACGGACGACGCACGACGGACGCCGGACGAAGGGCGATCGCAATAGCTCACTTGAGCCTTTGGCTCAGGTGAGCTAAAAATCCTTTCCAAGTATTGACAAATTCATTCATGTGGAATGAATATACATGTAATCCAATTCAAAACTCAGGGACAGGGAAAAAAAATGATGATCAGTATTCCATCAATTCTAGTGTATCTGGGACTAAGGGAACCTGGCTTCATACCTGATCCGAGTCCATCCACAAACACCATGCAGGCACCATGAATGAAGGCCACAGCGGGGTCAACAGGTAAAAGGTCATCTTGGGAGGTCAAGCTGCCAGCCTTGGCTGGGGAGCAGCACACATTGATGAAGTCAACCCAGGACAAAATGTCACGTATGCTAACAGTGCATCTGGGGAGGGCAAACAAATACTTGATAATCAACAAGAGACAACAACAATGGCAGAATTCAAATGAATCCTGTGCAGATGTGGGTAATAAGCCAGTTCGTAATTAGCTCATGTACACATTGGTACAAATGACCTTTCTTTAATCTCAGTTAGTTAGGCACGTCACTCGTTTTCAAAGCGGCATAATGCCTAAGCTTGCCTGACGTAACAATATTTATGGAATTCATGTTCAAACAAAGAATTATCTCGCGTTTAGAGCAGGTGATCAGAATACTCCATCAGTTGACAATTTAGCGGGCATCCATTTCATTGTTTTGTATTGAATGCAATAACAGCCTATTTCCTTTTATATTGCGAAATACCATTCTTGCTGTCAGGTGATGTGCTGGCAAGCACCATTTAGATAAGGATCACATGAATAATTATCGCATCACAGATGCTTTCAATATCTCAGTGAATTTACAAACTGAAATGCCTGTTGGTACAAATGACCTTTTTCTGCTCATGCGCAAAGTGGAATTACGAACTGGTCTATACGAATGTACTTTGAAATATACCTCTTATCTACAGCCACGCATTTAAATTTACAACGTAGCACAATCCTTCAGTCACACTCAACAAACAATCTTGTCCATTATTTGTACATTTTCCTCTGACTAGAACATGTTTTTCATGGACAAAATGTTCACTCATTCTGAGATAGTCTGGATTTCTTTTCTCATGTGAGAGAACATGATAATGAGGTTTGTCTGACAGAATGAAAAGGACTTAAATGAAATGTATCTTTACCTTGAAGTATATATAATGGCACAATACTACCAAGTCAAAATAAAAACCTCAAAAAGACAAAAGAATGGATTATTTTTTGACCTTTCAATCTATTAAAAATGTATGAATAATCATGATAGCACCAGTAGCAGGATGAGCAATTGTCATTCTCTCTTTTAGGGTACTTCCAACGCAACTCCAAACAGGTTTCTAGTTCAGGAAATGTCTGAAATCAACATGTAGATGTAACATAACTTCTCTAATTCATTTCTTACTTCCTTCCTGCTTCATTGTTGGTAAACCACTCGATGAAATCCATCACAGCGTTCCCTATCCCACTGGTTCCATCTTGCTGGTTGCAGAGCTGCACCCCTTCCAGCAGGTTGTGTTCGATGATCGACACCAGATCGCTGCGGTCCTTGTTCTGCGTGCACCAGACTTCTGTGAACCGGTTTCTCAGGGCGGGTGACAGCTACGCACGTACGGATGCAAAAAGGTAGCTACTGACATTAAAGGCGTAATTACTTTTTGCAGATGAAACAAAAACCCTGCATTAGTGCTTTAAAATAGTTCTAAAATGTGAGTTAGGGATAGAAACAACCACTGTAAAAATTTGAATCTGTATAATCGATGTTAAGTATTGTTAAATACACAAAATGTGAACAATAGCTATAAAGAATGTTCCAGGCTAAGCTGTTTACAGTTATGGTTTATTGAGAAAAATACTGATATCTCCTTATATTTTAGGTTTAAATCACTTCTCCCAAAGGTAAACTGGACCTTTGAATAAATAAGGTCAATAATCAACCGGTAGCATCAACATTGTGTTGAATTGGAAAACTGCACAAGGTTACTTTGACATGAATCTGAAAGAGCCTCGGCTGATATCACACAGACTTAGATATTCTGTTTGCTGCAGACACAATTGTATACTGATGGGAAGACTGTGAATTTGAAATCAGGTTGGCTGTAGTGCCGTGTTGCAGTTTAGCCTTTTCCTATTAAAGATCCTCATGCTGCTAATAGTGACAGAGTGAATGAGTGAATACAGCTGAAGCCCAGTATATTAGCAGAAGGGGTCCTTCGATATCCACAAACATGTCTATTACTATCAATGGGCCGGTAGAAAGCCTCACTCCCAAACCAATTCTACTGAATAATTCAATGAGTTACTGTATTTCCACTAGGTGGAATTGGTGGAATTGCCCATTGGAGGCGAGTACAAGATACATATGTACAGTGTATATAAACAGAGCCCTGTGGAGTGGTCGTAATTTTCGCAAATACATGCTGGTAGCAAAATTCTGCAATATATTACATTCAAAACAAGAGACCCGCGGGTCTAGCGCTCACCTGAGTATCGCAAGTTCACCTTTCACGCAGTCACTAATCTAAATTATTCACAGCTCTACTAAAATTTGACCAGGCTTCTCAAGTAGAAGATGAAAATGTACAATAAGGGCCGAAATTTTTAAAGATTCCTTAATTTGGGGGGATTGGGGGCCCCCTGGGGCCCTCTGGGTGGGGCATGGTGCCCATTTTGATAAATTGAGATCCTGACCCCCTATGGATGCTACCTGCCAAGTTTGACGAAAATCCATCATGAGGTTTTCAGGAAGAAGATGAAAATGTACAATTCAGGCCCCCATTTGGACCTTCCCAACCCCCCCCCCCCTGCCCCCAGGAGGGGCACCCCTGGATTTGCTATGAACAAACTTGAAACTACAGTCATTAATGTACTCACTCATAGTATTATCTTAGCTCTATAACTTCTGATTCTAGAGAAGATCATTTTTAAAGATTCCTTCATTTTGGGGGGTTTGCCCCCCCCCCCCCTGGGGCCCCTGGGTGGGGCATGGTGCCCATTTTAACAAATTGAGATCCTAACCCCCTAGGGATGCTACCTGCCAAGTTTGGTGAAAATTGGTCATGGGGTTCTCAGGAAGAAGATGAAAATGTATAATTTAGGCCCCATTAGGACCCCTTCCCACCCCCCTCCCCTGGGTCCCAAGGGGGGCACCCCTGATTCTGCCATGAACAAACTTGAAACTACAGTCATCAATGTACTAACTCATAGTATTAACTTAGCTCTATCACTTCTGGTTCTAGAGAAGAAGATTTTTACAGATTCCTTAATTTTGGGGGGTTTGGGCCCCCCTGGGGGTCCCCTGGGTGGGGCATGGTGCCCATTTTAACAAATTGAGTTCCTAACCCCCTAGGGATGCTACCTGCCAAGTTTGATGAAAATCGGTCTTGGGGTTTTCAAGAAGAAGATAAAAATGTAAAAAAATTACGCACGACGGACGACGCATGACGCACGCCGGACGAAGGGCGATCGCAATAGCTCACTTGAGCCTTTGGCTCAGGTGAGCTAAAAAAACAAATAAATTCAAAAGTGACACTGTCATGACTGCATGTAGCTTGTATTCTACAAAACAAAGCAAACTTTATTTCAAAGCAGTAATCACAGCTTCATTGTCTCATCTCAAGCTCCACCCCTTTTGATTCACAGCAATCCCTGAAAAATGTTGAATGCCAATTGGTAAATGCACCTCCTTTTTGCCAAAGTCTCCGCCGGGGTTCATGGTGGCCACCACCCGGAATCCGTCTTCCGCCCTGATGAGGGGCACTTCTTCCCCCCTGGCCTCCCCGCTGCCCCTCTCTGCCAGGAGGAGGGTCCGCTCCGGCTCCAGGACGCTGTTGAGGCGCTCCAGGACGGAGTCGTCTGCCAGGGAGATCTCGTCGATGAGAAAGATGGAGCCCGCCCTCATGGCCTCGATCAGGGGTCCGTCGCACCACTCAAACAGCTTCTGGCTCTCCTCTTCCTGACAACATAATGAGAGCATTGCAATTTTTAGTCATCCGACAACACAAGATATCCAACTTTGGGTACTGTGCTTAGACATGATTGCACACTTTATTCCTGGTTCAACTTCACAACTTTCAAGTAGAAATACAGTCATGTACATAGACATCCTACGTTTGAACTGATTATTCATTATTCTTCCAAACCAACCAAACAATTTCAAGAATCTAAACCACAGTCTTCACTTAAAATCAGTCTTTACTATGAGATAATGAACTTGAGTTCTAATCTCGCATCTGTTATTCAAGTCATTCACTCGTGAATGACTCACAGCAACCACAGTCTAAACATTTTCAAACCACAGTCTAAAGAGTTTCAACTTCAGCAGTTGTAGTAAGGCAATTATCAGGGTTGTTTCTTCCTTCAAGGGTGAGATAACATTTTCCTGTCCTGAGCTGCCATAACTACCACTGGCAGTTTTGGGTTAGGACTATGGATAGCACAAACCTTCCCACCACAAGAAATATACTCAGTACACTTCCCATTATTTATAACCACACACACAACCCAACCCGGACTGCACCAGAGTAAACAAAAAACGGTTACTGGGGAGCAATTGATGGAGCTTGAAGTCATTATAGTTGAAGGCCCTCCATGTGTAGAGTAACTACAGTATGCTCCTCAAGCAAAAGAGGGAAAATAAAAAGCATCAAAGCACACTCACATTGTTGTTACCATGGTGACGTACGGGTCTGAGACCCCCCAGGAAGTCCGAAGTCTCGGTGTGGAGATGGCAGTTAACGACTTGCAGCTTGTGATTGGCCAGAGCCGCAAACAGCTGGCACACCGTTGTCTTACCACAACTGAGCGATGCATTTGAAAGAAGCATGAAAATGTATTATTGTTGGGTTTTTTTTAATACAAAAACAGACAACAAAAGTGAAATTTTAACAACCAGTCAAGTGACACAATCAATTAACGGATGAATTACCACAGCATAACGTTCAACAATGTGTAACTCAGAAACAACATGTCTCTATTTCAAAAAATTGCATGGACATTTCTCATTACTTCACGATGTTCACAGGCAAAATGAAACACATTGGCGTGGTTGCACACTACGTATGAAATAGATATGCACATAAGTGTACAATGTACCTAGTAAGCGCATACATGTACATTTGTACATGTGGCTCTGAAAAAAACAATACACTTTAACATATAAGACCAAAGATAGACTATACAATCTGATCTAAAAAATGCAATACATTCTCATCATCAAATTTTATTTACTATTGGCGTGTATACCAGCACATACTTTGGCACTCCAAAATGAAACTTGCAAAGGTGCAATGAATACAGATAAACTACATGTTTGTATGCTGTAAATGATCTGTATCATATCTATGTTTACATTACACTGTAGGTGTTGATTGTAGTAACTGCCTATGAGTCAGATTTTGATGAAAACCTACCCAGTTTCACCAACAAGCAGTACAGGTTCGGAGAACTTGAGTGCCTGACCGACAAGGACAGCCAGTCTACGCATCCCGTAAGTCCAGACGATGTGACCGAAACCAGCTGGAGGATTCGAAGATGTGACCTGGAGAAGACATCAATGACAAAAATAAAAAAGAATAGACACCTTCTACCATCAGTGGTGCGGCAACATCAACATACGTGCGGTACTACAGTCACTGCCATTTAATCAGAACTCGGACAGACTGTCACACATACAAGACGGAATAAAATCACATTTTCAAGGCATTGCCATTTCTACCACTGTCACAAGAAGATACAGTATGTACATCAGTTTAAAGCATGTAGTCCCACATATTAAAGGGGAAGGCTAGTAACTGATCAGTGGGAATCAGTGGAAATGCTGGGAGATGATTGTTCCAATCCTTATGGGATTCATTCAAGAGTTCATTGTATATCTATTGTTGTGTGAAAATGATTTGCTTCAGAACGGTCTCATATTCAAGTAATGTGCAGATTAATGCTCCGTCACTGACCAGGGACGCTAACCTGGAAGCATTAAACTGCACATTACTTGAATATGAGACCATTCTGAAGCAAATCATTTTCACACAGCAATAGATATACAATGAACTCTTGAATGAATCCCATAAGGATTGGAACAATCAACTCCCAGCATTTCCACTGATTCCCACTGATCAGTTACTAGCCTTCCCCTTTAAGCTTTGTGAATTGTACAGAAATGACTAAATGTCTGATCAGTGTTAGTTGGGACGGTTGCTTGATGGGGACAGACTCCAAAGTCATCTAGGTTAACTGATGATGACTGTACTGCCTCTTGCCACATTGAAAGGCAACACTTTCATGCATAAAAAGCCATCCAAGACGCAAAAGGTGTCTACTGAATGACTTGTCTGTAAGCCCAAGCTGAAACTGAACCATTTCCCAGCATTAACCAAGATGTGTTGATGGGCTTCCACAACACAAAATCAAACATCTTCTCATTTCAATAGGGACACTATAAATACAGATACCATGGCTTATCAAATATGAATCCATACATGAAAACTATCTCAATCAAAATCACCCTGAAACAATGTTTTCAAGAACACTGACATTAAATCCAATAGTTTATAATGGCACAATGGAATTTGATAATGAAATGATCCACTTGTTTTAAAAACACTAGAATAACTTTCTAAATACTGATCATACACAGAGTTATATTTATTGAAGTGGAACATTACTCCACATATCACCTGAAAATAATTTCAAGCAGTCCATTACTATTTCACCGTGGTAGATTCTCTACATAATCCCACAATGACATTTTGTGCATTTCATTCAGTCATTAATCACACAATGACTTTTTGTGTATTTCACTCAGTCATTCAGTGCCCATCCCTCAGCTGGGAGTGGTAGCCGATACCTTCTCAAGGATGTCCCTTGTGACGGGTGAAGTGTGCTTGCTGAGGGTGAAGAGATGATCCGGGTTCACCACTCTCTTGAAGTGCTTCTGCAAAACTTGTCTGATGGTGTCCTCCTCCTCAGCACGCCTCACTCGACCGGCCAGGAGGATGAACCCTGTTCCACAAAATAATCTCGATCTATTACAAATCGTCCTTCATCAATGTAGATACACACCGATTATTCAGTGTCTTCGGTGATAGCCATGATAAAAAAACATCTGTCCCACAAAATGATTCATTTTTTACAAACTGTCCTTTATCGATGTAGATACACACAGATTATTCAGTGTCTTCAGTGATAGCCATGATAAAAAACATCTGTCCCACAAAATGATTCATTTTTTACAAACTGTCCTTCATCAATGTAGATACACACAGATTATTCAGTGTTTTGAGTATACAACATGTACATACTGAATAACTGGTGTGTATTTATGATTATGAAGCGCAGCTTATATTATCAATCAGTCGCAATAAAAGCACTGCACAAATCATAAATTTGAATAGATATGCAGTTGCCCACAGCTACAAGGAATCAGGACCACCACTGGCTATTTGAGTGGAAGATAACAGGTCTAATGGATATGATGTCTGTCAAGCAATCAGGAGGTTGTGGGCTGAATCCCACCCAATAAAGTACAATTTTGTATGCCCATGATTTTTAACATCATATCATGGCTATTAATACAAATAATCAGATGCGAGTGTGTGGTTACACCAATGAAGAACAATTTGTCAATCATTGCATTAAAAAGAAGGATACTGACAAGAACTGCTCATTCTAATTTGTCTTATCTTGTAAAGGGGCCATACAAGTATTAACCATTTGTATGCTTTGAGTATGAACTGGCAAAGAAAACCCTCTAGCATTGTACACACTGTCCACAGTATCCAGCACAGAAAGGGGTAAGACACTTCAAGGCCAAACATTGAATCACACACTACACTCAAGAATAGCTACACAAGGTGTTCAATTTAGGTAAGATACTGAACAACATTTCTTTATTAGAGACTCTCAGCATTAAAATTCAAATATACCTTATCTAATTTGGAATTTCAAAAATAACAAATTAGAATTAATGTCAAAAGGAAAACTATTACATGGCATATGCCACACGCTAATGCCATCAAATTTCAAGTCTAGAAAGGATGAAGTCAAAATAATCGTAACCTGAATAAAAATAATTCACTAAATGAAATAAACAACACATAGCCATTCTTGTGCCTACTGCACGATAGTCATAAAGTAGAAGCAAGTAACTGAAAATCAAGATTCAAAAACATTTAGTAATGTGCATGACAAAATATAAATCAATAGGAAATGTTGGAACAGTCGTATCACATTTGTACTACCATCAACAATACCGATTTGAGGATTGGATTGGATTGGATTGGATTGGATTGGATTGGATTGGATTGGATTGGATTGGATTGGATTGGATTGGATTGGATTGGATTGGATTGGATTGGATTGGATTGGATTGGATTGGATTGGATTGGATTGGATTGGATTGGATTGGATTGGATTGGATTGGATTGGATTGGATTGGACTGGACTGGACTGGATTGGATTGGATTGGATTTATTAATCACAAGGAGCAAACAAGGAGGTTGCATTCAGCAGAATGTCACCTTCATCTGCCAGATGTTGGTTCCAGTCATAGAAACTCTGGTCCCCCTGGTTGGCGAGGCGGTATCGCTCCGCCCACCTGAACAGATCTCTCAGGGTGATGAAGCCCTGTTTGCCGGCAAAAACCCCTGAACCTTTTCTCCTCATCTGAAATATCAGAAACCAGAGGAAACACAAATGATGGCGTAATTCATAATGCAGAGCTGCACACTAACCCATTTTTTTCTACTGGTCCGACCCGTCTGTCGGACCTGTAGGTAAACAGTTTTTCCATTTTTTACAGGCCCATTCCTGAAAAAGTTACTGGTCCAACAGTGATTTTTACTGGGCAGAGACCGTTGGACCATTGCCAGTGTGCAGCATTGCATGATGTGCACAAAATTATGCATAGGCCTATTGTTTGACATAATCATCAATTTTGTCTTGAATCATTACTAGTATCGTCTTCATTCGCATCACCTCATGATCCATCATCACCTTGATGACTACCATATTCCAATAATCATGATCATTATCATCAGTATCTATAATACCATTAAAAAAATAACATCTACAGATTCCACTCAATCTCAACAACACCATCAACGCTTATTGTTGCAAGGTAGAGGGATAATTACAAAAACCAGATTGAAACAATTGTATTCTCATATCATTGCTATCATCACTGTCACCATAGTTCTAGGTAGAAGAATCATAATCCAAGGTTCCTACCTCATTATTATTTCACATCACAATGATGTGAAAGAATGATGTCAGTAGAGAACAGCCATTTACATTTGAAATAATCTGTAGCTACAGCGTACATTACACACAATACTGACTAGTGCCCACTTCAGAGAAAATATGGTAGAACAAAAAACCTTCCCATGAAGGGCATTACAATCATCGAAATGCACCATGCATGCAGCGGCCTTTTGTATCCAGCCACTGGCAGCGTGTGCCCAATTGCAGTGCATCTATCAAATTGCCTGGCGCCCTCACCTGCAATTCTAGCATGATTGCCACCATCTTGCGGCTGTAGGATGCTGGGATCTGACAGCGGTCGTGGAGTATCGTCTCCAGCTCGCAGCTGGGGATCTCGTCAAAGTGGAGCTCAATGAAGCGATTCCTGAAGGCTCTGGACAGCACCTATTACACAGATTCAGAAAATGATCATAAGAATATCTCCATACCTCAAGGTAATGATGAGAGAGAATGAATTTGTCCGAACATTCACAATCACTGTTTCACAAACAGTAGACTCAGATGTCATGACGTAAGCTGCAAAAGTCAGTTTGTTTTATTGTGATATGCTACTCTAGCATTTCAGTTTGCATACACAATTTTGTAGATTCAAAAACTCATTCTTCATTGAGCACAAATGCTTGTTGTGATTCCAGTACAATCACCAAACACATATTATGGCTTTAATATTAATAGTCACTGTTTAAACCTGTGGTGGCTCAATTTCAGAAAATGTCAAACTTTCCTGACTGAATTGTACAATGATGTTCAAATGTACATGAAAAAACTCTCAAGCACATGAAAAGTATTGAGAATTACGCTGTCACTATCAAGAAGTGAATGTGCAGATATTATTATGCTATTCAACCATTTATTAATTGGTGTATTGTAACAATACTATCTATGAGAAAATCTGAGTACGATTCAATAGTACAGTCACTCATAGACTTCTGCTTTATTTGAGGCACTTAGCATTAATGTTTCAGTCCTAATTTTTCACAGCTTCATATTCACACAATAGCAGGGGGACTCTGGTAGCATGTATGACAATGCACCATACAGATGTAGATGATTCATGCTGGAAACATTTTATAAACAGAGCCTTCAAAAGATTGCCACAACACAATTTATGTGAAGCAATGCCCACAAAGCCTGAATGATACTCTCTCATCAGCAAATTATATTTTGTTCATATACCACACAAAGAGGTATTGCCATTAGCTGAATGGAAGAGAGAAGTTCCCTCCCCCCACAGAGAGAAGACGGACAGGCGGATTCTAACACTGCATCAAGCTACACACACATGAGGGAGCCCTTTTTAGGACACACTCACCTTACGACCACCATATTGACCAGGGGGATTCTGGGTGGCAAAGAGCATGAACTTTGGATGGGCAGACACAACCTCCTGAGTCTCTGGAATGAACAGTTCACGGTTGTCATCCAGCAGCTTGATGGAATAACAAAAAAAAAAAAAAAAAGAAATAAGAAAAATATAAAATATTTTTTTTAAAGACAGATAGACAGACAGACAAATAAACAGAGAGAAATAGAAAGACAGAAATAAAGAAAGAGAGAGAGAGAGGAGAAGAAGAATTACAGTCTCTTCTGCAGTGATTGAAATACTAGCCAAGGAACATTGTTTACGTGTAGGGTGCAAAACTACCACTTTGCCACTTTGAAAACTGATGTGATGGGGGGGGGGGATTCAAAGAAGCATCAAAATTGATTAAAAATTCACACTGCATTTCCAGACGACTCTGCTTCAAGTGAACAAAAATTCATGTCCATGGTGTGGAACACCATAATGATATTTAAAATGTAGAGTCTTCGCAACGTCTCAATGCAAATTATTTGATACTGAATAGAATACCTTACTCGAGGAAACTTTATTCCCACAACAATAAACATTCCAAAGCATCCAGTCTCTCAGTTCATACAACTGTACATACACCTTTCTAACACCTTCCAGTGTTTGATCTATATTACGAGACTGGGCATACAAATCTGAAGAAAGACTGGATCTATTTCACAACTTATTTTATCATTGGCGGCACTAAACAACACACGGTATGCATAAAGTCCTTTGAGAGCAAAACATCTCAAGATACCTACCCTGTTGAGAGCCTCCAGAACGTCAGAGGGCGCCAGATTCAACTCGTCCAGGATGATCCAATGACCCCTCCTCATAGCATCCACAAGAACACCTGATTGAGCACATGACAAGCACATAAAACATCAAATTCCTAGAGACTCATATCATTTTATCCACTCTTCAACTATGCACTGCTGGCTATACACTTTACGTAGAAGACATACACTAGGGTCTACTTCTGGCACTTACACCAGCATTCTTGAAAAGACTGGCTTAAACAGGTGTCACAGAAAATTTGCTTGTTTGTGAATTGCTTGTTTGTTTGTAAAAAGTTTGTAAAGTTTGTTTGACTCTCATAAGTACATGGCATGTGAATCAGGTCTACCAATAAGGGGCAGTATTTAAATGTTTGACAGTATAACTGTCTTTTCCAGACGGGGCTTGTCTGACTTTTATGGTAATTAGAACACTAGCGCACCAAGAGTTTTATTGCAAGACAGTATCACATATTGTTGATGTTTAGATATGGCAAAAAGAGTAAGAACTAGAAATGTCGCAACAGCGACTGGTAGTAAGAATAAAACTAACATTCATCATACAGGTATATCATGTTAAATAGCATAAATGTGTTATACTACTTTGTGAGTTTTATTTCCAAATTAATGATAATAATAACTTAACTGACAAAAACACCGAGTACTGTGTTGATTACGCCTTTAAAGGACAAGTTCACCTTCATAAACATAAGGATTGAGAGAATGTAGCAATATTAGTAGAACACATCACTGAAAGTTTGAGGAAAATCGGACAATCCGTTCAAAAGTTATGAATTTTTGAAGTTTTTGTGCAGTAATCGCTGGATGAGAAGACTACTGCAGTGTGTGAATAACTTAGATGTCACATGCGTACAACAATATAAGGAAAATATAAAGAGAATTTCACAAAATTTCATCTTTTGAAAAAAGTACACATTCCCCCGACTCGTTACCGACAAATGTTATGGGTAATATTATTCCCCCTGCCTATAGAAAGAGGCAAGTCACGTGCTCTTTTATTATGCGAAAAAAGTGAAAATATGTTGAATTTTCTTTACATTTTCTTTATACTGTTGTACGCATATGACTCACAAGCTGTAGTAGTCTCCTCATCCAGCGGTTCCAACACAAAAATGTTACAAATTCATAACTTTTGCATCGATTGTCCAATTTTCCTCAAACTTTCACTGATGTGTTCTACTAATATTGTTGCATTCTCTCAATCCTTATGTTTATGAAGGTGAACTTGTCCTTTAAGAGACTAAAGCAGAATGGCGATGGGAGGTGCTGCTGACATTATGCGAGAAAAGCCTTACGTATGTTCGACTTCACAGGTCTAAACCCAGAAGTTAATGACCAAAGAAATAGTACTCAGCATACCTTCCTTGAACACCAGCTTGCCAGATTCGTCTGCCGCATAGAAGCCAATGTACTCTTGGAGGTCGGTGTGCTCGTGGTTGTTGACCCTGACGCAGTGGTTTCCAGTCAGCTGGGCAAGGTAGTTCACCAGACTCGTCTTCCCTACCGATGTTTCCCCCTGGATCAGCACGGGGAAGCGGCTGCAGGGGACAGGACACAAAACAAACAAGGGATGGATTCTTTTACTGCCCAGTCATCAAATCAGTTTGAAATCATAGCACTTTTCCACTGCAATTGTCGCTTCAAACATGAAAGAAATTTCCGCTCCTGAAGACTGGCATAAGCTTATTGAATCACTTGATTCTAGAACCTTGACATGAGATACTGAAAATGCGTATATTTCTCAGCAGTGAAAAACAAGACGTATCCAGCACTTTCAGAAAAATGAAGTATTGAAACAAAGCAGATGGCAAGCATAAAAAGACAACAGTGAAAATCTTTTTCTTCGCACAAATGAGGCAGACCATTCTAGAGCTAAATGTAAATAGGAGAAAAAACAAGAAGATAGTGTCTTTCTGTATTTTAATCCATATTTCTCTTCAACAACAAAAGTATTACCTCACTGTAATAAAGGTTTCCCTCTTGTTAGTCTTTATCAGACAAAATATAAGTACATGTATGTGCCATCACAATATGAAGCAGATTAATCCCTCACATGTAACATTTATCAATACTAATCTCAACAGAGCACCCTGGTTCATGTATAGATGAATGCAGCAGAATGCAAAACTAAATTATAATCATTACTGATTACATCGTTCAGGTCAGGCCACCATCCTCCTTTATCAAATACCAGGTGTGTACTCATTTGCCTCTTTGGAAATCTTTTGCTGGAGTCAACTATTGCAGACGATCTATATGAAGTCTCCAAATCTAGCTGGAAGTGCAGGATTTGGCACTGGCTAAAGACTACCAGTAAGTGCAGTGGTATGGGGTTGACATGTTGACAAAAATGATAGAAAATCAAAATTATTCCCTTGCACAGAGACATAGAATTACTACCACCAAAAATGGATTGTACAGTCATACAGGTAGTGGAAGGTACAACTGTATGATGGTGGGCTCACAGCACTCTTTCTTACCCTGCTGAAACAATCCTGGCGAGATCTCTGAGGTTAGCCCTCACAGCCGGAGTGATCACATAGTCCTTAGGTTGATGGGGCTCCCTCTCACCCACTGCCACCCAGTATCCCTCCACCTTGGTGTACTTGCCACCCCCCACAGGAGGTGGAATGGACTGGCCCAACAGGCTCTTCACATTGGATCGGCCAATCACATGCCTGCACACCAGCTTCTCCACTACAGGGTGGGAGGTTCGGTCGAGTTGGGTGAGAAAGCTCAGACAAAAGCTCTGTTTCAAAATTCAAAACGAAGGACAATACATACACAAGTTTTATATCTGTTTCACAATGTCACTTCAATTATCATCATTGTAACACTTTCCACATGTATGATACCAAATTATTATTCTGTGAGTTTTCCCCCTTTAATGCTGCGCAAAGAAAAGCAGAAAAATTCAAGCAAAGATTCAATGGACACTCACAGACATCCAAGCTTCCCTCATCACCTGGCCATACTTTAGTGTGAAGATGTTGGTCATTTTAATTTGCTTTTTATTCATTAGTTTTGCCAGAGAATGACCTTAGTTTACTATTATCTATCTGGGTATCCATAACAAATCAAACTGACCATGACTTTATTCCTTTGACAGAGAAGGACCCACATATATATATTTTTTTCTTATTTGTTTGGTATTTTTACTTATTTTTTAGTTTTTGGTGTGTAGCACTGTCCGAACAGCAGGTGGTAGATTTGCAGGGGAAGAGCACAACATCGATGGTGAAGGCTGCCATTACGTAAACAGGAAAATACTAATCCATGGACCCTATGGAATTGACCAGCAAGTTACAGTAGCATACACAATGCTGACAAATTTTAGATATTTGTGAGACCTAGGAGGTTATTTATGTGGACTGGTCAAATCTATACCCATCAAACTCTAGTTAATTCCAGGGGCACCCTACCCCTGCATGACACCTCCCTCCCCTTACCTCATAGAGAGACCTAGGTAGAGAGTCACACTGGTTGACTGAAGCCAGCTGCAGGGCGCGGCACAGCGTCCGAAGACTGTAGTGGGGTCGGTGACCTGTCCCATCGGTCAGTTTCTGGATGGCCTCCTTCCTCACAGACAGGTAGAATCTGAACGATAGGTTTGTGGCGGAAAAGACAGTGTAGCAACAATGCTATGAAATCTGAGTTGTTACTATCATTTCATGGCAGAGGGGAAGATATACTTGTATATGTGCAAAGTACAAACCAAGCTGAATTTTTCAATGAAGTAATCACAACATGTGTGCAGACACACATACACACAAATGAACTTGTAAACATTGTGACCCGTTACCACATAAGTCTGAGTCGTGAGAATATCTTTTTACAGTGACATTTCTTTTTCATAATTCTCTAAACTCCAAGTATTCAAATTATGGAAAATATTTAAAAAAAAAACAAAATAACAACCGCAGGCAATGGTAAAAAAAAAAAAAAAGTTTTGAAAAATTGCTATTTATGCTTCAGATGCATTTAAGGGGCTTAGATATTGATATACAATGAGTTCAAAACTGCACAATATTATACAAAATAACTGCTGTAATGCACGGTGAATGGAACAGTCACTCACTGAACAATGCCTTTCACTTGGGCCTCTGTGATGGACTGTGCTCGCAGGTAGCTCTTGGTCAGTATCTGTAGGTCACTGACCTCCTCGAGTTCGTCTACATAGAACTCTGTGAATCTTAACAGAAAAACAAAACACAAAATTTGACAATTCCAGAATTTTCTCTCTATATATTCTCTTCAAATTTTCCACAGCTCAAAACAAGGAAGAATCTTGGGAAAATGCATTTGCATCTCTTTGTTTCCTTTTACTATAAATTGACATCACCTTTTTAGGAGATATGTCCACAAAAGACATGAACCACATGCTGGACTGACAAATACAATTACACTTACACAATTACACTCGGCATACAACAAACCAGGTGAGTGATCTCAGAGCACAGCAGGGTGGCTGACAATATACCCTACAAACCAGTTTGGTGTATTTGGTTTAGAGGACTTGTAACACTGCACTTGATACAGAGTGCACACAAACTACTCATACTTAATTCCTGCACTATCCCATGAGACCTGTGTATACAGTGTACACCTGTATGCACATTTGAATTACACAAATACTTCACTTGTAACAAAAATAGAGCACTTTAATATCTCAAAGGGGTTTTTTTTTTCTTCTTTTTTTTATAACACTTATAATAATTGCATCTGAGAAAATAAACAAGGAAACACATAGGTGCATGTATGTATGTAACTGAGATTAGCTGGCATTGTGGTCAAAATGTCATTCATTTCCACTCTCTGATTACTTTAAATCCATACAGCGAGGTACTGAAAATGTTTGGAAAAATGAACACATCCCTAGCAGTCCCACTTCTCTTTTTTTTCTTTCCTTTTCATCCATCAGGAGAAAGTTCTTTTTAAAATTCAGTCATTGTCATCACCATCAAAAATCTTCAAGATCCTATGGTAAGAGGCATGTGTAGTGGTTTGTTGTTGTTATTTTAAAGAGCGAAAGAAGAGAGAGAGAGAGAGAAATGGGGCCCTATACAAATAATTTGCCCCAGACAGCACTTATAACATAAAACAAACATTATAGATCTTAAAGAGATATAAACAAGAATATTAAATGCATACCAAGTCTCCTCGAGGGAGCTCATAATTACCGTCTCCACGAGGGAGCTTATATTGTCTCCACAAAGGAGCTCATAAAGTCTCCACGAGGGAGCTCATAGTGGTTTGGCGTTTGGCGTAGAGGGAGCTCATATAGTGGTTTGGCAGAGAACGGAACAAGGGAGATGAAAGGAGAGACGATGGTAACAGCCCGTGTACAAGTCTATCTTCACAACTCAATCATCTGAGAGCCTCGCCTATTTTTGCAACCGTAAGCTAATGGAATCCACGTCCCATGCTTCACAATGATACACTGACTTTGACTGGAGCAAATTGCCGATCGAAACCTTACCTATTTCTGATCCCCGGAGGGAGCTCTTTCTTGCCGACATCAGTGGCAGGATTCATGCAAGCAAACAGACGGAAGTCTCTGTGCCTCACAACAGGCTTGGTGTCCCTGAATATAGAAAAGTCAGAAAAACCCTGAACCCACATGGAATGTCAGCTAGAAAAACAGAACAAGACAAAACAAAAACAGAATCATATTTTGCACTTCCTTACAATGGTGAAAAAGTGTATATGTTATTTGAAAGATATACCACACATTACAACAAACTATGGCTCTGATGACAATGCAATGACATCATGGTCAGCCTGGGTAAAGCACAGGGCTTGCGGAAGACGTCTTCATCAAATCAGGTTTCCACGGCAACCAACCAAGAGGAAGATAAATCAATGGAAAGCATCCTCCTCCCCACTCTTGCAGAAGAAAGGTACTTTTGCTTACCCCCTTTCCATGAGGACAAGGGACCCCTCAGTGCCTTCCAGGAGACTGCTGAGACACTCCAGGGTCTCTGCCGTGGCCAGGTTGATCTCATCCAGGAGGATCCAATCACCGGCTTTCAACGCCTTCACCAAAGTTCCCTACAGTGACGAGTTTGTCGAATAAATTCATCAATAACTCACACACAAAAAAAAGCGCACTACAGTCCTTTTGTTGCAGTATAAATAGTTTACTCAATTGCTACACTTGACAACTAAACTAAGAACAAATTCAGTTTTTATAACTAGTAGGCTTATACCATAATTATACAATGCACATATCAATCCTGCAATGCACATATCAATCCAATTTTTGTTGTTTGTAGTTTGTTTGTAGTTGTTTTTTATCTGTACACGTACATGTGTTGTATTGTTAAGCATGGCAACTACTAGCTGTGATTTCTGTTGTCAAACCCCCTTCAATATACATGAATTGCCATCACATTTAGATTTTAATTGTAATGATTTGGTGTTGAATGAAACACAAGTCATGTTATTTGAATTGGAAAAAAAAAAAATATATATATACATGTATATATATTTACAAACACATTGTGCCATCCTATCATTCTTTTTTGTCGACAAAGTGGTCTCATTATTTCTCTCTTTCTTCTGTGACAGATTCTGCTCCACCATGTCCCTCTCTCACTCTTTATCTGTCCTTCTCCTTCCATCTTTCTTCCTATACAATGTCCTTCTTTTTCCTATCCATTTCTTCCTTCCTCTTTCTCCATATCTGGGCCCTGTTTCATAAAGCTGTTCGTAAAGTTACGAACAACTTACGAGCGACTGGTGATCAGTTCTTGTGCTGAATTATGGAAATTCTGATAAGTATAGCACATCAGAAGTTATCACCAGTCGCTCGTAAGTTGTTCGTAACTTTACGAACAGCGTTATGAAACAGGGCCCTGGACCCTGGACCCTGGACCCTGTTGCACAAAAGTTGAGAATAGACCTAAATCAGAGAATCAAACGCAAGTCTCTGAATATCAAATTCTGATTGGCTGATAACTGCCTCACTATTTGGTTACCTGACTCAAGTTTGATTGCATCTTTTCATGCAACAGGCTTCTGAAGACAGTTTTATTCTCTTACCTCAATGAAGGAAAAAGCCAGAGCATTTTCAGAGTGCTGAATCTGAATGGTGAGTTGGTGTAACCTTTCACCCAGTGACCTCCACTGACCTTCAAGGACAACATCCTTTTTGCTGGCACCAGCTTGATCACACATAAAAATAGACAGTGAGAAGCACAGAATAATGTGTTTTTTCCTTACTCAAACACAAGACATCACACACTATGAACTGGATCATTTCAACAAAATACTGATGAAATGCAAATACCACAGGCTGAGTACTGAGAGGGCTTTCATCATATTAAATGTGAGTAGTCATCTATCATGGCAATCAATGCGCATTCTGCAGTAGCTCAGCAATTCAAGTTACCGTAAATAGTTCAATGTTGGCAAGAAATAATTTGAGAACGAACAAATTGTCTGAATTTTCAGAACATTCATTTGAAAGTTGTGTGTTCATTTTACTGATTAGTTTGCTCTGATATTCCACATGTTCTTAATCTCACTAAAATAAGACTCTTCCAGAAAACGGGCCATTGAGCAGTTGATCAATCCTGACCTCGAGAAGTAAATAAGGGCACTCAATTGGAGATGGTACCATTGTACTTAACAGCTAAACGTTTTGGATCAACCATGTAACATATGAATTAGAAAAAAAAAATATTTGAACCAATGCCTCAATTCCATAACTAATGTTTATTAAACAGCTTTACATTGGAAGTGCTACAAATATCCTTATAACATTATCGAGATACCTTGTTCTTTGTCATGCGACCTCTGAAAGCGCTTGCAGGCGGCCTGCTGGCTGTGGGACATGAGTTGAACCAGCTCCCTCCACCTCTGCTGAGTAAAACACTGCTGGATGTGGCTCAGGAACTGCAGGTTCTGCTTCACAGAGAAGGTGGTGCGGAAAGCGTCCTCGAACGCCTCACGCACAGGCGCCACGACCTGCCTGAGGTCAACGGGCTTGAATCTGGGAGAGCATGGTCGTCATCATTGCATCGATACATAAAAATGATGAATATCAAAAAAATGCACAGAGTCTGGTATATTTAGTAACTGCCAATGGATGGCTACCACTATGAATACAACCTGTGTTTCTCTTCCTTAGAAGCCATTTTGTAAACTGTGAGGATGTCAATATCGCTGCTTTGCCAACAATTTGAATAAATGATCATTACAGAGAAGTGGAAATATTGTGGACAGTCTCTCTAAATCTTGGAATTACAGTGTAATAGGTGCTTTCACTCCCTTCTGAAATACAATGTATAAGCACTTATGCTGCACACTCAAAAAAAAAAAACAGAAAAGAAAAAGAATACATCTTAACCCTAAAAGGGCCGAGGTGGGGGGGGGGGCGAAATCCGCCCCCCCCCCCCTCGACGTTGCGCGCTATAATTCTGTAACACGAGAAGGCCTCGTCGCGAGGCTTCTTGACTTTATTTGTTCAAGTCTCGCGCAACTTTTGAGACCAGATTTGCAACGTCCGCGCATACTTTTGCGAAGCCACGCCCATTTTTGTAACAGAATGTCGCCCCAAAACGGGCACAATTTTGTGATTTTGTGATTCTGAGCATAGCCAAAAAAGCCCGGCCCCTTTAGGGTTAAACCTTTTCTAGGAAAAAAAAAAGTAGAGACTACTGTAGAAAGGTAGGGACTAAATATTGGCTATCAGTCACTTGAGGTTCTAAGTTACAGTGTGTGCTTTCTGGTGGCTTAAACATTGCTACTTTGTGAGTTGATGATGCCTATTAGATTTGGTGTGCTAAAGCTAAAACACAGTTCTCAGAAAGGCTTAAAATTCATCTTCCACCATTTGGAATTTGCTTGCAAGAAAGTTGAAAGGCTCTACCACGAAACTTGTCTGGCTTATGTGATTTGCCAGGATAATGAGCTTTCTTGGAGAATTTTGAGATAAAAAGTGTGAAATAATAAATGTCAGTGTACCCTCCTTTTATTCACACAGCACCCTCCCTGTTCACCCTAAATTGTTTTTGCAGTATTATCTCACACATTTCTTATGAATAGATATCCATTTTAGAGCAAAAACCTCCAGTTTCCTGAAACTATGTTTTCCTTTTAAAGTATTTTCATTATGGACAAATTTGTGGGTACAAGGAAGAAGCATTAAACCAGTGTCACTAGTCAACAATAACAGTGAGACAGAGAAAAACACAAAGTATTGCAAGCTCAGCATACCCTCCCAGGAGATCCGTGCTGTCACTCTGCTGGTTCATGTTGATGACCCTTAACCTCTGACCCAGAAGGTCGGCCAGGTACTGCACCGTCGAGGTCTTTCCAGTGCCTGTCTCCCCGACCAGCAGCACAGGCTCGTTGTGGGAGATGCAGCAGGCGATTCTCTCCACTAGGACGGCTGCCGGTCGGGTGAAGGCAAACTTGGATGAGCGAGGCCTGCAAAAAGGGAGAATTACATAAGTCCTGTAAAAGTGGAAATTTTCAGTGGCTGAGAATTTTTGCACATTTTGCATAACATGAAACTAGTGCAAAAATAAAAGCCTGCCAATTCATCGCTAATCATATAAAAAAGTAATATCATTTTTTTATCTTTGATTTGAAGGTAGGTATATTGGACAGATAAATTTACTAAAAGGTAATCTGTAGTTTTCTTTTCGTTTGGTAGTCCTGCAGCATGAGTAAAATTACTGTTATAATGCAGACCAGTTATTGTTTACAGTGCTATGTGATGCCAAACCTCTTCACCATCACGGCAGTGGTGAGCTGTTTGAATTGCTCACTCGGTCAGTGTGACTGTTTGCAAAAAAACAACAACAAAGAAACAAACAAACTAACTAACAAACTTCATCTTACCCAGCCTGGCTCATAAAATTACTTGAGCACGAAATTTCCACTTTTACAGTATTCCTGTAACTCCATAAGAACTTCTAGGTCTGAAGTGCTTCTGTAAAGCCTTACATGTATATGGAAATGTCACCAGGATGTCTTCCAAAAGATATATCCAGATTCAAGTACCCCCACAAGATCATCTATAGATGATCTGGTTGATAATTTCAGTGTGCATTCACTGAATAAAATGTTGCGGTATGTGCTGGTGCTAGTGTTAGTGTCAGTGCAAGGCTGTATATTAATCTTGTGGGATGTCGTCCTGTTATTTCCACTGTAGGAATACTTCAGGAAAAGACAAAAGACAATAGTTGTGAGGCAACAATCATGTTGTATTTAACTCACATCTTTCGCGACATGCTGTCCCTCTCTTTCCGTTGCAGTTTCGCCCTCCCTGCTGTGATGGTAGAGTCCAGATCTTTGACCTCTGGCTTGTAGGTCATGCAGTAGAACCTTGCCTTCTCGCGTGTGATGTTGACCTGACCTCCTATCACCTCGGCAACTGTGGCACGCATCTCGGGAGTGGTGAGGGACCCACAGAAACAGTCTAATGCCTTTTAAAACAAAAATATTATATGTACCAAATCTCATGTATTACAAGTAAATGGCAACATGTATCTTTATTGATAATGATCCCTATGTACAGCCCTTCAAATTTGATTGGCAGGGGTATGATAATGATGAGAATGATTATGCATTGCTGTCTAGGACATTCAACATAAACAGATCAACCACAATTATCTTTCATCTTCATTTCAGATCACATCCTGTCAGCTTCTTCAGTCTCTATTTTTATCAAAAATACAAATCCCCCATGCATTTACAGCAAACATCGTAACAGAATGCGATGTTTCTCCCACTATAATGCAGGGCATTCAGGCAGCGGTTATTTGCCTAGAACTCCTATCATTTCCCAGACAGTGAAATTTCCACACCTGCAAATTAGCAGACACTTGGGTTCATTGCACACACTGCTTGTTCTAATTTGATACATACCTCCAGGAAAACTCTATTGGCTGTGTGGGATGAGTTGGCTTCAAAATCTGTGACTATCCTTTCACACCACTTGATCAAATCTCTGGGAAATCAAACAAAAAAACAAAACAAAACAAAAATCATGTATCAGTTATGCCAGATATTTCTCAAGAATAATAATCAGGAACTGACAACTGTGAGACAATTTTGCAAGTGGTTGAATTCCTGATCAAGAACCATACTGATGGAATGAAAGAGAAGTAATATCACTTTTCACTGGAAAAGTTATGGATTTAAAACTTTACGCATTTGTGCTGAGAAAAGCAATATTTGTGATTTCTTAGTTTCAGAAATATCCATCTTAATCTACTTTACAGAAAAACACAGCAAAGTACACTGCTCATACAGTAACAAGCACCCACTGAAGAGGATCACATCTCGACTGAACCAAATAATCAACTTTCTAGTTTTGATTTTGTTGTGGCACAGCCTGTCATGTCACATGCTTTCACACAATTTTACATACAACATAGAAAGGATTTGGCATTGGTGTACATCCACAAACACACATGCCTTTGTAAAAGACCTTCATTGCATTACATTCCCTCATAATCAGTGTGTGAGAGTACTCGCAGAAAAAAAAAAACGAAAAAATCTGAAGTGCATGAAATTCTGAACATTTCAATGCATAACAGAACTCAACTGGAATAAAAGACAGTCTGAAACGTGGGTTTTGGGGAAAAAAAAATCTGAAATCAGATTAAACTCTTAACTCTCACATCCCTGCATAACTGATTTCTTCAACTGGCACCTCTACTGCTTCTCTATCGGTACCAATCAAGACATGAAAAGGACAATGGCAGCATGAAAATGTCCTGAACATTTCCAAAGAGATGGCCCATTCCTTTTGGAAACATCCAATAATACATATTTTGTGCAGAAAACCCGCAATGGGAGCATATAGATTGGGAGCATAAATATATCTAGGGCAATCATGTATACTCGAGTTGGACTCGGTCAACGACCTCCTGACCACTAGACAGGCATCATATCCACTAGACTGCCAAGCTTCCGCCCGATAGCCAGTAATGATTCTGATCCCTTTACTACAGCAGCTTGTACTGAGCAACTGCCATCATTGGCTATCGGGCAGAACTCGGTAGTCTAGTGGGTCTGTCTAGTAATCAGGAGGTCATTGATTCAAGTCCCAATCCTGAGTACCAGTATGTGTGCCCATGATTTTTATCATGGATCTACAAAAAACACTGAATAATCACTGTTTATTTATGTTGATGAAGGGCAATTTGTCAATCTGTTGTAATAAAAACAACTTGAGGCAAAAATCATTAATTTCAATGAAAACTTGAAGGCAAGGGATTAAAAGGATGGTATAATTTTGGTTAATATTGAGATTTAGATATTAACTTAAAGATAATAAAAAGTTTTGGTACCTCAAAAGCCTCAAAAGCTTCCCTGAATTTCCTTGTCTTGGTTTGTGTTTCAGGTTAAAGTACGTTGTCTGTGAGAATTACTCGCCCCAAAGTGCTCTCATGTCTTAGTAATCATGCAATAATGGTTTCGTACCAGAGCCGACGCTGTACAGCGTCGATAAATATTGTACGAAACCACTGACTGCGACCAGCAGCGTGCAGCCCATTGTACGCATAGCTAACTGCGAACAGCAGCCCCATACGCATAGCGTAATGGGGCTTCGCATTGTAGCATTCAGAATCATGACAGAATTAGTATCGCGGGTAAATGTCAACTTAAAATCCAAAAATTTCTTCGATTTGAAGACTTACCAGTTAAGTTGAAGTATTGAAAACAGGCTTCGAACAACGTTTGGTTCTGCCAATAGTCCCTTTCTGTTCGAATTGATGACTGAATGTGACTCGGTCGAGAGGACCTTGGGAGAGCTACATGTACATACACTGGATACCATGGCCAGCGCATGCGCACACAAACATCTTATCCGTTCATGGATTTGAAATTTGTGTGCATGTGATGTGTTCGCATGCACTGGCTGTAGTATTCAGTGTACTGTATGTACATGTAGCTCTCCTAAGGTCCTGTCGACCGAGTCACATTCAGTCATCAATTCGAACAGAAAGGGACTATAGGCAGAACCAAACGTTGCTCGAAGCCTGTTTTCAACACTTCAAGTTAATTGGTAAGTCTTCAAATTGAAGAATTCATGGGATTTTAAGTTGACATTTACCCTGCGATACTAAATCTGTCATGATCATGAATGCTACAATGAGAAGCCCGATTACGCAATGCGTATGGGACTGCTGGTCGCTATGCGTATGGGGCTGCTGATCGCAGTTAATTGCATGATTACTAAGACATGAGAGCACTTTGGGGCGAGTAAGTCTCACAATGTTAGTTATATGAAAGGTACTTTAACCTGAAACACAAACTAAGACAAGGAAATTCAAGGACACTTTTGAGGTACCAAAACTTTTTATTATCTTTAAACTAATAAGAAACCACTTATTTAGATATATCAAAGAGCATACAATTCTAAGATGAATTCAATATATATATGAGATGAAAAACCATTTCAAAATGGCTGAGCTATCCAGAGACAAAAATGTCCTAATAAAAAGTAGGATCTACTTTTTACTAGGCCCTCCATTTGTTTTACTTCGTTTTTGGATATCTCGGCCATTTCAAAACCAATTTCGATCAATGTTTAATTGTCCTAGAACTGTATGCTCTTTGATATGAGTAGTTTCTAATCATCTCACAAAACTTTTACACCAGAATCCCCATCTCAACCAAAACTATATCATCCCTTTAAAGTCAGCAGCTGAAGAGGAGGAAAAATTCCTCCTCCTCCATACCTGGTAGACACAAGTCTCATGCCGTGAGAAACCAGGTCCAGCTGAGATCTGCTCCGTTCGTCGAGATCGCTGGTACTACTCCTGTCGTTGCTTCCACTGGTGCTGGCGCCCTCTGATGTTTCCGAGCAGCCCTCCTGCCCCGAGTGGGGGGCGTCCAGCCACGCCTGGTGTCTGGCGGTCAGCAGGCAGTAAATGTTGAGCAGCTTGCTGGTCACTGTGGTCAGTTTTGGGTACAGGTCAGTGATGACCTGAAATAGCAGGTGAATGAATGGTGGTGGCACAAGTGTTAAAAATGTGATAATTGGCAAAACATGGCAAACTTTGAAATAACACTGAAATCTAAAGATAATTTGATATATGCACAATCAACTGCATTCACCTATTGTAGTATTCATTTCTGATTGGACAATTTGGAATAGCAGAATAGCTGGACTGATTAATCAATTGCTCACTTCATAGATACTGTATACAAAATAAGGGTTGCAGAAAAACATATTTAATGCACACAAGTTCAGAGTGCTACAGTATTCTGCCTTAAGGATAAGGTGAACTAGAAATGTCGCTATGGCGACTGATGCCTCCGCCATAATGCATGATTCTCCCAATAGGTGTATGGTACAATGTCTTCACAATGTGTTATGACAGTTTCACAAAACTGACAAAATATTGAAATGACAGGTTTGTCAGAAATATCTTGAATGTTCAACTTTCCTTGAACTAGGTTTGCTATAATTGTCTAAGAGTGCAGGTACCTGTATTTGGGGGATTGAGAACTTTTACTTGACTTCTGACGTACCCTTTTTTAAGTTTATGCATTGAGTAATTTTCAAGGTATGAAGAAAGAGTGTAATTACAGTATAAAATATATATATATTTGCATTTAAACCTGACCTTTGACCCTTAACGTTTGACCTTCTGGCTGGAAATTTCTCAGAGAATCTCCATTAGGGAATACATGTATATATCAAGTTTTAGTTTTAAAAATAATAATGTAAGCATTGCATATGATGTACTAGTATATGAGGGAAATAGTAACATTTTGAGGAGTTGACCTTGACCTTTGACCCCCTGACTAGTGACCCATGATCCCTACATTCCCTAAAAAATCCCTGCCAGTCAGTACATGTGTATGTACCAAGTTCCATGAAGATACATTGAACCATTTGCAAGAAAAGTGAAATTGTAACATATTCACCTAACCTTTGACCTTTTGACCTTTGACCTTATGACATGAAACTCTCTCTGGAGAATCTTTATGCAGTAGTACATGTCCACAATAAGTTTCAAGATAATACCTTCGGGCATTGCATGGATATGGGGAAATAGCAATGTTTTTAGCAATTGACCTTGACCTTATGACCTTTGACCTCTTGCCAATGTCACTAAAATCTACTCAACTAATTGCCCCATCATACATCATCCTTGGACCAAGTTTGGTAAAAGCTGCTTCATCCAGTTTAGAGTTATCACGTAAACAGATAAATTTTAGGATTTGACCTTGATCTTTGACCTTTGACCTCTGCCCAATTTCACTCAAAACCTAATCAAGTAATTGTCCCATCATACATCATCCTCAGACAAATTTTGGTGAAATTTGCTGAATCCAGTCTTGAGTTATCGCGTAGACAGATACAATTTAATGATTTGACCTTGACTTTTGACCTTTGACCTTTGGCCGATTTCACCCAAAATCTAATCAATTAATTGCCCCATCACACTTTATACTTGGACCAAGTTTGGTAAAATTCCAGTCAATATTACTCAAGTTATCGCGTAAACGAATGCGGACGGACGTACGTACGTACGGACGGACGTACGTACGTACGTACGGACGTACGGACGGACGGACGGACAACCCGAAAACATAATGCCTCCGGCACCACTTCGTGGCGGAGGCATAAAAATATATACAGTGGACTCCCATTATAACAAAGTCCTCGGGATCGCCAGTTTTCTTTCGTTATATCGAAATTTTGTTATAACCGAACAAATAAACAATACAAATACATAGAGCCGATAAAGTTGCAAGTCCGAATTTTCATTTCGTTGTCACCGGAATTCGTTATAACTGTGTTCGTTATATCGGGAGTGCACTGTAGCGCAATGTAAAGGAGAAAGAATTTGGCATGTGACCCAACACACTGTGACATCATCCTGACATCATCCACTGGATGATTTATAATTCAGCTGCCATCACAAAATCAAACTTCTCTAATATGAAGAGGAGCTTGTCAGAGAGGGAAGTTAACAATCTCTGTCATCACACAATACCTGATGGAGCTCATCCCGTGAGAGGGGTTCCACATGGACTCGTGTCCACAGTTGGTCCAGCATTGCACCATGGGATACCTGTTGTCTGTACAGGCCTCCACTGCTGCTTAGCAACCTAAATGACAAGAAGTTGAGTTTTAGAATAGCTACCATTGTGTCAACATACTTTTTGTGCCTGCACTAACTTGGACTGACATTTTAGTTAATATTTGGAAACATTTAACAGGTTCGAATTTTTTTAGACTTTCAGACTTTTGAAGTTTCAAATGTATTGTCAGAGCAGACATACAGATCAAAACCAGATATATGCAAATTTGAGGTTATGATGTCGTGACATGTTCTTCCTAAGCCCCTCCCCCATGTGTGATTAACTACAGTGTACATAAAAGTAGAATGTTTCAGACTAACTCCTAGATCACTACACTTCTGTCTGATCAGATTTCATATTAGCTCTTGGTAATGGCAAACAGATCTTGTCAGGATCGGCGGGCAAACCTCTGGGTGGCAAAGAGGCGGAATCCGGGCGCAGCTTTGATGACATTCCCGTGGCCGGGCACGGAGAGCGTCCTCGACTCGAGCAGCGGGAGGAGGACAGAGATGACGTCCATGGGAGCATAATCGATGTCCTCCAGAAGTATCCAGTGGCCCTGCCTGACGGCCTGTGGACAAAAATTCGACTTGAGAATTCAAACGATGGAAAAGCAAAGGGGTGATGGCTCATCAAACTCGGAAGATAAAAAGACAAAAAGCGTTTAAAAGCACTTTTCTACAGTAGTCTTCAGCAAAACAGCAATGGTGACAGAGAAAATGCAAACTTCTTTCATTTGTAGGTTCATCAGTGCATTTTCTTGTTGCTTGTTTTTGTTGTTGTTTTGACAACTGCAGAAAATGTACAGTAAATGTGAATTACTTGGCAGTGCGATGGTTACAAAATTTTCCCGCACTGCAGAACTAACATGGCAATAAGGTGTGCACATATTTCTGAAAGAAGGCAAAATCTGTACAGAAATACTCTCATCCACTAGATTATGATCAATTTATTACTGTTTTAGTAATATTTGCAGGGGGACTTTCTACGCTTACCGGATTACACAAGCGGGTAGGGGCAAATGTATTGAAATGTGCACACTAATCAATGTGTCTGAAAATTAAGCGAAAAAGAAAAACACCAACAAAAGAATACAAATGAGACAAAACTACTCTATTCTGATCTACTCAACTCTAGGCTTTGGTCAGAGTACAGCATCTTCAGGTGGACACACACTCACACACACACACACATTTACATATAAACAAACACTATACACTCTGAAGACTTGATATGAAACACATACAGGTTTAAAATCGGCATGCACACACAAATACAATTGCAAATGGAGCACGAATAATCGAAATCACAACATGAAAAAAGGATATAAGGGACCAGCAAAGGGCTGCAAACCACTACAGATAGAAAAAGAAATACTCATGCATACTGACATACATCTCTAAAGACAAAATTCATATCTTGGTTCCTAAAGGGGAAAATAGTGCATACTGAAATAAATCAAATTGATTTTTAAACATTTCAGCAAATACTTTTCTATCTAAAAATATATCAATTTTTAATGAGAAAAAGGGAATATAAAATATTGTAAAAACACACTATCGTAAAATCCCACTCACAGCAAGTCCACAATAATGAAACATCACGCTTGCGAAATACAGTCCAACCTCAGTTATCTAGCCATGTCAGCACCAGTGGCTATCCAGATGAGAGACATTGCCAGATACATGTCAGCTAGATTTGCCAAAGTCCAACGCTTGCTGGCAAGTTGTGTTGGGCTAAACACAATGCCTAGTCAATTTGCTTTTACTATCAGTGACTTTATACATGCATATTTGCATCCGCCTCAGTTAAAATCATGTGGATATAAAACAAAATGCCTCTTCTTACATGCCTTATGCTTTTTGCGGTTGCTGAGAAGCACAGCTCATAAAACCTGGGAGGTCTCTCTCTACCTTCATTCTCACTGATCAGATCATCAGACAAGAGGCACGCTTTTCCCTCCTACTAAAAGTAATTTAGTTGGTATGACGTCACATCAAATCGTAGTGATCAGAGTTTTTGTGCCGACATTCCAATAGCCTCGTATCTGCAAGAGATTTGCTGTTTTGTAGTTGGTCTTACTTAATACGCCGTTGAGGACTAGTTCCAAGTATTCTAGGCCTGGGGTAAATGGGAAATGCATGTTATGGGAAAATCAGCCTGTCTTCAACCAATTGAATTTCACACTGAAAATGTACGAATATGTGAAAGATAATCATGCGCAAGACCAAGTCTGGATATTGGCGTGATCCAGAAAAGTGATGGCCAGATAAGAGAGGTCGGACTCTACACGCCGTAAAACTAAGTTATTCTGCTTGCCTGCGTCAATGCACCTGGCTGCCATACAAACTCCCCCGGGATGTCTGTGCATCGGTAGGTACCGAGCAGTGCCTAAGAAAAAATATCACCTTGAAAGTTGAGATATCCATTGAACAAAACACACTGAAAGGTAATAAACATATTTTAGTCTTTCACAAGCACATGACAAGGACATTGAGATCATGCATAAACACAGTGCCTTCACATATTTATAACAGTCAGTAGGTTCCCACCACCGTTTGCACAGAAAACAGAGGAATTGCAAAAAAAAAAAATACAAATAAGCATCTCATTAGCAGGTCCATATTCCTATAAATGTATTGACATAAAACAGATTAAAATAATTCCCCCCATATGAAACTTTGTCTACAAACCAAATGGGTCAAAGGACAAATATTCAGATGAATTTCACAATAAAACACAAGCACAACATTAGCAAAGTGGTGATGCACATTTATAGTAATATACTGATCTGTGAGTAATATGCCATAGAAAAGCAACAGGAATTTCACCTTGCTGTCTGTTTGGTCTCCAAGCTGGACCTTGGTGAGGGAGGGGGGACCAGTGCGCCCCGTCTCAGCTGCGAGGTGCTCCACCAGGGCGGTCTTGCCACACCCAACGGGTCCCTCCAGCAGGACGGCCCTGGACGTGGACACAGCCAGGGCAAGGCTGCGCAGGTTCCTGCTGGTACTGGGCACTGGGACCAGACGGTGGGAGGGGCTCTGTGATCAGATGGACAAGATATGTGGCAGAATTTAGATGCATTTATTTTGACTCTTGCTTGCATTGTACCGATGACATCATAAGTTTGTTCATTTTAGATTGTTAAAATAATAATAATAATTTGACAAATTTGTATAGCGCATCTACTATGTAAATATACTCTAATGCGCTGTGATGCAACAGAGCTCCTGACATTGTTACTGATTAGACACACAAAAAACAAATAACAAATTAATCAAAGGCTTCTGAAAAAAAAAAGGGTAAGTCTTCAACAAAGACTTGAAGACAGCAAGTGAGGGACCTTCCTCATTTTCTCAGGTAATTTATTCTAAAGTTGTGGAGCAGCACAACTGAAGGCACAATCCCCCAAAGTTACTTTTGTTTTTAACCCTAACTTACCTGGGGGGGGGGCCATAATGGCCCCCCCTCGACAAATTCCGCGACCATTCCGGCGCGCAAAATTTTTTGATCGCGCCACTCGCTGACTTCTTACTTTCAAGTCTCGCGCAACTTTTGAGACCAAACTTGTTGCGCCCGGGCATACCGTTGCGAAGCCACGCCCCTTCAAAAAATTTTCGTCAACCCCAAAATTGCTCAAAAACGTAATTTTGTGTACAAAGTCAATACACATTGTGTTTTTTCAATTAATTCATATAAAGATTCATATTTTTAATTTTAATGGCTGAAATCAATTCATTTTAGTATAATTATGCTTCAAAAAATGTGTATGACAAATTCTGCTGAAAAAAAACAACAAAAACAAAAGTTCCAAAAAACTAAGAAATACATAAAGAATTGATAAAGCAATAAAAAACATAAGAAATTAATTTTGATACTGATTTTTTTTTACGCACAAATGTTCGGAATGTCACTAGGAATATTTACACCAAAAATCAGCATTCCATAAGCTTTTATAAGCCAATTACTGACGAAAATTAAGTTTTTTGCATATATTTGCATAATTAATTAATTCAAAATAGAAAATGCAAATTTTTTGAAAATTTAACTGAACAGTCTTGTAGACTACATCCGGCTTTATGTTCATGCAAAATTTTTGCGGCGATTGCGCGATCAACGGCCGAGATCTGAAGGGGAGCCATAATGCCCCCCCCCCCCCCCCCCCCCGGAATTCAAGCTAGCTAAATAGCCCAGGTAAGTTAGGGTTAAGTGAGGTTGCCTTAGAAGCAACTTTATGTTGTTAAGTTTTTTGAAAAATTTCTACACACAGTGAAGGTGATATTCAAGGAGAATATGAAATATCTTATAGACCTGGCAGCATGAGAGAAATATGGAATGGGAAGGCTGGCCCAGCTCTGATGTAATTGACAATTCTTCTACAGAATTGTGTAAAGCTGTATTACTGATCTATAAAGTAAGCACACACACAGTCAAAGAATCTCGACTAAAGTCAACCGTTACCGATGAACGTTCGCTTCGATGCACATACAGAGGTACTGTACATGTATTCATTCATGGTGCTATATGATGTGGTTTTCGAATAAACCCCTCTGGACAACAAATAAGATTGATTCCATCGAGCAGCCCATGTCTCCCCACTACACCAGGGGGCTGTTTCATAAAACTTGTCATCAGTGACAAGTTGTCATAGATGTGACAAGATACTGAAATCCTTGCATCTGATCGGCTGAGAGCAAATTTGTCGTAGAAATGTGGCAGCTGTCACTGATGACAAGTTTCATGAAACGGGCCCCAGGTGTGTGTTGAAACAAGGAACAGAATAGCAATGTTACTCAGGACTTTCTTACCTTTCCTCTACCTTGTCCAACAAGCTTGGGAAGCAGGACGCCGTGAACAGACACGACGGCATCACTGAAGCTCTGTGCAGACATCAGATGGTGACCAGTGTCCATCTCTGTTTCCTGCCTTTCTTCATCTGATGTTAAGTCCTCTAACACAAGACTTGGTGCTTTCATGCTATCTTGTGCATCACTACCAAAGGAAGAAACAAACAAATAAACAAATAATTACATGAAAAGAGGAGCAATGAACCTCCGTATTAATCTGCGTATTAACTATAGTACACTTTTTCTTTTCCTTGCCATGGACTACCCTCAAAATGGGGGATGCATTTTATACATGGTTCTTTTTCTTTTTCTCCTACTTGCACAGAACAAATGTGTCCAGTCAATAGCTTTCGCTCATGATTGCTGGTACATGTACATCGGCCGAACCATAAAGGGTTAACATCATTGCCCATTTTCTGGTGCAGGTACATATCGGGCAGGCCACTTCATTGGGTTTGCACCCTGCTGCTAGTTTTAGCAGAAGTGTAACTGGTAGCATTCTGGACAATATGCACATCAAACTGACACCAGTAAAATATACAGTACATTGTTTCCTTTCTTGTGATCTTACTTCGCATTAAGTCATTAGCATCTTCATTGACAAAAAAAAAAAAAAAAAATGTTTGAAAACCATCTACAACACAAAAATTCTTGGGAAATTCTTTGCCATAACACCATCTACCTGTTTAGTTACCGCTGCCAGCAGTCCTGGCTGACAAGCCCATAGTTCAACATAAAGGTAAAATAACTAACTAAAAAACTATGTGTACACCCTTTGTACTTGATGGATCATTACTAATTACTGCATTATCCATCAAAATGAAAGCATGAATACACCTCAATGCAACTACAAAATATAAATGAAAACTCTCAGAATCAGTCTCACCTTTAACAACCCCTCTTTTGTTTCGACTACACCAAGAGATAATACATAATGACAAGATTGACAGCATTCATGATCAGAACAATGTTTTCATTTTCTACCTTATCTGGTGGTGACGAATCTCTTCCTCCTTGAAGAGAGAGTGGAAGAAGTTCTGGCGACACTGGCCGCCCATCCTGGAGATGAGCGCAACAGTGCAAGTGGCGTGCCTGAGAGAGAAAATCCAGTTTGCTGCCGTTAAATAACAAAAATATCACATAAAACTGACTGCGAGTAAGACTTGTGCTCTGATTAAGAAACGCCCCTGACTAAAAAGAGGTCAAAAGTTTACAATGTTAGGAGGCTGGCCAGAGTGTGACTAGGACTATCACATCTGCAGACAACATGAAATGCTGCCTAGCAGCAAATCCTGAGCTACTGTTGAACATGTGCGTTCACACACACAGTTTTTACAATTGGTGAAAGATTTGTCGTATGGCAAAGTTTTGTTGAAAATTTGTGGAATTTTCGTTTTTGCAGTTCTCAGTTTCCATGAACACTCAATGATGACTTTGTCCCTGTTGAGTGATACCGTTAAAGTGATACAAGTAATATGCACTGGAATTGATGCCAACATCAGTGTACTATAGCAGTATTTATACATGTACAAAATACGAGTCCCAATAACATGTAAATCAGTTTATTCTTTCACTCAATTTCATCTCGCAGACTGCAATACAGCACAGTCACTTAATAGAATACTTTAATGTCAGGTCCTATGGAAAAAAATGTTTAAACCTTTCCCAAAGCAGGAAAATCAAACATTTCTTTTGTGACTGACTTCTCAATGTATCACTTTGACACACAAGATCTGACAAATTAGCAAAGCATTTCAAGGCTATTGAGAGGATTACAAAAATACAAGGGCTGCAGGTAGTAATAGTCAAGTATTCCGTGAGGCGAATCAAGCTACAAAAAACTGGGTGTGGTCAGCAGATTTTGTCGATACCATCTAGTTTCGGCATCTTTTGATCCGAGTAGAGTCAGGAAAGGGCTCCAGTCCCACTGGCCAGCATATGCCTCCGGGGAGTGCTCCACTAGGCGTCTGGTTGTAATGGCAACATTCCTGGTGGCGTCACCTGTCTGCTCAAACAAAAAGAACATGGGGTCATCACTTAGAGGAAGAACAACCTGCACTGAAAATGGCTGGGTAATTGTAGATATGGAAATATTTCGTTCATAGTCATGCAATATCTTAATATGGTCCAGTAGCAGAGGCATTCTTGGCTCAAAAATTCTCTCTACCTCATGCTCTCTTATCACTTATATAGAAACAAAACAAAATAAAACAAAACAAAAAACAAAACAAAACAAATTGAGCTGATTGGGTAAAGCTATTAAATACAACCAACCCACTGTCAACCACACCAAGTACAATCAGAGTCATAACCTAACAAGAACACACACACCCACACACATAAGCACACATGAATACAAACAAATTATGCAAAAGTCTAAAGAGGGAAACTGTAATTCCTTCAGTTTGTACCTTGCCCTTTGTTTTGGATTGCAAGAGTCTCTCAAACACTGGCGGTGCTGTCTGCAGGTATTTCTGGATAAATCTGAAAAAATATATACAAAATGCTGTATATACATTACCTGGGTTTGCATTTTCAAACAGTGCTCATGTCACTCAAAATAAATCGAACACCGACAAAGACATGACATCACTATAAAGATAGAAGTAAATTTCTATCCGGTGAAAACACTTTACACTCACTGCATTGAAAGTTTTCATTTCATAACTTACCTGTGTAGCTTCAAATCTAACAGCATTTCTGCAAACCATTTACTTATGGACAACATACAGTGTATGATTTAGATTCTATCCTTGACACTATAACAGTGGGGGAAAGAAGTATCAAATCTGCCACAAAGCAAAACAAGGAAAATAATTTACACAGAGTCCTTTGCCCTGAGGCACAAGGTACACTAAGGGAAGATTTTATTGTGCCAAATTATTCATAATCCACACTAAGCAAAAATAACATTTCAGTTCAGGGCAAGTCCAAGATAACGCGCACGTTACGTATGGGACATTCAGAGACTTTTATGACCTGAAAATAGTGTTAATGGCTATTACGGAATGAGGGAAATTCGTGACATGGAATCATTTCACCATCACACGAAAACTTAAAGTTGTAACAACTTTATTCCTCCCTCTGGATTCCTCGGACGGCATGGTCCCAGCGTCACTTGAAAATGAGCCATCTTGACTTTTTACAATGGGCCAAACAGGCCACACCTCCTTTGTATAAATGCATATTCATGACATATCTCCCCCACAGAAGAAAGTTTGCGTATCTTTGATGGTCAACACTTTCTAACAAAATAAGAAATGAATATGCGCTACTGTATTTAATTTACTTACTTATAACGCAACGTACAACGTATGCATGTGTATACTGGTACTTTCCAGTTGGACTATCAAACCAATAAAATCGTTAGCTAACCCACTAAACTGTGCAGGCTTCAACCGAGCGATTAAACACAAAGAATCGATCGTTCTTTTTAAATCGATTAATTTCGATGATCGATCAACTCTTCACATCGATCTTACATCAGTTGGAAACTATACCCACTATTACATGTATACCGATTCTACTGTAATCGATTATTACCTCGATAATTTCACACAACAATATATAACATCATACCGTTCATACATAACATCATACCGTTCATACATAACATCATACCGTTCATATCATACCGTTCCGCCTTTACACTTTATACAAATGACATCATCAAACTTTCACTGGTTGGTGCAAACGAACACTCATTGTAACGACATTCACATCTATATGAATATTCACGACGGCAATGGCATGCTACGTGCGCGACGGTACCTGTACGCAAGTCGCTTAATGAATATGCAAAAAACGAACGAGAACGGCCTAGCACTTACTACGTTGCTACGCAACAACCTCATTACCTATGTCGGAATGCGGGTACCTCATTAAATATGTTCGCACTCTGAAAACGGATCAACATCCTACCTATACATATAAATACAAGCATTACAGGTGGTTTACAGGGGTGACAAACGTCTGTATGGTTTCCAATGCATTGAGTATCGGTAATCTTCACTCTAAAAAAAACTGAATTGTATGTTCTGTTGCAAAACAATGTCACAATCCTGCACTGAACTATAAACATACAATAAACATTTTGTAGCTGTATACCACAATTTAAATGTGTACAAAACATGCATATATAGTGGTAATGCATTATAACATGATAATTATACCTCATGCATTATGCTTAAAACTTACTGCTCTAAAAGGTACATGTCTGTACAGCTTGTACTTTCACACATGTACTGTACATTTACATAATCATTCATGAAAAATATGAAACATACATTGGAGCAACTGGTTCACTTTGACATTTTCTTGCACACATGTAACTTTCCACAAACTGCTTCTATGAAATACATAGTATGGCTTTCTCTGTATGCATGAAAATATAGCTGTCTATGTATACTATCATTATACACTACACAAAAATAATTCTTTAAACACATGTGATGAGTCAATCTTTTCCAAGCCATAATCTTCCTAACATTCACCTGGAATTATGAAAGATGGTATTTCTTTTAAACACTTTTCGCATAGAATCTTTGACTCATCGTACTGACCTTGTATCAGTATGACAATAGGAAACAGAAAAACATATTTCTGTGACACACCTCAGTACAAATCTTATACACAAAATACACTTTGAATCAACTTCTGACAGCTCAAAAATAAATGATATTTTTGGCACAATTTTGCTTCTATTTTCTTCTTTTTTTTTTCTTAAAGAGAAAACTACCACCTTGAATTTCCAAATGGATGACCTTATGCCACAAATTGTACTAAACAGCATACGCATCCTCTGGTTTTACAAGCAAATGAACTTTGGAAGTTAAAACCTCTTTCTGCATCATAATCTGCATCTTTTCTTCATACATAATTTGGTTGTGAATATATGAACTACTGTATAACTGAATACAACATTCCTTTTGTGGGTTTTTACCTGATTTGACAAAAAGTGAAATCACAAACCATAAACATTTACATCTGTGTAATCCAAAGCTTGTCTTCACAACATGACTATACAATTGTACATCATGCTCATCTTTATGACTGCATGCATAGTCTCACAAAATGATAATGTTGACATATGAATATCAAACAAATTGCACACTTGGTATGCAAAAAAACAAACAAACAAACAAACAAACATGTGTATCATACACCAACACATTCCAGTCTTTTGGAAGTTTGAACAATGTATGAACATTGACTTCCAGCTATTGAGCGTCCAGCGTTGAATTATTTTAACGGCCATTGTCACAATGTTTGTCACAGTTATCAACGTTCATTTTTTCGCTCTTACAGAAGTCTGCGTCCATATCATTTATGCTCTGGAAAGCGCATCAGCGATTATGTTGTCCTTTCCTTTGATGTGAGTCACTTTCAGTCCATATGGCTGCAGAAACAGGCTCCATCGAAAGAGTCTCTGGTTCTTACTGCGAAATCTCTCTAGGAAAGTCAAGGGGTTGTGGTCTGTATATACAGTTACCTCAGGCGAGTTGCTCAGGTACACCTCGAAATGTTGAACTGCTAACACCAGACCCAAGCACTCCTTTTCTATGGTGGAGTATCTCCGCTGATGTCTGTTCAACTTCTTGGAGAAGTAGCTGACAGGTTTCAGGAGACCAGATTTGTCCTTTTGTAGGAGTACAGCTCCAACCCCTACATCGCTGGCATCCACGGCGAGCTGAAAAGGTGTCTCGAAGTTTGGCGCCTCCAGCACTGGATCCGACATCAGCACCGCTTTCAGTCTGTTGAATGCTGTCGCACAGGCTCCTGACCAGTCAAATTTGACCCCCTTCTTGAGAAGGTCCGTCAGCGGGGCTACCACATCACTGAAGTTTGGCACAAATTTACGGTAAAAACCGCACATCCCAAGAAAACGGCGCAGCTCTTTCTTGGAGGAGGGGGAGGGGAAATCTACGATTGCCTGGACTTTGGCACTACGTGGAGACACACTACCTTGACCTATCTCAGACTCTGACAATTGATCAAGCAATATCTCTGGATTAGACATCACCTTGGAATTGTCTACCCTGGGAATCATTCCGGACTTGAGGTCTAATTCAGGCAGACTCTCTGCATCACTGGGTACATCATCCTGTACAATGTACATGAACCGCAGCAAAAACATAAGAGTCATTCATGCTCTTACTACCTGCATCTGTTTCTCCCTGTGCTTCAATCGAAGAAGACTGACTGAAATTTGGCTCAGAAAGAACAGCTTCATCCATACTCTCACTCGTTTCGGCGAGAACTGTACCGCTCAATGTAACTTCAGCTTTATCATCTCCATTCTTGTTCTCTTTTTCTCTCACTGCTTGTGCCCTTGACACTACACACAATGGAACAATACCTGGGATTTCCTGCTCCGAGGTTTCTGTAGCTGAACCACTAACAGGTTGAAAACACACAACGGGTGATGGAACTACCTTACCACCAGCCAAATCATTTCCCAACAAAAGAGATACCTCTCATCGGCAAATTGTCAACAACACCAACTGTCACCAACCCAGACACAAGTTGACTCTTCAACTCAACACTGCACAGCGGGATGGGTTTATATCCCATATTGACATCCTGGATAAGAACCTGTTTGCCACTGAAATCACTTTCATCCAATGACGACTGATCTGCGACGAGAAGAGTTTGTGTGGCCCCTGTATCTCTCAAAATGGTGACAGGAATCTCATCACCCCTACTGAATCTGACCACACCACAGGACACAAAATCCTTGTACCTCTCATCAATCTCATCATCATCTTTCATGCACTGAGTCTGAGTTGCTACACTCTGACTCATTCCATGCACTCCACTTGACACACGTACAAAACCATTTGGCTCTGATTTCTCTTGTTTTCCAGCATTTTTCAGCTTTAGCTTAGGGCACTGAATTTTTACATGTCCCTCAGACTTACAGTAGTAGCAAATGAGCTTTCTTTCATTCCTAACACCACTAGCACTACTCTGCTTAGCACTACCACTTGCTGAATGAGCTTCACCAGACTTCTCTCCCAGAGAAAATTTCCGCCTAACAGGGGGTGACCTCTTCACCTTATGCGTTAGCTCATAACTGTCAGCCACCATCGCAGCAGACTTTACGGTGGATTCCTTCGAGTCGTTTACATGCGTCCGCACGTCAACTGCCATGCCACGTTTGCACTCTTCTAGGAGCATAATTTCTCTCAGAGCCTCGTACGTAAGATCTACCTTCAAAGATCTAATCCAACGATCGAAAGCGACCTCTTTTCTTCTCGCCAATTCAACATGAGTTTCACCTTCGGATCGTCTCATGTTACGAAACTGTTGTCGATATGCCTCTGGCACCTGCTCGTAGGACTGCAAAATCGCATCTTTCATTTTTTCGTAATCGAATGCGTGTTCACAACTCAGAGAGGAGAAAACCGCCTGGGCCTTACCTGTCAACACTTGCTGAACTAACAATGCCCACTCATCATTCGGCCACTCTAATCTCATTGCTATCCTCTCAAATGTGAAGAAGAATGAATCTAAATCCTTCTCATCAAATTTAGGCATCAACTTTGTTCTACTTGCCAAATCAGAACTAATCGACCTCTGACCTCTGTTCTGCATAGAGTCTCTAGCCTGCAAATTTATTGCTTCAAACCGCATCATTTCCAACTCCATTCTCTTTCTTTCCATTTCACGCTCATGCTCTGCTGCTCTGAGCCTATCTCTCCGTTCTTCCAACTCTACCATTTCCTTTTCACTCAATTCATCTCTCTGACTCTGTGATTTAGGCCTACCTTCCCCTTCACTGTCTGACAATTCGACAGGAGGCACAGTGCTTAACTTTGCATGCTTAACTACGGCATCCAGAATCTCTGCTTTACGTGTGCAACCGGTCAAATCTACACTTAGCCTACCAGCTACAATCTTCAAATTATCCTTGACCAGCCCTTTCAACCTGGGCACGGTCAAACCCTGACCGACGAATGCTTCCACATCAAATTCGGCCATGATAACTAGCAGCTGCGTATGCTATGGCTACGTAATACGACCGTACCAAAAATGGCAAAATACACACCACCAAACGCTGTCACAGCAAACGAATGGCAAATTCAGGCGACCACGAATGGGTCCGGGAGATCAAACAAATGATAGTAAACTTAGTCACAAACGTCATCTGCAACAAAGAGGCATACAATCAACTCCAGGTCACCTTACCCTAGAAATGGAGGCAAATTACACCAAACGCCCCAACAACAATTGTCACGCATCATCCAGTGCAGTGACCACAAACGTGACTACAATCTACTCACCGCATCAAAATGCGTAGCTGGGACTAAGCCAACGTCTCCCCAACGACGATACCGTCGACGAACCTCAACATCCAAACACAACATGACTTGAATGTCCAGTTCCTTTGGACAAGCCCCCAATTATTATGGAATGAGGGAAATTCGTGACACGGAATCATTTCACCATCACACGAAAACTTAAAGTTATAACAACTTTATTCCTCCCTCTGGATTCCTCGGACGGCATGGTCCCAGCGTCACTCGAAAATGAGCCATCTTGACTTTTTACAATGGGCCAAACAGGCCACACCTCCTTTGTATAAATGCATATTCATGACATGGCCTTTGATCACATTGAACTTTATCATGGTGATTGATATCTAGGAGAAGTATAATCATGTAAAAGATGGAGAAAAATGACCTTCACAATCATATTCTAGAAGAGAAAATATGTGCCGTTACGTATGGGACCAGAAAAATTTTGGTTTTTTGAACATTTTTTTCAACCTCAAAACTCTACAACTTGTAACTCACTGTGATGAAAGTCACAACACTCAAGATTATCAGAGGTAAGTTTCATGTCATGAGGCAAAAAGCTGTAATTACAGGTTCGAATTAAAGACAGACATGACGTGTTACGTATGGGACAGTTACATTTGTACGTATGGGACACTTTGTCCCCCATTCATTTAGTGTGTGGAGAACCATGTTTATGGGTATTTTGCATAATTATTGAAGTAAAATCAGTTGAAACTACTCAATACTGATCCAGATTGTCAAGGAAACAATATTCCCCAAATATTTACCATCATAATCATATTCAATCATATTTTCATATTTCTATGACCAACCTGAGTGTGCATGCCCCTTGTCCCCCATTCGTTTAGTGTATGGAGAACCATGTTTATGGGTATTTTGCAAATTAATTTTGTAAAATACCCATAAACAAATTTTTGCATTATTATTGAGGTAGAATCAGTTGAAATTACTCAAATACTGATCCAGATTGTCAAGGGAACAATATGCCCCAAATATTTACCATCATAATCTTTAATCATATTCTATATTTTTATGACCAACCTTAGTATGCATGCCCCATATTTTTATCAGGATAGTTACTACTAAAAAATCGAATAGTTAAGTGTTTACTTCCATTGATGAAGGACAGTTTGCCATTCAGTTTCAATAAAAACAACTGGACACAAGAAATATTGAATTTAATAAATATGTAATACCTGCTGCGTGGAACCCCAGTAATCGAGTGGATATACGATGTCTGTCTAGCAATCAGGTCATTGATTCGAGTCACACCTCGATATGTACATTGTATATCCATGATTTTTGTCATGGCTACTACTGAAAACTTAGTAAGGACAATTTGTTTATCACTTGCAATAAAAAAACAATGATACAAAAAACACTAATTTGAAGTAACATCTTCATTATCATCACATACATGTGTTATACAATGCAGCTACAATGTAGCTAGAGCTCTACATGGTGTGGTGAACAGTACCCAATATACTTGTAGTTGAACTGCAATTTTTCAATATGCTTGTGTATTTGGTGTCAGTACCCTTCAAATCAGAGGTCTCTACTTAATAAAGGGACTGTACAGTTCTGGTTCAGATGGGAATTCTGATTTCAACTTTTACAAGATAATTAGCACTTTTTTATGAAATATTTAAATAGCATACAATTCTAAGAGGAATTCAAAGTTAACATGACAAAAATCCGTTTTGAAATGGCTGAGATATCCAGAAACGTGGTGTCCTAACAAGAGGTGGGTCACATTTTTTATTAGGACCACTTCATTTTACTTTTTATTTGTTTTTTGTTGTTGTTGATATCTCAGCCATTTCAAATTGGATCTCCATCAAATAAACTTTGAATTCCTCTAGTCTTAGAATTGTAATGCTCTTTAATAATTCATATAATTGGTTTCCAATCATCTCGTAAAATATATATATTGAAAACTGAATCCCCATTTCTACAAAAACTATACCATCACTTTAATGATGATTTTCATTGTGTATTTTACTACCATCTCCCCCTCCCCCTTTCTGAAAATTATTCAGTCAAGTACATGTATTGTTTCAAGTGTCTATAACTCAAAAGTAGCTGCAAAGTTGGGATGCTTTCTTCAGGATGATTGACCGTTTTTGTACTGAGAGACCCTCCCAGCTAGCTACATGCATTCACATGCAATATATATGAGGATGTACCATACGTAACACATTTGTCCCATACGTAACATTATTAAATTGCCTAATAAAAAATATTTTTTTAATGTTTTTTCTTTTTCTATGGTATTTAACTTCTCTAAACAATAAATTAGAACTTTCCAAAAGGGCATTCAAATAACCTTAGAAATTTCAGAGAAAACCTAAAAAAATGACCTCAATTTGTTACGTATGGGACATCTCATGATAAGACACGAGCTAATTTGCATAATTATTTGCATAATCCCTGAATTTTCATACCAAGTTAAACTATTTGATGAACTTCTTATGTCCACATATTAATCAAATATCATTTGCTTTCCTTTGAATAAATATGAATTTTTATAAATGTCCCATACGTAACGCTGTACTTCACATTTATGCAAATGAAGCCCTTGAAATTTGCATAAATTTACGTAATATCATTTTTTCCTCCATGGAAATCAAAACTTCAACTCATAAGCTTCAAAATGATACCAAATATGTCAATATTGAGCAAAGATGAAATTTTGCCTTCTGAGGGGACCTTATCTTGGACTTGCCCTTCAATATTACAGACTGTCTCACGACTAAAACAAAATGTTAGAAAACTAAGGATTGTTGGTGTAAGACAAACAATATTTCAATGCATTCTTCCAGCCTTTCACAATTTTTTAGCTACTAAACAAATCATACACATTGTGTACCTGCTATCCCAATTTGTTTGTTTACAAACATTTCACCTTATATGAATACTTCCTGTTACACAGGCAAAATCTGGCTTTTGTTCCATGCTAAATAGACTTGGGGGATGAATTAAAGCTCTTTACTAGCAGTAGCCAGACACAAACAATTGCCTCACTGCTAGTAATATCTATACCAATATCAAACATTTACATACGCTACATATAAATCATCATTTCCATTTTACAAATCAAAAATTTAGTTGAAATTTTGTTGTTCTAATGTTTTGATCAATGGTGACCAAATTCATTCTGATGCATTTGTGTTTTCTTGCTGTACCTCATTAAATAAGATTAGAACATTGTCACTGGTTTTAAATGCTGAGGGGAGGGAATGCCATTTGTAAGAAGTTCCCTACCACCAGTGTTGTAAAGGCAGTGTCCTGAGACACTAGCTAGTTAAAGCGTCAGTATTGCATCATGTGTGAACTCACGTGTTGGCATCTGGAAATGAGGCGAGGAGTTCGGCACAGGCGGCACAGAGCTTTTCGTGCCTCTCCAGAGAGAAGCGCTGGGCTAACAAGCGTTGGAAGGCCCTCTCTAGCAGCTCAAGGAGAATTGGAGAAAAGGCCGTCGCTATGGTTACGGTCAGATCTGGAAGGAGCAGGTGGTCACTGAGGCAGTCCAACAGATTTGTTCTGTCTTTAGTTGTCCACACCTAAAGCAAATGACATAACATTATATCAACCAATTATCATGATTACGTTGTACTTGGTAGTCTATGTTAGTGTATTTTGTGTGTGTGTGTTTGGATAACATAAGGACTTTTTTTTTCCAGCAAGCACAAAAGTCAAAATGTTGCATACTTTAATATCACCTCTCGACGCATGGTACAGTTTGTAAGCCAAAGCTGGGAGTCAAGTCCAAGGTGGATCAACTCTGTTCATGTAACTTACAAATTGACAAAACTTTTTTTTTTTAAATCTCACTGCACTAGGCCAGTACGTAGTAATAGTAGTAAAGTTAAGTCTAGACCATAGAGCTGTATTTACATATCGCTAGAGGGCATACTCATTTAAATCGCTGTGATCGCATGGAGAGCTCGCCGCCATTACTAAGAGTGGTAAGTGCATTGGCACGTGCACTGCATCTGCCAAAATTGTGCATGCAGACGATATTGCCAGTGCGTACTTTGGCTTTAAATAATTCTGTATTTTGTATTACAGATTTTCTAACAGCCATTTACGAATAATATGAGAATTAATATCCCATGACAAGATTAAATGCATAGAATATATGCTCTGTAGTACATGTATTCATTTGTGTGATATGCTCAGGACTTTGTGTGTGTGTGTTGTGTGTGAGAGAGAGAGAGATAGTGTGTGTGTGTGTGTGTGTGTTTGTGTGTGCAGGCATATTCACTATGTCCTGGCATTCAAATTATTGTATTCCTAATTAAGGTTGAGATGGGGGCCTTCAGTAAGTGTGTGTAAGAGTGTGTGTGTGTGTGTGTGTGTGTGTGTGTATTTGTGTTTGTTATGGATGTGTATGTGTGTGTGTGTAGGCCTACTTGTGTTTGTTATGGATGTGTATGTGTGTGTATTTATGTTTGTTAGGTATCCATTATGTTTGTGTCACCCGTGCGCGCACGCGTGCGAGTGTGTGTGTGTGTGTGTGTGTGTGTACAAGTAATGATCCTTTTATCTCAGAATACACCAAATTCACTCTGAAGCTACCTTTTTTCAAGCAGCCTAGCTACTTCTGTAAAAGTATGGCCTTTTCCTCTGATTTCAGCGATTTTGCTACCCTTTTCACTATACGCGCGTACATTGCCCGTCCGTGAAAAACAACCCCTTTTACACGCATTGTTTATACAGGACTTGTAAATGTAATGGCAGTGTCCCCATGCAGGGCTGTAGGTATGGGGGATCTTCCCCCCCCCCCCCCAAAAAAAAAATAATAATAACAATAATAATAATAATAATAATAATAATTGTATGCCACCATGACCCCCTGGAAAAAAATATGCTGAATAAAAAATAATCACAGTAGCAGATCAGGGTGTTCCCTACAAAATTGTGAGGCCCAGTGCCCTCTACTGGAAAAATCCTAGCTATGCCACTGATTCCCACCCCCGGGGTTACAAATTATCTCCATCAAGTCGCGTTCACCACTCGATCAATCAGAGCTATTAGCTACGTAGCTGCACTTAGAATGTCCGCGATGAACAATCAGCGCTCAGCGTATGAAAATTGATTGAAAATTGACTACTAAGGAGATAATTATTTAGCTTTAATTTACATTAAAAATAGCAATTATATTGCGTTACGCGTGGTTTTGTGAATGAGATTATCGAATTATCACTCAAATCGTTGATTTTCATCGCGGTTGTCAATGCAACGGTACATTGCTAATCAAGTACACAAGCGATTCGCACTGTACTGAAGTTTTGCCACTCTAGTCTTAGTAATGGCGGATCTAGCCCAACCAGACGCTGTTCATACGCTACGCAAATACAGCGTCTGACCAGCGAGCGGGCACCTTCAAAGTGGGGAACCACAACACGACTACAAAACTTATGAAAATTTATACGTTCTTCATATACAATGTACACGTTACCAAACGGTGCTCACGTTAAGTGCATGCTTGTATTACAGAAGGTTCATAAGTCCATTGAGAGCCTTCGTGATAAGTCCGTGGAACCAAAAAATGATACTTTCTGGCGGATTCCCTAACACCGTCGGGGTTCATCGTTGCAGAATTCAAAATGGCGCCTTGATCTCTGCGGAAATCTTTTGCGTGCGTGCGATGCGCTGCTTGAGTGTTGGTGTAGCAGCACGGTCGACAGCGCGACCTTTTGAAAGGGCATTCAGATCATGTGACCTCCCGGATATTGGAAATGGCCTGGCGTGAAAGACAATGTACCGTTCGCGAACCGTTCACACATGCTGCATATAACCATCATTTTAGGTAAGTTATTAAATCTAAATTTCAATATTCATAGCATAGATATGAAGTCTCATTATCATTTTGTTCGTCAGATGAGTTTGAAGTGACCAAAAAATGATCTAAAGTATCAAAATTCACTCCGATCGCATGCAATCGTTGGACCCTCTTCGTGTTTGGAGCTTCGCTGGTACAGCCCTGTCGCGCTACGTATGTACAGCGGCGACTGGGCTGTGTATAGTTATGGCGGATCGTGCTCCATGCGATCACAGTCACAGAGCCTTAACGTGCGCGCGTATGACGAGTCCACACTGGGACCTCCACACTCTAGTAGTACACACAGCTCTATGGTCTAGACCTTCTAGACCAGGTAACTTTAATCAATTCCGGTTTGATAGGACCTCTAGATTCTACTTGTAAATTACTGCTTGTTGAATGTTGTGACTCTCCTGCTGTTTTGGGGCTCAGCTAAACTTTAGTTTAGTTACAGAGCTCGGAGCTGGCTATTCCTTCACACTTGAAGAATTTGTCCCACTAAATGAGATTATATGGCACTATCTATGACACTATGTGACATGACATTGATTGTGGAGATTCATGCTAATAATCTTTACTCCAATAATGGTCGCATCTTTACTCCAATAATGGTTGCATGACGGGTTCGTACTTAAAGTTAATCACACTTTACTCAACGCCGTATGGTGTTCCATCACAATCACTGTAACAGTGTACTACCACTGCACTGCAGCTGGAGGAATGGGTATGGACGTGAACTGGCGTGGCATGACAGCCAGCTGCCTTCGGCCAGCTGCCGGCTACACGAATCGTCAATGAAAGGGTACGGGTTCTCGTTCTAGTTGGCGTACCGTTTGTACCCAGTCGCCAAACCCGTAATAAAGGCACGACACAACTGTTTCTTTCGAGGTGCACTTACCTTGCATTCTGAAGGCAACGCGTCCTCAATAAGATTTAAGTATGACGACTCCGATTTCCTCAAAGTTCGAAGAAATCTTTTCAAGTTGATTTCATGAAGTGAGTCCATGGTGGCGCAGAACGGGCAAGCGAGAGACGTAGTAGACTTCGTTGTTATTCACAGCCTAGCCCCACATGTATCGCGGTAAGAGCGTACAACCAAAGAGATTATATCTCTTTGCGTACAACCCTCTTTGGTACGGTGTGTACAGTGTCAAATTTATGGAACATGTGGCCTACTGCTAAGATGTCGCAATTATTATTTGCAAGCTGCAGTGCTGTAATGGTACTAGTACACGTGCGATGCGAGCACGGTATAGTGTTATGGAGTGCGATACGTTCACAAAATAAATTACGTGGTAAATTTTGTGATGACAGACATACGGACTATAAAATGCTGTCCTTCAAGGCATACTCGTGAAATAGGCCCCACCACTGCGTGTCCGTACAAATACTACGGCGGCTCGCCTGTTTATACTCGTGAATTCAGCCCCACCGTGTGGCGTTCATCGGTAGATAAGCACGGCGGTGGGGCTTTCTCCCACAGTATAATACTCGTGAATGCGGCCCCACCAAACGGCGTTTACGCGAGATGCATACGGCGGTGGGGCCGATTTCCACAGCATAGCATCTTTCGTCCTCCCTTTCTCCCGTTTTTTTCTTTGGTCTTCTACTTTTTATTCTCGGAAGGACTCCTTAATGTCCCTTGACTAATTTAATGGCCAATTTAACCATAAATACAACCCTACCTAACCCTAAACCCTAACCCTAACCGAACCTTGCTTGCTAACGCACGGGTGCACGCGCACTGCGGTGGGGCCTATTTCACGATTTTGCCGTCCTTCAAATTGCACGAGAGTATGCCATATAGTATACCTATGACAACAACTCAACTATTTTTATAAAAAGTGGTTACTTTTTATATTTTTTCTTCTGTACATTTGAAAAAGGACTTCCATATGGTATTATACTTTTCGCGCTCCATAGGTACCTAACAAACGTAACAGGTAAAGTTCAGTGACCTAGTGTCTTGTACGTCCAATCATGTACGTGTAGGCCTACATGATTGGAAAAAACCGATGAGGTTGACATGGTTGAAGAGATTGAGTAACAACAGAGTTATTCCCTTTGATCTACGAGTATGTTCAAAGCCGCCGCTCAAAAATATTTGAAGCATGTGCCAAACAGGATCTGCCACGCCGATACGAAGACAATTGACTTGTGTCTCATTGCATAATCACCAGCCACTTTCAAAGGAAGATATGTCTTTGTGATGGTAATTACTTTTCGCTATCCCTTCTTATAAAAGGTAGGTGGTACAGACAAGAGGATGCGCGAACAGAAATTGAGGGAAAAAATGCTGAAACGAAGATGAAAATTACTCGACTGGGCATACCCGGGCACTAATCTGATGTATCTATCAATAAAGAATTATACTTGAAGATTATTACATATTAGTTTCATTTGGGGAAATTAAGTGGAAAAGTGCATGATAAAACCAGCTTTCCAGGATGGTACAGTTTTAAACATTTTCACATAATACAGCTCTGATTTATACACTTTTGCGCAAATTTCTGAACGGAATTGACTTTTGTTTTACATGTTATTAAGTGAAATTTCATTTCATTTAATAAATAAATAAGCAAAATATGGCCAACATTATGATAACGTTCAAAATGAATCTTCCGATTGCTCAGCAAGACGGCGGCTTGGAACATCGATCATCAAAGGCACAAGTGCACCTGTGGAATTCTTTTGTACATCAATAGAAATCTGACAACTGTTTGAATAATTACAGCCAGTTGGAACTCCATGTATAAAACCTCCTTGAACCATGGACCCTAAACTAGGGTCCATGGTTGAACAAACTAATCGTACTGTACATTACCCACCGCAGCAGTTGCATGTCTTCTTCTTCTTACCTTCTTCTTCTTCTCTCGCCTTCTTCTTTTTCTTCTTCTTCTTCTTCTAGTCTTCTCCTTCTTCTTCCATCTTCCTCTTCTTCTTCTTCTTCTTCTTCCTTCTTCCATCTTCATCTTCTACTTCTTCTTCAGCAATAAGCTGAACAATTTTCAGGTGTGTCACGCCTGTATTAGCGCATAGTAGATCGAGGCGTGTCCGAAAATTAAAACAAAACAAAAAATAATAATCCACTATCAATCCTGAACTGTTTCCAAGAAATCAACTTGTTGGAACTGAATGAGCTTCAAATTTGCAACCAGGGAATTTTTCTGCTCAGACTCAGCACATGATCATTTTTTTTCTTCTTCTTCATTTGTTTCTTCACCTGTTTTAATTTCTTTTTCTTTGTAAATCTTTTTTTACTTGCTTCAAATCATTAGGCCTACTATTATGTTAGTGGTTTTTATCATTGTGCAGTTATAAATACTTGTTATCAACAAGAAAAAAAAGGAAGGTATTGTTTACCATTGGGAGCAGTGATTTAAAAATGTTCGACTAATCATATTTGATGCATATCATATGCGTAGGTCAGTTGTACAAAACATCCTACCTTATAAAATTTCGCAGTAAGGAGATATTATTTTTTCTCGATAACTATATAACTTGTAGACGTTGTTGCTGTTTTAAAGAAAGAAGAGAAAGAGAGAAAAATTGGGACCCTATACATGAAATAATTTGCCCCAAATTGTAGACAGTTTATTCCAGTAACAATCTTATTATAACTACTGCCCACATTTTGTATATTGAACAGCTATATACTTAACATTGATTATTCTCCTTAACAATTTTACATTCGTTGTTTCTATCCCTAACTCAAATTCTAGCACTATTTTGAAGCACTATTTATAGCTGGGTTTTTGTTCATCTCCAAATGGTAAATAATACCTTTAAAGTCAATAATCTCCTTGTATAGCAAGCAAGGTCGCAAGACACCCAAGCCAAGTTCACATCTCCCTGCTCCAAGCTTTATCTTGTAACCCATGAGGTTTTTATCCTGCCAAATACTATACAATCGTCATGACTGTATAACAGTACTGTCCGAGCAGCCGTTTCCACTGCTACACCGGGAGTGGCTACAATGTAAAAAGACGCCGGATCAGAATTAGGGGCGGATCCAGGAATTCCGTAAAGGGGAGGCGTCTTTACAAAATTAAAGAGGGGGGGGGCGGCGAACGATTGGCCAATTTTTCTCAGACTTTCACTGATGTGTTCTACTAGAAATTGCTGCTTCCAATCCACTAGATCTCTTTGGCTTTCCTCTGAGGTGCGTGGAAATGCTGCAAATGAATCAGCGGCGTATCTAGGGAGAACGGCGCCCGGTAGGGACTTAAAAAAGTCTATGATATGCTTTTTCAAGCACTTAAAGGGGTCTTTTGAGGGTGATTTAAATGTGATAAATTTTGATAAATTTTGGCGAGCGAGCGCAGCGAGCGAGCCGAAAATTTTTGTATTTCAGCTTACAAAACATGGAATTCTTGTCATTTTTTGGTTATTAAATCTTTCATATTCTAATCAAGATATAGTGGCGGCCTTATACCAACAAACTGAGGACTTGAAAAATACTCTAAACTAGTACGAGCGAGTGAGCCGAAATTTGTATATTTCTGTGTACTATAGGAAACATTGTACTTATCTCATAGTTCGTTGTACTTGTAAATCATACAATGCTGGCACACTGTTATAAATGGTGGCTTGCCCTGTATATGAAATAACAGATCATGCAACAATGAATCCAAAAGCTTGCTAAATCTTACAAATCATTGTGAGCATTTTCTGGACATATTCGTATCTGGTGTAGGAAGAACGGGATTCTCTTCAATATAATATGGTTGATAATTCAAGAAATTATTAACATTATGATATGATGGCTGGTCCGGCTGGATTTATGAATGGTGATATATACTGACAAACTGAAAAGAAAAATCACAAAGCATAAGAGTTAGTGCAAGCGAGCGCATCGAGTGAGCTCCTTTTATTTTTCACTTAGGTTAGCAAATACTTAAAACGTATAATTCTCAATAATGATATGGTGGCTAATTGATAAAAGGCATATATAAGTTGGAGAGAGGGACATAATAAGTTGTAGAGAGTCAAAATTCTTGTATTATTGCAAAGGAAACACTGAAGTTTTCTTCAGTACATGTATTTGGTTGTGAATCACGTTTTTCCTAGATACGCCAATGCTAAAACTGCGCCCTTACATTTGCCTGCTAGATATAAAATGACATGTGTGAACACTATAAACATTGTCATTTTGTCCGCGTCATCATTACGTTTTGTTCTTATCTTGTTTGATTTGGTTTTTCTGCGCCCCGCTCCCCCCCCCCCCCCCCCATGTTCGAAACCGTTGGAGCCCTCTTTTGATCCAATCGGCGATCGCTTCAGAACGAAAGAAATTGCAGCCGCTGCGCCGTGTAACATTTTGCCTGCTAAATATAAAATGACATGTGTGAACACAATAGAAATTGTCATTTTGTCCGCGTCATCATCACGTTTTGTTCTTATCTTGTTTGATTTGGTTTTCTTAAAAGTTAAAGTAGAATAGGCCTATGTTGAAATTTCTTTACATTTTCGTAATTGCGGACACCCACATCACAAGCTGTTGTAGTCTTCTCATCCAGCAGTGACTGATCAGTAATTTCAAAAAGTCAAAAACTTTGAACGGATTGTCCTATTTTCCTCAAACTCTCATTGATGTGCTCTACCCCCTAATATTGCTGCAATCACTCAATCCGCATTAGAAGGTGGACTTGTCATTAGTGGAAACACTCGATTCAACGAACCGTGACGAGATAATTATGGAATATTATGTGACAACAAAGTTTTATTTTGGTCCAAATAGGCCTAACAAGTCAACGTACAATGTTACTCTTACAACGGGAACGAAGAAAAACATAGAGCTATAATTGAAGAAAAAAAAACGCTTTGTCAACGTGATCATAGAAGGTCTAAAGAATCACGTGTTTAGCCCATATTGTCGTTTGTGTAGTGTACAATGCAAAATTCATCCAGACCTATAATCATGGCCAACTAAATAGTGCACAGAGCCGCAACAGATTCCGTATATAGAACCCTTCCTCTTCCGCAGCTACAACTATTAAATCACATGCATACATGCGCAAGTGTGCATTACCTATTACTTGGGATACTGTTAATACAATTCAATTCAATTCAATTCAATGTAATTTTATTCGGCACAAGATAAATCAAAATTACATTATGTACACAATAAAAACAAAAGCAATGTGTATAAACATACAGCATGCACATGTTATAGAAATTAATGCCAGGACCCCTTTGAAGCATCTGGTTCTTGTTGTTGGGGCCCAAAACAAAATTATACAAAATACAGTTGTTAATGGCATATTGTGCAAAAATGGAAAGAAGAGAAACACAGACACACACACACACACAAAAAAAAAAAAATACTTATCAGCCCTACACTATACACACACAGAATGTTCTTATCACACACACAGCGCAACACACACAACACACTCATTGAGTAGCAATGTCAGGATCAGAGAGGTGAAGAGGAGAATAAATTTGGTAGCAAGCAGTCTACTCAGTCATGGATAACAGTCATTACTTACGTTGTTACTTTGTTAATACCAAAACTAAGAAACACAATCGTGCCCCGAGTGCCCAAGGAACACTCAGTAAAATGCTATATAAAACGAACTGCTGGGACAGCATTTCTTTGATGTATGCAGATAGCATGACAAGTTCTCTATGCTCTAATACATACTATACATACACACTGTAAAAACATCGGTGTTAGATTTAACACCATGGGTGTTAAATCTAACACCGATTTAACTTCAATAGAGGACCACACCCACAGGTGTAGAAAATGTATTGTGACGGTGTTAAAAAGCGTTCACCTAGCACTTCGTGGTGTTAATTTGACACTCTGGTTGGTGATATTTTTGACACTGCGCTAGAGTTAATTCAATAATGACACCGCATGGTGTTGACTTGATATTGGTGGTGTTAATTTCAATGGTATAACACCCGTCCAGCTTCAATAGGGGACCACACCAACTGGTGTTACTGTGGTGTAAATGTGTTTACACATTTTTTTTTTTCAAAAATCAAGTACTTTATCAGAAAATTCTTTATCGTCTTGTTGAAGTTCAAAATTAACAAGAAGTGCAGTAACTAAGAAACTATTCAAAAAACAATTTTAAATTTTGAAATGACACCCGGAGGTGTTAATCTAACACCATGAATGAGCACCGGAAATTTCACACCAGCTCGGTGTTTCATATTTAACACCGGACTTTTTGCAGTGCAGGAATGACACAATAATGCTACATCATGGTAGTGCCACACGAACATTGGTTTTAGTGTATGTTTGCGCGATTAATGTGTTCCAGTCCTTATGAATCGCTTACTATTATATCATGAAGAACAAAAGTTACGATCATAAAATACAGGGCAAAACCACAGGAATATGGCTATAGAACTTATGGGTTAGTACTGAAATAGATATGGCTAATATAGGTTTTCCCGGCCAATTTCGCAGTTTTGTCAGTCCATTTGATAAATGGTTCATTCAATTTAGCGAAAATCCTCGTCACTGCACATTCTGTCATTCAAAATTGCAACTTGTTCTTTCAATTTAGCATTTCGGTCAATGAAATTCGCACATGTGCCTTTCGAATTCGTAAAACGGGCATTCAAATTGGCACGTGCTCTTCAGTCATTCAAATTCGCCAGCACTGGCGAAAAATGGTATTTCAGTCATTCAATTTCGCGTATGGGCAGTCAAATTCCAAACATGTTCATTCAAATTGGCGTAATGTTATTTCTATTTTGAAAAGGTGATAACCGTGATTTATACGTATTTGAATTTGAATTTTTGTTTCATCCACACACTGTTAAGTATATAGTAAAGGTATCTTTGACACTAAATAACTCAAGTTTGTTGTTCTGTAACGCCCTCTTCTTCCATACATGTTATCAGAACTGTACATGCCATGCTTGCACCAGTACCATAGATTCACTTCACATTCTTATGTCCAGTCATGGCAGCACGAGTTAGATACAGGCGTATCTCTCAAGAAAACATGGAAAGAATCATAGAAGCATTTGAGGGTAATAACCTTGACAAATTGATGGCTAGAGCTGATCCAAGAACTTTTATTTATTCATAATGATAATTAACGCAATCTAGCACCCACCAAATGAAAATAATGAAACATGCAGATGAAAGAAATAATCATGTAAATTGAAACCTCCTTCTCCCATTTTGACAAAACAAACTTAAGATCAATGTATCTGTGAATGAAATAATGCTATCGAACATTATAAACACATACACTTATTTTGAAAGTACTGTTGCAAAGGTGATATCAGAATAAAAGCATAAACGTGTCTGCTAAATTGACTGCAGTAAATGCGAAATTGGATGCCCAAGAATGAATTCGAATGAACGAGAGCAGCGTTTACGTGATCACGTGACTAAATCGTGCTAAATTGAATGAACGATTTGCGAAATGGTGCTTGCCTTACGAATTTGAACTGAAAAAGTGCTGATTCGAATGATGTAAAAGGTAATTTGAATGCTCCAAAATGAATTTGAATGAAAAGATTATAAAATTGAAATACCGAACATGCCGTCTAGGCTAAATTGTGCTAAATTGAATGCAGCAATTAGGAATTGGACTGAAAAAAGTGCGAAATTGGCCGGGAAAACCTATATTATAATTATTATACAAGAAACTGTTGTAGCCTACTAGTACCTTGTTAATCGTCTTGGCATAATTTCGATCAACATAGTAGCTCAGAGTCTGTTATTACCATTCCGATATACTATACATATAGGCCTGATAAATATACAGATGTATATTATATGTTAATGTATATTTCATAATCTCTCTCTCTCTCTCTCTCTCTCTCTCTCTCTATATATATATATATATATATATATATATATATATATATATATATATATATATATATATATATGTAGCCCAGTGGCTACTAGCACACAAAATTGCCCGGTGACGCAAAAGTACACAGCCCTATACAGCCCCTTCTTTGAGTTTATGCAATCAGGGAGGTCCCTGATGAAATCCTTTGTTTTGCTTCCTGTCAGACTTCCTTTGTTTTCTCGTCGTCAATGCCCCTTCCCAAGAAAAGAGTGATTGACAGCAGTTTATGAGTTTAGCAATTAACTCCCCCATAACAGGTCCATAATCTTCAGCACCAGAGCCCCATTCCAAATAACTGAACGTAACTATAGTGTGAGGAGGCGCTTCACCCCCTAATTTTCATGTGCACTGATTCCGGTGTCTTAAGAAGTAGTCAAACAAATTAGAGACCATTGGTGAGCAATGCGGACACTGGCCCTTTGTCTCCTGCCCCTTGTTTGATATCGTTAATTATAAGCGGAAATTGACAGGAAACACTACAGAAGATTTTGCAAAGAAAATAATGGGAGGAGCTAATGGGACATTTCACCAATGGGGTTTTATTATTTTGTGGAGACCACTCCCAAAGATCAGATTTAACCAATGAAATAGTGGTAGGAAAAGAAAATGTGAATAGTTAAATTAGGTATAAAAGAGCATGTTGGCGAGTGTCAAAAGTTGGTGAGTGTCAAAAACTTGGTGAGTGTAAAAACTTGGTGAGTGTCAGACTTGGTGAGCTGAGAGGAGAGAAGTGGCAAGCAAAAGTCGACCGAGCTCCTACACATTATGTAGAGAAGCAATTAAGAGCGTCAGAATTTTGGAACTTTGAGAGTTGTTTGAAGCTTGAGGAGACAGGAGCAGATTTTTGGTTGGAAACCACTAAGATAGAGTTGGAAACCCCCTTCCTTCACCCATCATGTCCTCTCCAAACTAATTATTAACCTGCACTGACACTGTGTACCTCGCTGACATAGAACTGTGAGCGTCATCACGATGATGTTAATCGGACTGTTCACCTGATTTAATTCGGCTCACCCAAAGTCAGAGTGTAATGAACTCGAGCGACAACTGGTTGACTGGCGTCATGGTCGTCATGGTCGGAGCGTTCCATCCGACTGAGGCAAAGCAGGGACCTATTGTTGTAGGTCCATGGGCAAAGTAAAGTGACAGCGACTGTGTTGATGCTGGACTCCCCACGGCCCTGGTGATGAACCGGTTGACGAGTTTGTGATAAGGGCAGATTTCCGTCTGGATACCCCAGCTCATCGACGATGACAAGATCGACATGCGGAGGAGGTCTTCATGCGTCGACCAAACAGACGTCGAGCTAAGTGGCCACACCCCCACTAATTTCATTTTCCCAACTAACCAAACCGTAAAGTAAAATGGTCGTAAAGGGTCTCCTGTTAATGAGTGTTAAAGAGATGAGTGCGAGAGAGAGGTCCAGTTATATTATGTACTATTGATTAGTGTTGCAATGGTGACAAAATGTCATTCCGTAGATATTTGCAGAAATTGTGTCATGAGTTGTAAAAAGGAAATTGTTTGTGAGCCATTTATTATTTCAGGCCTACGGGAAGGCCGGTGAATAAATATGCTGTTTGAAGCATTAGAGTTAATTGTATAAAATTGAACCCTTGTCTATATTTTGTCCTCACCCCTGTGGAGAAATATTAGGCCCCTTTTAGATTTTGGTATTGAAAGTTGATGATGATTGGTGTCTATGTGATTACCTAACCCCCGACCAGTACAGAGAGAAGCTAACAGACCAGACCAACATTGGTCGCCCCCTTGAGACAATTTGGGTTTTTTTTTTTTTTTTGGGGGGGGGGTTATATATATATATATATATATATATATATATATATATATATATTCATATAGATAATCTTTGTCGCGTGCCGGGAGAACGACGTGAACACTGACAAGGCCCAAGTATAAACGCGCCTCGTGTGCGTTCTGGTCGTTCTCCTGGCACATCAGATTTTTATGCATAATGTAGTGACTTAAATAATGTATGTTTTTATATGATAAGAAGAATGAGTCTCAAATATGCCATCTGTAGATCCAACAAGAAGGTTTTTATTCACAAAATTTCCAACCCGCCTCGGGCCTTCGTCAGTGTAGTGTATACTAGTACAATGATAAGTCTTGGCCCGAGGCGGGTTGTTGGATCTACAGATGGCGTATTTGAGACTCATTCTTCATGTAGTTATATGATATGGATATCTCGAGATATCAAAAAAAGCGATCCTAATAAAATTGACAGGCCGCGACTTTTATTAGGATCTCTTTGTTTTACCTCGTTTTTAGATATCTCAGTCATTTCAAAACCGATTTTCATCAACTAAACTTTTGATTCCCCTTAGATTGTATGATATAGAGTAGTTTCTAAATATCTCGCAAAACGTTACATGCTGAATCCTCACCTCAACCAGTACTGTACAGTCCCTTTAAACTGTCCTTTTGACCATTTTGTAAAACAGTACGTAGGCCTATGCTTATACCAAGTGAAGATTCGGGTATTTTTGAAGGGCACATTGCAATTTAAATCATCTTCACATCAAATTCAATATCACTATTTTATTTAATTTTATGTCTTAATGACAGAGTGCGTATAGTCATAAAATATTTCTGTTCATTCGCAGTAATTGCTGTACCAACTCAACATAAGAACAACCATCGAGTATCGCTGTCTTTATAGTTATTGTTTTGCGTCTGTGCCATTCTGAACACAATAAGGAGCTTTAGATTTTCGTGACGCGAACGTTCAGAGGAAAAAAACTGTTCTGCGCACGCTCAGATTTTGTTATACAATCGATCTCCCGTCGTTTCACGGTCGCTTGTGGGCCATTACCTATGCGTCCCCGTAAATGCACACCGCAGAGAGCTACTTGATCAATGCAATGATCCTAATGGGGCGCCATTTTTCTTTGTATTTATAGGCTGCGTCCTCGAGTATAGGGGCCTATAGCTACTTTGCAACACGACGCAGGGAGAGAGAACAGCCAACGCAATCGTCGCCTTGAAGATTGAACGTCCGCGTTGCAAATCTAAAGCTCCCTATTAACAGAACGAGTGAAACTTCCATCGACCAGTTGACCCGTGCCATGTCATAAGTCCGATGGATCTGAACTCTAACGGGTTTGGATCAAACCAATTGAAGAATGGTTCCGCGTTGCCATAGCGACCGACTGAAAAGTTTCCCGAGGCAAACTTCAGCCAGAAGCGATCGTACACTTGAGGCCCAGACAGCACATTGGACATTGGCGTCTTTCGCTTCGAAGTACCGGAACGAATGATCTCCGTTGCTGTGTTTTTCCACCCTCCAATAACTGTTCGCAAACAAGATTGGGAAAACATCTGTAGACATGATCTGCAAATATATCGGCCTATACCTTCCAGAAATGTTTCAAAGCTTACACAATACCACACTGATCGACAAGGTATTCATTCGGTATAATGATTCTCTATCATGCATACATAATTATTATAACAGCAGCTGCAGCTCCCTAAAACTTTTGTGAGTTTATCTATATCAAATTTTCTTATGAGTGAGCTAATCGCAGAAATTATGGGTTGTTTTCCTCCATTATCAGTAGCATAATCATAAACGAAGGTTCGCTATTCCGAAACACACAAATTCCATATCAGAATTTATTTGGATGATCGTTAATCCCAAAATTAGATAGAGTTCGTTAATTCAACATTTGTTGTCTTATTCCGAAGGTTCGTTTGTGTAATTATTATTCCGTACAGGAAACAAGGTGCGGTTTTACCCGACAATGAAATAAGGCCCGTGAATTCAAAGAGATGGGTATACACTATTGTACTATCAACCCTTCGAAGTTATGAACCTTACCATTACTTTTCGAACCTAATTTTTGAATAACGAACCTAATTCATCTTTTGACTAACGGACCTCCGGAATAACGAACTGTAACCATGGTAACGGAGGATGAACAGAAGTAGACTTCACGTGTGCAGGAAGTCTTAGAGGAGAGACATGCCGAAGGACATAGCCGATGAAAAATTAAATCCTGAACTCACCCCCCCCCCCAAAAAAAAAGACCAGTACACCCGTCATGACGTAGATTTTTCTTTGTCGTTGGTTTAGTTCACAATGCAGCCTTGGTGCGTTTATATACCGTTTGGCTTGTAAATCATCATCACGAATATCAATCAAACTATCAACCCGACCAAATTCATAACTGAGAGGAAGGCAGTATATTGATATCATACAAAAAAAGGGGGGAAATTAAAAACCCGCGTTGTAAAAATATATCAATCTTCATCCCTTGATCATTGATTTTGAATTATTTAGTACTCAGTTTTGTTTTTCTGTTTCTTTTAACTGACACGAAATATGTATATATACATATATACTTATATATATATATATATATATTTATATATATATATATATATATATATATATATATATAAGATGTATAATAGCAATTTAACGAATTTGATTGTAATAAAATCAATCATTACATTAATCGAAGCATATTGTACGTTTTTCACTAAAGCAACATATTATGTAGGAGACTCACTTATCAGATATTCAATATTGGCTTGGGTTGGTTCCATTGTCAAAGCGATGGTAGCGGCATTGTCAGTGCTAACTTCGAAATCCAATGACGTCATATCTGTTCTCAGGTTCAGTCCATAAAAGTTGTAGAATCTTTGATAACCACTGTCTGGTGTGTGGATTACGTTGCATGCTTCAAAGAAGGTAACAAAAACGAAACGAGTTACGTGCATGATGGGATTGTACATTCGCCAAACCACAGATCCAAAGATGTCTGTGTGTGTCTGTGTGTGAGTGTGTGTATGTGTGTGTGTGTGTGTGTTTGTGTGTGTGTGTGAAATACATGCTATTATTACTAGGTGTTACAAAAAACATCTCCCACTTTTGATGCTTAATAGCTCTAAAATTAAATATCAAATAAAACTGTCATTGATAGGATCGAGTAATAGCTGAATAGTGTACAATTTAGTTGGAGGTGATTTGAATATGAAAACCTATATCAGTGTCATGATATCCATGATCAATTTCATACTTGGGTTCTAGATTTTGGTCAAATTTAACCCTCTGTACAAAACCTGAATTTTACACAGGAACTAATGATGTGTATGTGAGTGTGTATACTTGCAATGAGGTGTTTCAGCTTCACTAACCTTGATAAGTGAGATATACCCTTTCATCCATCAAATTTCCAGGGTGGGTTCTTCGACTCAAATTCTGTCCAAGGGTCCGCAAAAATAGACTACGAGTTCTTGTCACTCAAAAAATCACCTATTTTCCGTACACGTACCCAATGAAATATAGTCCCCTCAAATTCCATCAGAAAAGCTTTCATCTTCCAACCAAAATGCAGTTTGTAGAGGAATTCATATTCAATATCTACAGCTATTCAGTTTTTTGCCAAACTACATCATTGATTTTTAATTATTTTTTTTCTGAATTTATTTTGGTATCTTTGCTACGAATTTGTGAAGGGGTTTGGGACATTCCATTTTATTTACAGGAGTAAGCCCTTCAGAGCTCTGCATGCTCCAAGGCACGTGGATGCTTTATTAATTATTCATGATGGATTGCTCTGGACACGGCTAGTCTGAATTCCTAGCATATAGGGTGAACTGCATGCACATCAAAAAAGTAAGCACATGTTTCCATGTGCTTGCATACACCACATTTCAGAATGAATAAAGACTAGCTGTGATAGTGGAAAATTCTCATGAATGAAATTAATGGAGCATTCAGCGATCGAATCCTTGTCATTGTCCAGGACCATTGTCTGGGTGTCAACTACACACTCCCATGCATTATACACATCAATTGACTTCTGTGCAAAGTTAAAATTTTGAACAGAGGATTGAAAATAGAACAAAATCTGAAACCTAATTGAAAAATTAATGTTTAATTCAATGAAACTGAATTATGCTCTCATTTTAGAATTGTCTCCAACAAAATTGTACACTATTCAGCTATTGCTCATAACATCAGTGTCAGTGTTATCTAATGAATATAGTTTTTTGAACTATTAAGGATCAAAAGTGGGAAATACTTTTTGTAATACCATAGAACAGCGGATCTCTGAAGTAGATTGTACGGGTATAGTTTTGAGCGGAATGTCAGCTGGAGTTAAGATTGTTTGATTATATAATGCCTATATACAAAATAGTTTTACCAGATTATCTTACTTATTATGCTTTTGAAGATTTTCTGTTTGTTGGATATGAGATGGGTGGTTTTTTTTTTTTTGTCTGTCTTTGGCCTTTTTTAGGTCATTCTTTATGATTTTTGTTTAGTATTATTTGGACTACAGTGTTTCTTTTATTTTATTTTCCTGTACGGTATGTGTGCGTTTTAGTAAGAAAGAACTATACATGTGTAATGAACATGTTGCAGCTTCAGCTATGCCGACTTGGACTGGTTAATACACATACACTAAGATGTACCGATAAAGCACGTTTGAAACAAATATATACTTAAACGTACAGTGTTAAAAGGGATTAGGATCGGTTTCTTACAACAGTTTTTGCCGAAGAATTCTTCGCCACAGGAGCATCTGAATCCTGTGTATGTCTCCGTACAGGTTCCCCCATTGTCACAAGGTGAAGAAGCACAATCTGTAAAAGCAAGGAACGAACATGTATGGGATATTACTCAATTCATCGAGCAAAATGTTCTTCACAAAGAGACATAATTTGACGACTCTACCCCAATCATGTGTTCCATACGTGGACTTTGAATTCTTTTTAATGGTGAAGTTGAAAGTGAATGTACTAGAAATAAGCAAAAAAATATATATATAATTTTTTTTTTTTTAGTGTCGAGTGTGGTCTACCACATTATATATATCGTGTAATAGCTGTTTTTTTATATAGCGCATTTCACACACTTCAGGGTTTCAATGCGCTTTACAGACTATTATTACCCCGGTCACTGGATACATTATCAACCAGCACTGACAGTGCTCATTCTCCACTCCCTGGGGAGCATTCCAGCCAGTCGCAGCCATTTTTACAGGCGCGCACATGCTTACCAACCAACATAAGCTTTCTCATCCTACCGGGTACCCATTTATACTCCTGGGTGGAGAGCAGCAATGTGGATAAAGTGCCTTGCTGAAGGGCAAACGTGTCGGGCTTGGCATGGGCTCGAACCCACGAACCATACCACGCTCATGTCGTTCACAGACGAGCGCTCTTATCCACTCAGCCACGACACCTCCATATATATATATATATATATATATATATATATATATATATATATGTATATATTATATACTTTTTTGGGGGGGAGGGGGTGGCGACAGGTGACATGTATTTTAGATAATACTGCCATGTAATCTATGACATAATCATCGTTATTACCGGTATACCTTACTTTAGATAACAGTCAGGGACCGGGAAACCTGAACTTTTGCAATCTTCAATTCTATTTCCATCATCAACAAAAGTAGACCATAAAAGTATGCTCTTGTCTCTACGGAGCAATTTTGGGGGGGGGGGGAACGATACAGTTGCGAACAAGCATAAAGACTATTCATTAGTACAGATCACCAGTTTTCCAAGTATAAGACAACATAACTCAATAAATACAATCTAAGGGTATTTGACATTCACGTGACATATCGCGAAAGACAACTACAGGGTGTATAAAAAAAAGTAATCCAACTTTGGAGGGCTACAATTTTATAATTGTCAACTATGGAGAGCGCAATGTTGGCTTTGAAGAAAAGGGAACTCTTCCTCTTT